>NC_086236.1:66189479-66512479 GCF_036321145.2 Pelmatolapia mariae
GATGCAAAACCCCCCTCACTGTTTTTACCTTTCTGTTTGATGTTCAGAAAGTAATGCACAGTTGATTTCTAGCTTTGTTTCTTATAGTGGCAGCAGGAAGCTGCAAAGCCAAATAAAATAAAACACGCCTTAACCAGACAGAAACAGTTGTCTGGAAAACTGAAACAATTAAATACATTATTAAAGTTATTACACATCCTAATAATAATGTGATGTAGTGAAGAAAAGAATTACTTGATAACTGTGTAAGAGTTGTAGAGTAACACTTGGCATATTATCTTTGTCTCCTTAGTTTATCCAGATCACCATGAGCATTTGAAGAGGACAGCGCTAAACAGAGGGACACCCACCACCTTTTAAAATCTTATATTAATGGCATTTTCTTCATATGTATTTTTACACACATTATTGTACAAAATGTCACTGAAACATTCCATTTAACCCAAAACCTTTTGTAACGTAATGCATAGTGTTAAACTTAAGAACAAGTAACCTCAGTTTGTGCTAGTGTCATTTGAGTGGCTGTATACTGGAGCTTATTAGTGTCACTCTTACATCTGCATGGGCTCTTACCACTAGAGTAACCATGTAAACCTGCAGGCTGGTCAGTGGCTTGTGAACATTAATGGAATTAATAAAGAAATATATGAATTTACTTATACTTTGCTTCTATTTACTTCTGTTATCTTTGGTTTAAGTTTTTGTCCTTTTAAAGATATCTTTTCTGTCATTTAAATGAATCAATTAAAGGACAGAAAAGGTGCTTATAAATTCAGTGAAGCTTCAGGTTAATTACACTGTTTGTTATGTTATTAGCTTGTGAATTATTTTTTTGTTTTTTTATTAGGATTTATTTTATTTGAATATTTAAGATGGTGAATAATAATAATACATTTTATTTGAAAGCGCCTTTCAAAACACTCAAGGTCACTGTACACAGTAGAGTAAAAAGCAACATAAAAGCAAAGAGTTTACACAATCATAAAAGCATAAAACATAAACAAATTTAAAATAGCCGAATGGAGAGGTTATGTGGGATAAGCTATTTTGAACAAGTGGGTTTTGAGTTGGGACTTAAAGAGAGAGAAGGTAGAGATATTTCTTAAATCAGGAGGTAGGGAATTCCAGAGTCGAGGAGCAGAGCAGCTGAAAGCCCTGCTCCCCATGGTGACAAGACGGGGGGAGGGGACGGAGAGTGAAAGGGAAGAAGAAGATCTGAGACAACGAGATGGGGCGGTGATGTTAACCAGATCAGAGAGATATGGAGGAGAGAGATGATGAATAGCTTTAAATGCGTACAAGAGTATTTTGAAATTGATACGATATTTGACCGGGAGCCAATGAAGCTGCTGCAGAACAGGAGTGATGTGGTGGATAGAAGGGGTCCTGGTGATGATACGGGCAGCAGAATTCTGGATGCGTTGAAGCTTGAGGATGGATTTTTGAGTAAGACCAAAAAGAAGTGAATTACAATAATCAATCCGGGAAGTAACAAGGCTATGGACAAGAATGGCAGTGGCATGTGAGGTGAGAAAAGGACGGAGACGATTAATGTTGCACAATTGAAAATATGCAGACCGAGTGACATTATTAATGTGTGAATCGAAAGATAGAGTACTGTCGAGGATGACACCCAAACTTTGGGTGACACTTTGAATGAAACTTGAATGTGTAAACTAGTTTTAGTGACTGTAAACATGTATCTAGATTATTTTACTATTTAAAGAATCTGGTGATTTCAAGTCACATAAATGGAATAGCTTGAGAATTTGGTTGAAATCTAAAAAAGTTATTTTGATGATGGATTTAGGATGATATGCAACCTGGAAATGTAAGAGTGCTTACTGTTGATGTTCTCTTTTGATGATGAAATTGATTCAACTTATGAGATATGATACAGATAATGCAATGGTTTAAGATTATATTATTATTATTATATATAATAATACAATTACTTTTTGAATTTCTCCATTGTCGTTGTAACCATTAATATAAACTTCAGTTCATGAAGAGCTGGGATTTTGTTTGTTTTTTCCTTCCATTGTCTAAATGGCTGTGAACAGAAGACCACAAAACTGCAGACAGTTATAACTATCTCATGTTTTCCCCAGATGTCATGTAAACATAGAATGACTGTGAAGTAAATTTTCTGACTTCCTAGATCAGTTGTTTAATCTTTGTAAGATATGATAAGACGGTCTGTGCTTGGTCCACATTTATGAGACAAATAAGAACTGCATGGAAGCATTTTTAATTTGACACAATCAAAACAGAATCTTGCTCAGTGTTTTATTTCCAATGAAGACTTCATGTCATGTAAAAGAATGAACACAGAAAAGTAAGAGAGGTTAAAAGTGTGGGAGTCCTTAAAACACTCTTAAGCATTACAGCATTATTACACTGATCCTCAACTTCTGAATTTTTGTTAAGTTCTTCTAATTTTTTCCCTAGAATCAATTTGAGCAAATCGCCTGCCTTGGTTCCAGGCTGCAATAGAAAAGAAGAACATCATTGTTAAAAGGAGGGTTATTTACCTTCTGTTCATCAGTTTGAAATCTTTTAACCAAGCAAACACAGTAATACAATATTATTGTCACACACCTGCTTTAGATTTGCTTGTCCATAGCGCACGTAAGTTGCAAGATGTTCACAGTTGTTGTTCAGGAGATTATATTTTCCACAGTTTTCCTCAGCTTTCATGAGTTCGATGTGTTTCTTTATGTCATCTCGACTTGATGGTGTCAACACGTTATCCAGATAATTTTCTTTTGCATGTGCTCCCTGATCTTTGAGAGAACCGAAAACACAGTATTTGCCGCCAATGTGCTTATCTGTAACAATTAGAAGAAACTGTTAGAAATACGTTATAATAATTTGACAGCAAGACTGTTACCATTTCTCATTAGTTTCATTTGCTTTTTTCATATTTCCATTTGTATCATAAATGTAACTGCTATTTCTGTACTTCTACACAAATAAGGAAAATGTGCATCAGATACAAGACCCCCTTACTATGATTCTGATTCACCTGTAGGTAACTCCTATTGGTTCATTATTTAAAATTATAATGATGTGCATTCACAAAGAATTTTTACATTATCTTAACATACATGTATTTCAGGGATTAACTGATTACTGTACTTCTCATATAGTTTCAGTTTAAGTAATACATACGTATGTGATGAAATATGTCCTTGTCCTTTCCTTGGCCAAATTCATCGTCCGTACCCACATAAACAGCATAGTGTTTGTAAACTTTGTTGATTTTGGCACATTTCTTTGGAAATGAAATTATATCTCCAAATGTGTACTGAAAATAGAAAAAAATGGTTTTACCAACAGATACTGACTGCAAAACAAAAAAAAAACAGCAATATTTTCTCTACAAATAATAGAAAGACTTGAATGAATGTTTTTAATAATACATTTTTTATACATCCAGTAAAATACAATAACAACAGCACTGCAACAATAGCAGTAATACCGGTAAAGTAAACTAAAAGATTAGAGGTACAGTGACTTCTAAAAGTATTTCGACATTTTCATTTTTTTCCAAGGTCAGATGTCACCTTTGTCCCTACTGCCAAACGCACCTCAACAGCTGATGTTACTATTAATTTTTAAAATTGTGGATTTACAACATCCTAAAGGAAATTTGTTTTAAATAAAATCTAAACACAGTGAAGTTCATAAAAGTGAAACTGTGAATACTTTCTACTGATGCAGCTTGCTAAAGTATTACTTTCTTAATTCCATCAGAAATTTTCTGCCTGTCTTTACAAAAAAAAAAGCATTTTACATGTTACATTGGCAGTCTTACACAAATAAATATGGTTTCAATGTGTCATATAATTCAGATTATACAACAGAAATAGAACAAGTAAGAAGTTACTTACATCACCATTAATCTCTACTACTGTGACCACCAGAAGGTGAAATGTCAAAGCAACCAGGATAAAATTCCTCATTTTTGAAAGAAGAAAGAACTGTTTTAATGTAGTATGTTTTACTTGCAAAGGGAGCGGAGTGGCAGAGTGCAGTGCTGCCACTCACATGTCCAAGCATCTCCAACTTCTCTGCGTCTGCCTCACTCTTTCATTGTAAGCAAAGGGGGTCACATAAGTTTCCAGAAGCTTCAAAATAATCCCATATAAGGCAAACACTTGATTGGTTATACAGTATCTTTTTCAAGCAGTACGTGACTTCTTCAGCATATTCAGTCCTTGCAGAACATGTCTTTCTGGTGAGATGATAGGAACTGACAGAAACGGTCACGGTTCCAGTTTCTCTTTCTTGCAGAACTCTGTGAGTTTAAAAGGTTACAACATAAAACAGTCTGGCAGGTACAATAGGTCATGTGTTAACAGTTTATAGGCACTTGTTTTAAATTTTTATTCTTTACACATAAATCGTTCTCATTAATAACAATCACTATCTCCAAAACTGTCAGCTGAAGCCTTGTCAACATCAAGATGATCGGTGGATTATGTGTGTGTCTTTTTTAGGCACATGTTGTACTAGAGCACAGTATTTTCCTTCATGTATATATGCGCTGTTTTGTTTGAATGTACGCATATACTTGAAATAAATTTAAAGATTTCAGCTGGAGTCATGCTTGTTTGCACCTCCTTTTCTTCATGTATTCAATACTTTTTCCCTTTGTCATTTGTCATTATTACGCATAGTTTAATTTATGGAGATCTATGGTTTGATTTCTTTATAAGTGTGGCCCAGATGGGTTGCTATTGACATTTGGTAAGAATTTCATGTCAATGGCACGTTTGGAAATGTATTTACTTAGAAAACTGGTGACGAGTTCAATACCTATTTTACCTGCTGTACACCCTAGTGTCCTTTCATGTCTAAATATAGAAATAAATTTAAAGGAAACATTTCAGTGGAATTGTGGCCACTGACTGAATACACTTGGGTCTATTTTTTGGACAAATACATACTTTTTTGTACTTCTTCCTCCACCAGAGTGGTTCTAAATCAAACAATAGTGATGTGCGATACCACTGATCTCCTTTCCAATCCGATACCAAGTAAAATTCAGGGTGGTATCGGCGATACTGATCCGATACCGATACTTTGTACAAAAACTTATTTTTTTTACTGTATCTTTTATTGTATCTCAAATTATAGCTTCATAATGATTACAGGACGTCAGATTATTTGTTCTTATCACTTAATAATGCAGAATTATCATATACAAATAAAAAATGAAGTTGTGTGCCATTTGAGCATGTTGCCTGGCTTCAGGACTCCGCGAGAGATGTCTGTCTCACCCTAGCAGCACCTACCCCTCTCCTCCTCCTCAGTTTGCCTCAACATACACTCGTCATATTTTGTGATATGATTTACTCTGAGGTGTTTGATGAGGTTAGTGGTGTTGCCACAAAACCTCACTGTCTTGCCACATGTATCGCAAACCGCGTCTTGGCTGTTTGTGGAGGTAAAATACGTCCGCACATGACTCCATTTACGCCCAGCCATTGTTGTGAGTGCGCATGCCAGGGGCTGCGACACATTTATACAGCCGTATTTCGCACAAGACTATGAAAGCCGGAAGAGGAAGTAGTTCCTTCCAATGTAGACAATCCGAATGATGTAGTTTCTTTCCACTGTGTTCCTGTTAATGATAAACTACAAATTTACCCTAAATTATTAAAATATCGAAATTTTAATATGAGAATCGATTCTAGAACATAAATAACTGGTATCAGAGGAATCGATATTTCAGTATCGATCCACACATCACTCTCAAACAATGAAGATGCCATTGAAATCTTGCGGGGAGCGCCTAGTTGTGGCCTGTTTATGGTTAAATCATCCTCTTTCTACTTCCAGATTAAAGCCTCAGCAGTGCTCATTGGAACCGTAGTTTAGTATAGTTCAATACATTTAAGTTGGTGTATGATTTTCCATGGCCTTTTGGACCTCCCTTTCTGCGTGTGTTCAATACTTTTTCCCTATAATGTAACATCCATGTTATGTTTTTCAGCTTAAATATACTGCTTAGACATTACAACCATTTTCGACATATTGCCCCATTTTAAGTCTCTCAATACTGGACTTTGTTAAATTTGGAATTATTTTTCCATCATGCGTGTGATGTTTTTGTTGTACATGAGAAAAAAAACACAATCTAAGCAAATTATTTAACTTTACATGCACAATTAAATAGCTTGAGAATAAATTCAACAACCTGCAAGCATGGAACATGCCGCATGCACAAAGTAGAGCATATTCATTCATTCTAATGGACTGTTTGCTTGTTTGTTTGTTGTTGTTTGTTTGTTACAGCAATAGCAGATCATGAAGCAGCACAGAGATTTTCCACTTGCAGGAACACACACACTTTTTTTTGTCGGATTGTTTGAAAGTTGATTGGTTGTCAGACTGGTTGAAAGTTGTATACAGTTATACAAGATTGTGAAAATAGCTAACTGAAATAACAGATTTCTTTTCCCGGTCAGTGTTTCAGATGAAAGGTAGATGTACATTTTCAAAGACTTTATCTTTTCTTCCTGAAAAGAACAAACTATCCAGTAAATATTTTGATGTTGAATAAAAATCAGCTGCTGATGTTTTGTCAATGCTTGGTCATAGTTGAGGGGAAAATAAGAGTCTAAAATGAAAGTTGAGCCTCTGAACTTATTGTCCGTCCATCCGTGTGTGTGTCCGTGTGTGTGTGTACTGCTCAAAAAAATTTAAAGGGAACACAAAAATAAGACATTCGAGATCTGAATGAATGAAATATTCTTATTAAATACTTTGTTCTTTAGTTTAATGTGCTGACAGAAAATAAAAAAATAACACAATAATTATTAATGGAAATCAAATTTAGCAACCCATGGAGGTCTGGATTTGGAGTCACACTTAAAATTAAAATGGAAAAACACACTACAGGCTGATCCAACTTTGATGTAATGTCCTTAAAAAAAGTCAAAATGAGGCTCAGTAGTGTGTGTGTGGCCTCCACATGCCTGTATGACCTCCCTACAATGCCTGGGCATGCTTCTAAAGAGGTGGCAGATGATCTCCTAAGGGATCTCCTTCCAGAGCTGGATTAAAGCATCCGCCAACTGCTGGGCAGTCTGTGGTGCATTGGTGGATGGATGGGTTGTGGCCCTCCTACGAACTCCTACACATCTCCTGATGTACTGGCCTGTTTCCTGGTAGCGCCTCCATGTTCTGGACACTACGCTGACAGACACAGCAAACCTTCTTGCCACAGCTCGCATTGATGTGCCATGCTGGATGAGCTGCCCTACCTGAGCCACTTGTGTGGATTGTAGACTCCGTCTCATGCTACCACTAGAGTGAACCCACCACCAGCATTCAAAAGTGACCAAAACATCAGCCAGAAAGCATAGGTGCTGAGAAGGCGTCTGTGGTCACCACCTGCACAACCACTCCTTTATTGGGAATGTCTTGCTAATTGCCTATAATTTCCACCTGTTGTCTATTCTATTTGCACAGCACCACGTGAAATTATTGTAAAAAAAATCATCCATCTCAGTCATAACTATCTATCTTAATTAGATGATAGACGGATCGAAACGGTGTATTAATTCAAACTGTTTTCAAACAGTCGCAACAATGTCTACTTTGACTGGCAAATAATATTGATTCCAGCAGCTGGCAGTTCAGTAAGGCCAGATTATTAGAAGGAATTGAATAAAGAATTGATTAGACTCCAATGGCTCGTCACAGAGTGAAATCTCAGCGGTGATAGGAATCAAGTTTCAAGTTTTATTGTCATGTACAGATAAACAGTGTAGCCACATTTTCCCATAATGAAATTCTTTGGCTCGTAAATCGAGGCAGGACCCTCTGGTACCCTCTGGTAGTGGTGAAAATAAGATGGAGGCTTGGATGAAATGACTTGCGTGAGGTGGGGAGGTGGGTTGCACATAGGTTTCTGCAAGGGAAAATCAAAGGTGTGTGTGTGTGTGTGTCATTTTCTTTCTTTCAAGCAAAGTCCAATCTAGCCTTTCTATTCTATCTACTCAAGACTACAGCCCTGCCCGTCGGGCTATCATAGGAAGGAAAGATATGTCAATGCTTTTGCATTCTTTCGCAAATGTAGCAGAGTAATTATGTCATCGGCATCGATGAGCCACTGTCAATATGTGACAAATTGAAATTGTGTTTGAATTTGCGCTTGGTTTTTGCTTTCACTTTCACTTTGCGATCCCGCGAACTCTGTATAGAGAGCGCCAGCACTGATTGGTAAGTCACAGATTAATTGCGCACCAATTCGTCTGGCAATCGTTAGCTTACTATCAAACATGACAAGTGAAATCTTCTGCAGCAAGCTTAAACATGTGATAGAGGTTGATTGCGCAGAGAATTGCTGATCGTGTATAGGAATTTCTTTTACTTATGTATTAATCACATTATTTTATTGTATAATGCCTTGGTGCCACTGGATTTTAACATGTCTGACACCCATACTGTAAGACAAATGGTGGGGGTGTAGAAAGGAAGTTGGGGGGAAGCAGACCACTCCACAGGAAGAGTCTTTTGTCTCTTCGAGGACTCTGGGAGGTAGCAAGGGAGTGTGAACCTTAAGGTGTGAAACAGCTGTGTACTGCCTTTTGTTCCTGGAGAAGGTATTTAACTGAGAGCCATGCTAGGCTCAGGCAGACTCTGCTAAAAGTCTGCCCCGCGATGAAGCAGGCTCTCCACCAAGCTTGGTTGACTGTTGTTTGTGTGCTTTGATTAAAGAATGTTGGCTACCGCTCACCGCTCATCTGCAGGCTTTATTTAATGGAAAACTTCCACAACAATCGTTATGTAAGTACGTGTGTAAGAGCAGATGGATTTACGCAGGTATTTTAGTTCTGCAGAGCCAAACAAGACAGGTCAGGGTGAAGAAGGGGCAGCCAAAGAAAAGCCTACCACAAAACGGAAAAGTTATGACAAATCAGACTATGAGGGAAAAAGAAAACGCAGCTTTTTTGGTTTCTTGGACAAAAGAATTTATGTGGCTGGAATGTGACGAACTAAATAACATAATGTTCTGCCGGGTGTGTTGTGAGTTTCCCTCGATTTCTGAGTCGACAAGCGCCTTTGTTACTGGGACCAGTCATTTTAAGAAAGACCCCATCAGAACCCATGACAAATGCAAGAAATGCATTATTGCTCAGTCTACAGTATCTTTCCCAGAACAAACACCAATTGCAAAAAACATACTAAAAATAAACCAAGCATAGCAAGAAGTCCTGAAAAAGCTGTTTAGAACAGCGTACTATGTTGCAAAGAGTCAACTACCATTGGCAAAATTTAGCAGTCTTTGCAAACTTCAAAAAGCAAATGTCCTAGATCTTGGTTCCACTTGCCTCTTACCCGTGATTTCAGTGGAAATTTTCAAGGTTATTATCGTTAACGAAAACTAACGAAATAACGAAAACTAGAAGCTGAAATAATGCCTCAACTGAAGCCAGTTGTACTAAATGCGCTATATGTGCACTGTTACAAGAATGTTTTTCGTTCTATTGTTTTCTATTAATTTATATAATTTTAAGTTAAGCAGTTCTTTTAAAGAAAGATTTACTTATATTCTCAAAAGTTAAGCATGACAGGCTTCTGTTTAAGAAAGAGACCTGTTTTATTGTGTTAATGTTGTCATTTTGAGCTAAAAATAAATGGCTAAATGATCATTTGTTTCTCATGTGTTCATATCACAAAGAATATGCATCTACTTAAATCAAATTCAAGTCAAATGGTTAAAAAAATAATTTCACACAAAAAAAAAAGAGCTACAAAATTCACCTCACTGGGAAGGGTGAAGACAACTGGGTTGCCCGGCTCTGGCCACGAGGTGTCCCTTATTTATTTTTCTGGGAGTTGGCAACCCTACACACCTGTTACCCTAATAGTCTGTATTATTGAAGGATACAGCACTTCTTATGTTTTTTTGTTTTTATCCATTTTTAGACAGCGATGAGATCAGCTGCACACTCTACAGAGGCCCAGAGTTACTGTTAATATCAAAAATATAATGCTGTCCTTTGAGATTTTAACATAAGACTGTGAGTGTAATGGATCTAAAACTGTTTAAATCTTCAGAGCCCTCTACAGCCTGGTAACATGGAGACTTTAAAAACAGCAGCATGAGGTTTCAGTAGTGTAGTGTGATTTGTTCTTTTCATTTAATAATAATCCATATTATATCAACAGCTACATTAACCCTGGAGAGAAACTAGTGAGGCAGACCATCAGGACCAAGCTGGGTTTCCTGGGTCCAGAGGGTTGGAGAAACTTCTTCCCTTTCTTTCATCACAGCTGTCCTGTGCCAGAAGTTCTGCTGACCCACTGAGAGAGGCTTCATTTAAGAAACAACAGGAACACTGAAGCTCATCGCATTGATCAAGCAGGACTCATGATCTTCACCAGCAGCTCCCTCACAGGGAAATCTTCAGCACTCCTATGTAGGCCCGCCCCAGGAGATGGATAAACCCAGCATTTCATCAACACTGTGATGAGACCTTTGGTTTGTGTAATGTTATAAACACTCGGATACTCCCCAGAGGCTCTGGGCTTTTACATAAAGATATTATATTCAGTCCTGTAGAAAGTTATATATTTAAAAATATATGATCCTCTCTGGTTACTCTGGTATGAATAACTCTGAATCACTTTATGGTAAATAACACACTATCTGCAAAAAAACTGTGAAAGAATTCCAGATGACAAGTTTGTAGTTCAACATACAAGTGACGACCTTTGACCTTCATCAGGTTTTAATTGTGTTAGAGACAATCTCATATGCTCTTCATGCAGCTGAGTACATAAAGTGTTTAAAACAGAAGCTGTGCAGGTCTGAGATCAGCAGCTTTGTGAAACACCAAACTGAGGTCCTGTTAATGCTAATATATAGTGACACAGTTACATGAGTGATTAATCCTTTTGTTTTTTTGTCGTTAACTTTATCAATAAAACAGCTGCAGCTTTCACTACAGCACGTGTGGTACGTTAACCTTTGTACTGTTTTCATCAGTTCATTTTGCAGTTAACATATGAACATGTTGGATGATCTGTCTGCTGTCACTCGATGGGGCTGTGGTCTGAATCTGAGGGCAGCTCCTGTAATCACAAAGAGAACAGAACCATCAAACTCAAATATAAATTTTATCCCTCAAAATGGAAATAAAGCTGATTCTTCTGTCCTCACACACTCAGGATCTGAAGTTCTTCTCTTGCATTTTTTTTCAGTATTACAGTACTCTACAGTACTTTAATCCATAGTTCCTGATTAATGAGGAGTTACTGAAGTACAAGCTTTTAAAAAAGATGTTACTGTCTTTACAGATGTGGCAAGAGACTGAAAACATGCTGTTGTTTGCACATATTTAATATTCAGCTCTGCACAGGAGCTGAAGCAGGGTGAAGCCTGTTGCTTTTACAGTATAATACTTGTAATAAAAGTACAGTAACAGTAATTAGTGACAGAGCAGCCCGGGGCGTTTCTCTTGATTTCTTTAGTCAGGGTAAATTCATTCACTTGCATGGGTTAGCTAAACGAACCCTGACAGCCGAGTCCTCATCTTAGCTAGCTAGGTCTCAGGAGCTAGCTAAGGATGATAGTTACGGAGTAGCTTACAAACACGTTTAACTTACCGAAAAACTGCAGCGTGCTGGCGGGCTCAGGCTGTCAGGTTAATACACTCGGTCGTGTTTTAGTAGCGTAAACCCTGGCCCTCCTCTCAGAGCCTACGCTCTATCTGCTATTCCTGAACAAAGATACAAATGTTGATGCAGACAGGAAACATGGGGAGGCAGGTGTTGGGCTAAGAGAATGTGGTTTGTTGTAGTTAGTCAACTTTCGTTCACATTTCTTTCTGCGTGACTTCACAACTGTGGTTACATATGAGGAGCAGTTAGTGTTTGCTATTGTTCAATCTTTAAACCACCTTGTATTCAGATTAAAATCAGTAGATAGCAAGGAAACATTGAAACAATGTTTAGTCAATGTCAGGCGATGTCATTGAATCAACGTTGAGGTGTGACGTTGACCTAACGTCACTCTTGCACCCTTTTTTAATATTGAAACAACGTCAGATTTTGATATTGAATCAATGTTGAAACCTGACATTGATTCAACGTTATATTTTCTAATACTGTTGACATTGAAACAATGTCAGATTCTGATATTGAAACACTGTTGAGCTATGGTGTTGATTTTCCACCTCTGTCGCACAGTTGCTTTTTATTAAAACAACAGTTAAATCATGACTGGAAATCTACCTTTCTTTATAGGTATTTTAACCAATACTAAACTACTGCATGTTTCCATCAATACTTAAACCACCTAAACACATAATTGTACTTATTCCTCAAACTGGACACACTTTATAAAAAAAATGTCTCACAATGTATCATGTCAATATTAATATCCTAAAATAAGAAAGCAATGCATGTGATGTAACAGAGAAAAAAAACTAAACAAAAAAAGGTAAACAGACATGTTTCGTTTGCTAAATACTTTATTAAAAGACATTTCCCTATTTACATTTCTATGTTTCACATAAGTTTGTAATTTTTACTCCGGAATGGGGATGGATGATGTGCGTCCTGCGCCACCCATACGATCTGGGGTGTATCGGAGCCATTTCTGGACTGCTTGTGCAAAGACAAACTCGGACATAGAGTTCGCCCCTACCTGCCGCGTCAGGCCATCTAGGACAAAAATACACACACACACACAAAAAAGTGAATTAGAGCACATGAATAAGCTCTTGTTAACTGTCTTCAGCGGGGAGAAAGTATGTAAACTCCTAGGCTGATAAACATGAAAGTCACCAGGTGTAAATCTGCAAACTGCCGCATTTGATTCCCAAAGAGCTATGAGTGGAAAAGTCTTAGCATGGTGTGCCGTGTATCCTTTAAAACAAAATAAACATGGGGTCCTCAGGCTGTCCAAACTGTACAACCCCAGGACTAAACAAGCTGACCAAAGACTCCATCTCCAGATTAACCAGACATGAAAGTCTTGTTATTAAGAAAGACAAAGTAATATAGCAAAAACCGGACATAGGAAATGTGAAACACACCCAGCAGATCAATTGATCCCTTTATTGTTCACTTTAGGCTCATAAAACTACAATAAACGGTAAAACTTACCAAATATGCATCTGCACAGCGCTGTATCCTTGAGTACCGAGGCCAGCTTGTTTGTAATGGCATAAGCCATTACACGGCAGACTCGCACCTCCAGTGTGGTCCCTCCAATCAAGGCAAAGCGTCTCACCTATAGACACATTTTAAGAGATGGAATTAGCGTGTCTCATGTCTTAAATGTGTATGCAAGTGCTTGTGTGTATAATCAACATGCCGTCGTTATGTATTTAAATCACATCTGACAGCTATTACACTTTATAGTTACAAAGTGTACATAACCTTTATATACTTACCATTGCCTTATTTGCCTCTTGTGATTGAAGAGCTGCCTCTGCATTGTTTAGCTCCTCAATGTTGTGCAAGGGCAAATCCAGAGGTGGTACCCCAGCATCTACCGATTCATTGCAGCAGGGATGGCAGATGGCTCTGACCTCCTCACGGAGTTCGTTAACTGCTCTGGTCAGGTCTGACAGCATAGTTAACATCTTTTGTGAGGTCGCATTTGTTTCAAAGAACAATTCTAGAAAGATTAATGGCTTAAGCAGTGAGAGGCGAAAAACTAATATATCCATAAGTGATGGTGTAACATTCTGCATTCAAGTATAAGTTGTTCTAACTGCTAAAAGTGTTTGTTTTTTTCCTGTCACATATATTTGATATTTTTATATGTAGCTTGCCATCATCAGTGTGTGAATGGGTGGATGACTGAATGTGTAAAGCGCTTTGGGGTCCTTCGAGACTAGTTAAAGCGCTGTACAAATATAGGCCATTTACCATTTATACCATGTAAAATCTGAAATTCCAAGATTTTCGAACTTGCCTTGTAATAGTAGCCTCTCAGAGACTCTGGAATCTACAGAAAAAAAATCACAACAAGATGACATTCAGGAGTATAAACTGGTGTTTTGAAGATAAGAGCACAATGACATTGTGATTCAGCTTTAAAACAGTAAAGCTAAGTAACTGCGTGTGTATATGTAAGCATTTAAACACTGAAGATAATAAAATTAACAGTATTTTGTCTAAGTCTGCCATTGTAGGAATTCATGGCACCGAGACAAAAACGTGGCGCACAGTGTGACGTCAAAATAGGCGCACACCTTTGACGCTGCGTTTTCTCCGTTTTCCTCGTCCACACGTAAATGCTAAAACGGAGTTTTCGAAAATATCCACCCTGGCAGGCGTCTTTAAAAATCTCAGTTTTCAGTTAACGAAAACGCAGTTTACGTGTGGACAAAAGGTGCAAACGCAAGTTAGGTGAGCGTGCAACGTAAAGTTAGGTGAGCGTGCAACGTAAAGTTAGGTGAGCGTGCAACGTAAAGTTTGAATTGAGTGCGAATGGAAGCGGGTGCTCCTCAATCATTAAAAGTAACAAAGTCATTAAACACATTTATACAGTTAACTTTACGTTTATCAATCATATATCACAGATTTACAATTTTTTGTAGTACCATGCTAAAAAGCAACTACAGAGCGAAAGTCTGGGCCAAGCGCCGAGACGGCAAGAACAAAGGAACCCTCGAAGCGTTAAAGCTAGCTTTGTAAGGGAATATAACGGAAAAGTATGAAATGAAAATGTTTTCTTTGTTGATAGACTTTGTTCGCAGTGCAATTTATTTGTTGCCGGATTGTAAGATGAAAGTAGACACATTTTGTCCGAAACTGTACATTAACGAGTTTTTTTTTACTGTTATTCAAATGCAACCGTGGAAATAACAAATAGAAAAAAATTCATTCATTCTTACCTTATACTAATCGTGGTGCGGGCCAGTGCAGTGCATGAACTGACACCTTCTCTGGTCAATTCCGCTGAGAGTAAATCTAATGTCCCGCTCTACTGTACAAGACAACGGTTACCTGGAGGGATGTACCACTGTGAGAGGGGTGCTGCGGAATAGTCCAAGTGATCGCTGCTTTAATTTCCCGGTCAACTATACATAAATTGCACGTCGACACGATTTTTTAAAGCTGGTGAACTACACCAGAAATCATTGATAACAAAAGAACAATAAATCTACTTTCTCCGGTACTTTATACCCGCTCAGTTGCAATGCAATTTAACGCTCAACTACAAATCGACTGCTTTTTGATGGTGACCGGCGCCGAATGATGCTCAACTATAAATAGACGTTTGTTGTTGTCACCTGGTCGACTACAAATAGATCAAATATCAATGACAAAAAAACAACGGTAAATCAACATCATTACAACGTCCCTATAGTAAGACCGTCGGTTTACCACAGTATTTCAATGTTGTTACAACATTGGCATTTCAACCCTGACCATTATGACGGATTGGATGAAAAATCAACATCAATTCAATGTCGTCTTGCTATCTGGGGTTTGTATCGGTCTGTCATACCGGTAATAAAGGTGATCTCCTTGTTACCCAGTTAATGCTATTTGTATATTTGCCCAGATGAATCTAAACATAGTTATCAGTTGTATCTTTATGATCTTTGTTTCTTGCCACATCCTTTAGCCTTGAGACATGCAGACTGATGATCAATATATTGGACGTATCCTTCAGCTAATCATCCAAAAGACATGTTTAGTGGATTAACTGATATGATGACAGTTGCTAATGGAAAAACACTACATGACACAGTGCGTTATAAAAGGAAACCATAACTTGGGTGATGTGTTAAGGGTCCTTGACTGACTCTGCTATCTCAGAGGGACCTGTCCTGCACTATGGGCTTTAATGAGTTCAAGGACCTGTGGCAGGCTCTGAATGGGTGGAGGGGGACCTTCGCATCCTTTGCCCGGGACCAGAGTGGGACAATAGAGGGCCATGAGTTGCAGCAGGCCATCAACTCCATGGGTAAGAGCAAATTAAAATGAAGTTATGACTACAGTCAGGTGTCCACTGGAGCATTGCAGCATGTTTTGCTTGCTTGAGTTATTCCCACTTTTCTTACCAATCCCAAAGAGGTGCTGTATATGTACAAGTCAGTTTAGCTGTGATGAGGGATAGAATCCAGCATCCTTGTTCCACGTAAAAATACATGTCAAAGTTTTTCTAAACCTTATACATCAAATAGAAAGGATGTTATCTAAAGTTAAAATATTTTAGTGCAAAATTCTACAAAAGTTCATACTGACCCTTCTCTGGACAGTGCAGACTGTCCAGAAGGTCTCTAAAGGAAAAGGACTTTGAACTTTGTCCTGCATATTTCTGTGTATATAGACTATACATGCACAGACTGCCATGGGTTTTAGAGTGGCAATAAAGTAGATGTTAGCTAAGTGCTATGACCATTAGATAATGTATGTGTGTTCATTCAGGTTACAATCTGAGCCCTCAGGCTATGAACTGCATCATGAAGCGCTACAGTCTGAACGGCAGAATCCCCTTTGATGAGTTTGTGAGCTGCGCTGTGAGGCTCCGCGCCCTCACCGGTGAGTCGGTCAAGAAATGCATTAAACTGGACAAACTAGCAGTAAATATTCTTGAGAGAGGACCTTTCTTAGGCTCCTTGAATATTGCCTGATTTTGTTTTTTACGTGTATTTAAGTTGTAAACAGGATTAAGAAGACAACATAAAATTATGTTCTTTCATGAAGTTTTTATAGATGGTCATACATCTTTGTTAAAACAATAAAAGAAAAGAATACCCACTGTCAGAAGAAAATTATGTTTTGATCAGTTACATGAAATGTATTCTTTATGTTTATCAGTGAAGCACATGTCTACGTGACTTTTCACCTAATAACTTTTGACATGAACTCTTCTGTGATAAACAACTTACAGCTTCCTCTTTTTATTCTAGAACATACAGATTTAGAAAAGGGGAACCTCAGCTCTGAGTTCTGAGAATAATGTTGTTATCTTTGTACACACGCACACACACACATACACACAGAACAATCTTGTATAAATAAAGAACGCAGACGGTGACAAAGCGCGAGTCCATGATTGTCTCCTGTGTGAGCGCTTCTGTGACCGTCCTCGCGAGTAAAAGAAACTGCAGTGTGTTTGTGCTTTCTACCTCAGGAGTCTTGGCTAAAGAAAGAACGGCAGGGTGATTTAAAGAAATCCCCTGTCATTTTAATTGGTCCTTCGAGCCTAGAGATGGAAACACCAGACACGTTTCTGTGACTCCAGTAAGGTCTGATTGCTGCATCCTGACGTCGTGGGAAAGCCAGAACCGAAGTCTGTCGACAGCCCTCTCCAGGTAGAGGTGAAAGCCCTGGGCGTAAATTCGTATCCAGGCCGGGCCTGGTCCACGACGTTGGGGTCCAGCCAGATGACCTGATAACCAGCAAAAGACAACTGAGGGTGAGAAAACACTTTTGGTTTTAAACCGCCGGAAGGGTTTAGAAGGATGCGCAAAATAGGTTTACTGTAGCCGTAATTACTTCGTGAAATGCGCAAAATAGGTTAGAAGTAGCCGGAATTACTTCGGAAAACACGTGAAATAGGTTGAGTTCGCCGGAAGGAACTAAGTTTAGATTGGTTTTAGAAGTAGCCGTCAAATACTTCGTGACAAATAAGGTTTAAGTTCGCCACAAGGAACTGCGTTTAGAGTGGTTTTAGAAGTGGCCGTGAAATACTTCGTGACAAATTAGCGCGCAAATGTCTATCTGTGTGTATGTATATGTGTTTTGTGTTGTGTTTTGGAAGTAAGTTGATTTTACAGCACACTGCGCTGCTGAACTACTTCCATTGTTTTTTGATCTTTGTTTTTTTATTGTTTTCTTTGCTGAGGCTCACGTACTGGCGACAAAGGGGAAGGTTGAGACACCGCTCCGTGTGCAGAGTAGAAGGGCGTGTCAGCCACCACCCTGAAGTCAAGCGTGCCAGTGACGGCCCAGCAAAATCTTTGAGTATGGAGAATAAACAAGCAAAATTAACACCTGATGAGAAATGTTTAGAAAAACAACAAACCAGAGTAGGGCTAATCCAAAAGAAAGACAGAGGAATGCATAGTGGAACAGCAAGAGGTAGAGGTAGACCTAAACACACACCAAAAAGTGACTCTATTACTATATGCTGGAGGTGTGGAAAAGAGGGACATTTTGTACGTGACTGTAAGAGACAAAGAAGCAGTTCAAACTAGGAAGAACATAATAATCCCTCGTCATATAAAAGATTAGAGATCAAAGTTTAAAAAAGGCTGGATACAGACTCAACTGAATACATATAAATACAAGAGAAATAGGTGTAATAAATAAAAGGTTAACTTAAATTAGAGCTTATCTGTACTATATTCAAACTAATAATAGGAAGGATAACAACCTGTAAACTGGTATTAACAAGTGAAACTGCTGGTTGTTCAGTGAAACAAAATTGGGTAGACAACCATGCCCAGAATGAATAGAATGAATGAAAGTAGATAATTCACACGAAAACATCTTAAAATAAAATAGAGAGATGCATAAGGTATATTAAGGCTGTGTCATTGTTCAGCCAAGGAAAGTGTGTGAAAAGGTAAATGTCTCCAGCTTGGGAGGGGTGAAACTGCAGATCACCCCCAGCCCTCGATGGATACATAATAAAATATAAAATGATAAACTATTGTATATTAGTAGTATAGTAGTATATTGTAATATACTATTGCTGTTATAAAAAAGGAAAAAAAAACCCAATAATAATATTAATAATGACATACTATTAATAAGAAGTTAATAAGAAGTCAGTTATGATGTGAGGTGGATAATTGTTAAAAGTAGTCTGATTCAAGCTTAAGGTTTGCTCAACCTCAGTACAATGATATATGAGATGAAGAAAATAAGGAAAATACCTAATCTAATCAAGTGCATAGAGACACTTGACCTGCTTGTAAACCTGTCATCCTAGATGAGACTTTGTTGTGATGAAGAGCAAACCTATACTTACCACTAATAAGCCAAACCCGGTATACAACAGCTAAAGCTACAGGTTTGAGAAGCAGAAATAAATATGTGGACACTACTAAGCTAATGAGCAAGTTACACACTTTTTATTTTTATTTCATTTGTCTTTTAGAGCAGAAGCTGCTGCACAATATTAGATTTACACACACATATACGCCAACTGAATATTTTGTGTTCACACAAACCAATGCACATTGCAGATTACCAGTGCTTCACAAAAGAGTTTTATTATATTCCTCGAGTATAGTTTTGAGATGTTGATTGAAGTTATGTGACTGTGACTGTTTGATCTTGAAATGTTTGTACAGTATTTCTTGTGCATGTGTCCTCAGGGCGGATAGTCCAGGTCCTTAATACACACTTTTATACTCTGAATTTTGAAACTTCAGCAAAGGAATTTGTGAGGACATGCTTGATCTGTTAAAAACACAATTCATAAGGACTTTATTGAACTAAGTGAAAGTCAAGGCTCAAAATACGCTCTAGTGATTATAGACTATTCTCAAAATGGCCAGAGATTTATCCAGTGGAAAAAAATGCAATCTCAGTTGCAAAAAGTGAACCTTTAGAAAAATCCGTCAGAGAAACAAGTCTGGCAGAATGGATGGCAAAACTACTAGAAAATAAGGATATTGTTTTGAACAATAAACTGCCGTATGAATCTTCTCCAGTCTCTTGTAGGTTGAAACCAGGCGACTGGGTCCTGTTACGTGTGCTCCAGAGGAAAAATTGGAGTTGGCCCAGGTGGGAGGGTCCATATCAAGTGTTATTGACAACACCCACAGCCTGTAAAATTGCAGAGATACCCTCCTGGATACATCAGAGCCACTGCAAAAAGGTTGAGGTCCCGAGAAGCCCCGACACCAAGGAGGAAGCACATTAGGGAAGCCTCACTTACGCTTGGTTGCTTCGGGGGTGAGGGGGGGCAGTGCGATTGGGTCCCCGTAGGGTGAGCCCGCACTCTAATCTCCATCCGATCAACTTTAGGGCAGCCAGGTGTAGGTGTGATGGACCTATGTGCGACAATGTGAAGGGGAACCCTCCTGGTTACCTTGACTATAAAAGCTCACCCTTACAGGATGCCAGCTGATGCCAACAGCAGCCGAGCCACGAGGCAGAAAGAAAAGATGGATGTACGACAACTTGCACCTAATGGACATGACACAAGATCACAACCATCCTTGGATGAAAAATGCCTGATACAGATATGTGTTTAACAAAACCACAGAGAAAGACTGTTACGTCTGCTCGCACATGCCGAGCACAGTAACACAACCATATATGGGAAACACCCTGGGACAGGTGCACTAATTCTGATCTCCGATCACACCTTCAGAATGACTTTTGTAAAAACAACATCATCATCATCCTCATCCAGGAAGACACGCTCAACTTCAACAGTCTGACCACATGACTCAATCTGAGGAACCGACGTACCTGAAGAATTCAAACTCTGGACAATTGGATAAAAGATACTCAACTTACTCTTCCTGTGGGCAGGAGTTGGAAAACATGCTCTCAGAAGTGAGATAATGGACTATGGATTCGGCTTGTTCCTCAAAGCATCCTGGAAGGTCAACGAGGGACAAAATCAAGAAATAGACGCTCTCAGAATTGCTGTAATGCAACATCGTGTAGCACTGCACATGATCCTGGCTGAGAAACGAGGATTGTGCGTTTTGTTCAACACCACATGCTGCACCTACGTACCAGATAATGTACATTCTTCAAACATGGCTTCAGATGCTAAAGAGACCGTTGATTGTCGTTGGACTTTTCCTGATTTTATTTTGTTTTCTCTATTTGAGTTATTCCTTGTTTAAAAGCTGTAATTTCACAGATGATGAGTTTATCATTCACAGCATACGCAGATGTACTGAAATCAATGAAGATCATGAAGATGAAGAGTAACAAATGATGTACTAACTGAGAATGTGAAAGACAAGTAGTTACTTATTGTACATTTCATTTCGCTGATAAACAGGGCCGGATGTCAGAAGAAAATTATGTTTTGATCAGTTACATGAAATGTATTCTTTATGTTTATCAGTGAAGCACATGTCTACGTGACTTTTCACCTAATAACTTTTGACATGAACTCTTCTGTGATAAACAACTTACAGCTTCCTCTTTTTATTCTAGAACATACAGATTTAGAAAAGGGGAACCTCAGCTCTGAGTTCTGAGAATAATGTTGTTATCTTTGTACACACGCACACACACACATACACACAGAACAATCTTGTATAAATAAAGAACGCAGACGGTGACAAAGCGCGAGTCCATGATTGTCTCCTGTGTGAGCGCTTCTGTGACCGTCCTCGCGAGTAAAAGAAACTGCAGTGTGTTTGTGCTTTCTACCTCAGGAGTCTTGGCTAAAGAAAGAACGGCAGGGTGATTTAAAGAAATCCCCTGTCACCCACAATGACAGAAAAGCAAAAGAAATAAATTGTATAATAAAACTCATGTGGCTTTTTTTTGATGTGTCTTTGTTTTTCAGATCAATTTCGAAGGAGGGACACAACCCAAACTGGCAACGCCTCATTTCAGTATGACGATGTAAGTTTTTACAGCTGAGGTGTTTCTTCTTTGTCTGAAGAGTTAATTTTAATGCCGGGTTTTCTTGTGTCAAAATAAACACTGAGTTTATAATTTTGTCACCAAATGCTGGAAGGTATTTAATTTGAAATTTATCTAGAGTTTGAATTAACAGTGTGATGCTGTTAGTTTGAAAGGCAGACAACAAAACAAGCCTTCTTACAAAAACAAACAAAAAAACCCTCTGAGACTCGAGACTAATTTAAGATAAAGGCCTTGGTCAGTCTTTAAGGAAATAGATGTTCATTATTTAGTGAATATGTTCATCAAACCTAAATGTGTCTTTTAACATAATACAGTTTTTGTGCAGACCTTAAAAACACTTTAAACAATTACAAAGAATATTCCCTGCTGCCACAATCCTGACTGTACTGTTGTTGACACTTGTTTTCAGTGTTGGTCAAGTTACTTGAAAAAAGTAATCAGTAACTAATTACTGATTACTTCCCCCAAAAAGTAATCCTGCTACTTTACTGATTACTTATTTTCAAAAGTAATTAATTACTTAGTTACTTTTTAAAAACACGATTTACAACCTGAATAGGTGATAAAGCGATAGATCTTTCAGCCCAATTCTACTTTTTCTGCATAATCCATCATATAAAATGTAATCAAATGAAAAAGTCTCTTTTTAAAACTTGTTTTATTAGTTTTAATCTTTTAACTTTATGCATCAAGCAAAAATTAAATTATATGCAACATTCTCTGACTGGAAGAAATTTGTTTAACATTTAAACCTATTTTCTGCATATTCCAGCACATTTGTGTTTACACTCAGTCTTTCAAATAAATGCAAGTGAAACACAGCAGAAAATAAATAAAATCAAAGACTCAGCGGTCCTGTTGCTCTATTTTCACCTGTATAGCAGGCGGATGTTTGCCCTGGTGCAGGTGTGCTGCAGCAGTCAGTGGAAAAATCCGCGAGTTTGTCTGTGAATTTCCCATTACATCGTAGCATACTCGGTGCTTGCTCAGAAGTTACAGGGTTTTTCGCTGTAAAAAGAGGTTTTCTTCCCAAGCAGTGAACAGCGGACGCTAATGTTTTTGTCACTTTTTACGGAATCAAACTCAAAGTAAGGTCAGTACTTTCATGCTTTAAATGCTGCACGCTCATACTCTCTCCCGCACTCGATATATTATCCATTGTTGATCTGCACACAGCTGTTGCCACGAAAGTCGCACTCGCTTACGTCACTGTCATGAGACACTCGCAAAAAAAAATCACGGTTTTAGTAACGCAGTAACACAGCGTGCTTATGGGAAAGTAACAGTAATTGAATTACCTTTTTTGCAATAGTAATCCCTTACTTTACTCATTACTTGAAAAAGTAATCGGATTACAGTAACGCGTTACTTGCAACGCATTACTACCCATCTCTGCTTGTTATACACTCAGGCTTTCCTACTTGAATGGAAATTATTAATAACTTCTTGCTGTGTTGTGTTAGCAACATATCAGCTACTTCTTCACTATAGATGGGTTTAGCTCCTAGTTTGGTACGAGGGGCTGGGCCTCAATACCGTGTGTCAATCCCACAGAACTGTTGTGCATGTTCTGGTTCCAAAACAAGATGTCAGTGCCTGTTTCTGAGATGTCTTGGCATCTTTTCTACAGATTTGTTATGTTGATTGTCTTTATATTCAGTATGTTTTAGAAATACGTAGACATCTTGGCACATTTTAAGGTTATATAGCCAACCTGTACGCAACAGTGCTTTATTTGCTACAGAAAAACAAATCTCCTAAAGACTACAAAAGATATACGTACATATACAGTCTGAAAGCCAGCATGGAAGTGATACATACTTGCATTCTTTTAAATGACCACCAGGGAGCGACTCATCAATACAAAATATATTTTATAGTCCACAAATCTTTGGTCTGGCTGGGAAAGGGTTCATTGTAATCTAGCGTAACATATTAGCTTTGCTTTATTAGTGCTCAGTCCCCACTAACTTCCAAGTGTAGTATATACTTTGCACACATACTTGTCCTTTTATATTTATATGTATATTTATTACTATATCTATATATCTATTTCTACACTCGTTTTATATGAGTGCATGATTTTTGTTGTATATTTGCTGCTATGACAACTCAATTTCCCTCTGGGATTAATAAAGTCTCTCTGATTCTGATTCTGGTAAAGATGCTAAATCCCCTCACTGTTTTTATCAGCTTGTTTCTAGCTGTCTCTGTTTGATGTTCAGAAAGTAATGCACAGTTGATTTCTAGCTTTGTTTCCTACAGTGGCAGCAGGAAGCTGCAAAGGCAAATAACATAAAACACTTCTTAACCAAACAGAAACAGTTGCCTGGAAAACTGAAACAATTAGATACATTATTAAAGTTATTACACATCCTAATAATAATGTGATTTAGTGAAGAAAAGAATTGCTGGATAACTGTGTAAGAGTTGTAGAGTAACACTTGGCATATTATCTTTGTCTCCTTAGTTTATCCAGATCACCATGAGCATTTGAAGAGGACAGCACTAAACAGAGGGACAACCACCACTTTTTAAAATCTTATATTAATGGCATTTTCTTCACATGTATTTTTACACACATTATTTTACAAAATGTCACTGAAACATTCCATTTTACCAAAAACCTTTTGTAAAGTAATGCATAGTGTTAAAGTTAAGAACAAATAACCTCGGTGTGTGCTAGTGTCATTTGAATGCCTGTATACTGGAGCTTATTAGTGTCACTCTTACATCTGCATGGGCTCTTACCACTAGAGTAATGATATAAACATGCAGGCTGGTCAGTGGCATGCGAACATTAATGGAATTAATAAAGAAATATTATATGAATTTACTTATACTTTGCTTCTATTTACTTGTGTTATCTTTGGTTTAAGTTAGTTGTCCTTTTAAAGATATCTTTTTTGTTTTTTGAATGCATGCGAGACATGCAATTAAAGGATTATGGTGCTTATAAAGTCAGTGAAGCTTCAGGTTAGTTACATTGTTTGTTATATTATTAGCTTGTGAGTTATTTTTTTGTTATTTTATTAGGATTTATTTCATTTGAAGATTTAAGATGGCGAATATGTAAACTAGTTTTAGTCACTGTAAACATGTATCTAGAAAAAAAAAGTGATTGCAACAGGTCTGCTTAAAATCATGCATGAAACTACAATCTAGTCCCAGAGTATAGGTTTGTAGGTTTTAGTTTTACCCTGACATGACTGGAACACCCGCACATTTTATCATTACATTACTTAAGGACAGTTGGACCTGTCCTTAATTGACCAGGAAGCACTGAACCTCCTTCCTTGCTATTTAGGGAATCTGGTAAGGTAATTTCAAGTCACATAAATATTTCAGCTCATAAATTGAATTGCATGAGAATTTGGTTGAAATCTAAAAAAGTTTTTTTGATGATGGATTTATGATGATATGGATATGCACACCTGGAAATGTAAGAGTTCTTACTGTTGATGTTCTCTTTTTTTATGATGAAATTAATTCAATTTATGAGACCCAAACATATGTTTGGGTATGAAATACAGATAATGAAATTAGTGTGAATGCAATAGTTGAAGATTATTTATGAATTCAAATATTATTTGAATTTCTCCATTGTTGTTGTAACCATCAATATAAACTTCTGTTCATGAAGAGTTAGGACCAAACTTATCCGCCTTATGGAATTTTTTCAGAAGGATGGCGACCCCTACTGACCCTGAGGTTCCACGACTAAAATAATCTCCCCATGGTTTAAACCAAAAAGCATCCACAACTTTTTAGTAAGTTTCTTGTGTTTGTTTCCTTTCCTTTGATTATCTAAATGGTTGTGAACAGACAACCACAAAACTGCAGACAGTAACTATCTCCTGTTTGCCCCAGATGTCAGTATCGTAAACATAGAATGAGTGTGAAGTAAATTTTCTGACTTTGTAGATCAATTGTTTAATCTGTGTAAGATATGGTTTCAAGTGGACATCATTGTCATGTGTTGTGGTGCTGTGAGCAGCAACCTGATAATTATAGCAGGTGTCTCAAATATTCACATAGAGGCTGAAAATGGCAGCCTCAGCACTGCATTTATTTAAATGCATTTAATCCCCCCTTGTATCTCACCACCAAATGGTTAATAACACTTTAGTCTACAATAATGAATTAAATTGCACTAGGGAAAGAATATTGTTAGTGCAAAAGCAAAGGACCACAGAGTAACACAGTATGTGTTGGGTTTACATTTATGAGACAAGAACTGCATGGAAGCACTTCAGTTTTACACAATCAAAAACTGAATCTTGCTCAGTGTTTTATTTCCAATTAAGACTTCCTGTCATGTAAAAGAATGAACATAGAAAAGCAAGACAGGTTAAAAGTGTGGCAATCCTTAAAACACTCTTAATCACTAGCACACTCATTCTCAAATTCTGAATCCTTGTAAAGTTTTTCTAATATTTGAAAGACGTCTCCATTTGATATGCTTTCCACTGCTTCATCTGCATCATGTAATGTTTTTCCTGGAATCAGTTTGAGCAAATAGCCTACCTTGGTTCCAGGCTGTGAAAAATAGAAAAGGAGGAAAAACATTGTTAAAAGGGGGGTTATTTAGCTTCTGTTCATCAGTTTGAAATCTTTTAACCATGTAACGAGGAAACACAGTAATACAATATTATTGTCACATACCTGCTTTACATATGCTTTTCCATAACGCACCCAAGTTGCAAGATGTTCACAGTTGTTGTTCGGGAGACTATATGTTCCACAGTATTTCTCATCGGTCATGACTTCGATGTGTTTAACTATGTCAGATTCACATCCTGGTCCAAACTTTTTATCCAGATAATTTTCTTTTTGGTGTTTTTGCTCCTTCTTGAGAGAACCGAAAACACAGTATTTACCGTCAATGGGCTTACCTGTAATGATTAGAAGAAACTGTTAGAAACACTTTATAATCATTTGACTGCAAGCCTATTACCATTTCTAATTTGTTTCATTTGTTTTTTTGTTTTTTTTCATATTTCCATTTGTATCATAAATGTAACTGCTACTTCTGTACTTCTACACAAATAAAGAAAAAGTGCATCAGATACAGTACCACATTACTATGATTCTGATTCACCTGTAGGTGACTCCTATTGGTTAATGATTTAGAATTATGACGACGTGCATTCACAAATAATTTTTAAATTATCTTAACATGCATGTGTTTCAGGGATTAACTGATTACTGTACTTCTCATATAGTTTCAGTTTAAGTAATACATACGTATGCGGTGAAATATGTCCTTGTCCTTTCCTTGGCCAAATAAATTCTTAGTACCCACATAAACAGCAAAGTGTTTGTAGGCTTTGTTGATTTTGGCACATTTCCTTGGAAATGAAATGATATCTCCAAATTTGTACTAAAAATAGAAAAAAAAGATTTCACCACCAGATATTGACTGCAAAACAGAAAAAAACCCAGCAGTATTGTTTTTTTACTCAACAACTAATAAGAAATTTGAATGAATGTTTTAAAATGCTAAGTAATAAAACTTAGATTTTATATAATGACATTTTTTAAACATCCACTAAAATACAATAACAACAGCACTGTAACCATAGCATGGGTTTGATTTAAATTTATTTGTTATTATTCCAGTAAAGTAAACTGAAAGATTAGAGGTCATGATGTGCAACATAGCTTTTACTTAGAAAAAGGTAGGTGGCCAGTGCTGGTACTTTCTTCCTATTACTCAAACATAATATGAAGACTTCTGTACTATATATTTTTCAATTCAATTCAATTTTATTTATATAGCTCCAAATCACAACAAAAGTCGCCTCAAGGTGCTTCATAGGTACAGAGAAAAACCCAACAAACATATGATTGTCATATACAGTCACTTCTAAAAGTATTTAGGCTCTTTCAGTTTGCACACATTTGCATTTTTCATTTTTTTTTAATCATGGCTTGACAACATCCTTAGGGGATACTGAATGCACACTGAAGGGAAATTTTAAAATAAAATCTAAACACGGTGAAAATCATAAAAGTAAAACTTTTCTGCCGGACTTTATTTTTTACATGTTACAATCAAATCAAATCAAAATTTATTTCTATAGCACATAATAATACAACAGAGTTGACCAAAGTGCTTCACAGTTGGTCAGAGCAATAGCATAAGACAGAATTAAAAAAGAAACAGTTAAAAAGAGGGCATGAAACAATATGAACAATATGAGTAAACAACATAACTAGCCACGAAATAACAAACTAGTTTGAATCAAAAGCCAGACTAAAATAATAAGTTTTAAGACACAATTTAAAAGACTGGATGGACTCGGAGGAATGAATATAAAGAGGAAGGTTATTCCAGAGTCTGGGTGCTATGACAGCAAAGGCCCGATTACCTCTGGACTTCAGACGAGATGTCGGTTGCGTCAGGAGCTTTTGATTGGTAGATCTAAGTGCCTTATTAGGGATATACAAATGGAGGAGTTCGCATAGATAGCTGGGAGCCAAATTGTTTAAAATGTTAAAGGTAAGCAAGAGAATCTTGAAATTGATACGATATTCAACAGGGAGCCAATATAGGTTGGCTAAAACTGGTGTGATGTGGGCATAATTTCTTGGAGCCGGTGAATAGAGGAAGATGGGAGGCCTGAGCAGAGGGAATTACAGTAGTCTAATCTGGAAGTGATACGAACGTGAATGAGCTTTTCAAGGTCCTTCAAAGGAAGGTATGGCTTTGCTTTAGATATCTGACATAGCTGGTAAAAACTGTTTTTTTGTTTGTTTGTTTTTTTACCACAGAGGAGTCTGTTTCTTGAGTTTGAAAGAGCTGTCAAGGAAAACACCAAGGTTTCTAACAGTGAGCGAGAGATAGCTAGCAAGAGGCCCTAGGGCATCAGTTAGTTGTTCCAGCAGGGTGTGACCATCAAAAACTATAACTTCTGTCTTATCCTCGTTCAGTGTGAGACAGTTACGTGATAACCAAGTTTTGACCTCATTTAGACATTTAAATAAACAATGGCACAATGGCACTCTTACACAAAAAATATATGTGGTATTTATTTGATACATGATTCGGATTATACAAAACAGAAAAAGTAAGAAGTTACTTACACCACCATTAATCTCTGCTACTGTGATCACCAGAAGGTGAAACGTCAAAGAAAACAGGATAAAATTCCTCATTTTTGTAAGAAGAAAGAACTGTTTTGATGATCTAAGAAAACAAAACTTGTCAGAAAATGTAAGAAACAAAACAAAACACCCCCCCCCCCCCCCACACACACACACACACACACACAGGAAATAGCCAGGAAAGACAAACAGATATAAGCAAATTTGATGTGACACTTTGTAGTCTTTCTATGAACACCCAAGTTTTAGTGGTTTTCATATTTTCATCTCTAAAGGCAAAAAGGGGGGGGGGGGGGGGGGGGGCAGGCTGAGATTATGGATTTTTTTTTCCTTTGGCACTTTTGGGATGCTAAGTAATCAACTACTGGAGAAGTCATAAGACTAAGAATAGGTTCTTACCTTCTTCAGTGAGGTGCAGCTCATCCAATGAGGCAAAGGATGGTGTCGTCTTATATATCATGTAGAACAACAGAACTGATCATATCAACCTTTAGACCAACCCCTGTGTGTGCCATATCTGTCTGCAAAAAAAGGTGGCAGTTACTTTTAATTTGCAAAGTAAATGATGTGAACATAATTCATCTTCACTCAACATATAAAACGTCATATTGTCAGTTGTATTATAATCTGCCCTGCCCCATTCTCACTCCTGAGGCGTAATATAGTGACGATTTGTCAAGCTCCAAGGCGTTCCTGAGGAACATGACTGTCTGAATGTATGCTACGCGCCGGGTTATGGATGAAATCCAGTGGGACGTGTATATCCACTTCCATGTAATACACGTCCCAGCCATGTATTCCATGGATTTTTACCATATTTTTTAACATTTTACTGGGTTTTACCATGGGTTTAAGAGCTAGGTCTGCTTGGGGATTCTGGCCTGAGACCTGCAGCAGAAATGAAAAGCAAGCTGCTGAGATCTGATCACATCTTTCTTACTCCTCATCACCAGTGTTTTTCATATTCAAACTTCAAGCCCAATCAACTCAAGTGGGTTTGACCTGCAGTAGGAATGAAAGGGATCTTTCTTACTCCTCATCACCAGTGTTTTTCATATTCAAACTTCAAGCCCAATCAACTCAAGTGGGTTTGACCTGCAGTAGGAATGAAAGGCATCTTTCTTACTCCTCATTACCAGTGTTTTTCATATTCAAACTTCAAATCCAACTGACTCAAGTGACATCAATTGCAAACATTTAACAGTTTTTATAAAACTCCCTCTGGATACATGCTTATATAAAATCTTTCACTCCATTCATTGAAGTGGCAACTTGCAAAAGCAATGCAAGGAGTAAAGTATCACCACTCAGTGCAGATAATAATGTAGCATTAACATAGTATTTTCAATAATACGATCAAATTTGGAGCCTCTGTTCTTTTGTGTTCTAGTTTGTAAAGTTGATCCTATTACTTAAAAATACTATATTGTTATTATATTATTATTAGCTATGGCTGTGGCTACTTTAAGGGCTACATATACAGTGGGTCCCTAGATACTCCAATCATTGCTTTTGAAAGACACCTTGTGGAATTTGTTACTTTTTTTGACATAAAACCTTTAGAAACTACCTTATTGTTATGATTTTAACACTAAATAAAACACTCAATCGAAAAGATCAACAAAGTGATTATAGATATGTTCATTCCAATTAAGGATTTTAATTGCATGTGGTAAAAATAGAATGTTAACATGGTCAGCAGTTGGAGGAAAACCTTTAGACCCCATGTCCAGATCACGTTTCATCTCCTGCACCTTTCAGACATCTCCCTGTAAGAAGATGTTGCTTCTCACATCACCATGGCAACCATCTCTTATCCCCTGGTCATGGTTGTAGCTTGAGAAAAGGGAGGAAGAGAGCATTCTGCAAACCCAGACTTTATAGCCCTGTTTTTCTCTAGCAGGGTCAACCTCAAAGTTTTGTACCCTCTGGTGCTACCACCAGACCATCCCCGTCAAGTTCTCCCTGTTTATATCTATTAGTGTCTGAGTGTAGCAGTCTAAATCCAAAACTATTCTACAATGCTTATTTATGTGCAGTAAAAGAATAGCACATAAATGTGTGATACAAATTATGAGGTAATTGTGTAATATAAAATAATGGGGGTATATGAGCCTTAAGGTTAAAAAATAAATTCCAACAGCATGTCAATATATGCTAAGCTAAGCACATAACTATCAGAGTAGTCTCTCATTAGCTTGTGTTTTTAATACAGTTCAGGTCACATCAGTCAAATTTTCTAGTGTTTTACGTGTGCCAGATAAGAAAACGGTGTAGAATTGTGACGTTGTGCAAATGCAAATGCGAAAAGTTAAGCATGTATAAAATGTGTAAAAGTGTTGTTGGGTCAAAATGGATCTCGTGTGCATGCAACAGCTTCTCAGATTTTCAAGCCAGGAGTGTCCCCAAGGTGTGTGTGTGTGTGTGTGTGTGTGTGTGTGTGTGTGTGTGTGTGTGTGTGTGTGTGTGTGTGTGTGTGTGTGTGGACGGGTATTAACATCTTCATGGGGACCAAAAATTGGTAGTTTACTATACTTGTGGGGACAAACAGCCCTTGTGGGGACCAAAATCCCGGTCCCCACGAGTTTGAAGGCATTTTTGAGCCTCAAAATGTGGTTTTAGTGTCAGGGTTACAATTAGGTTATGGTTAGGTTTAGGGTAAGGGTCAGGGTTAGGCATTCATTTTTGATGGTTAGGGTTAGGGTAAGGGGCTAGGGAAAGCATTGTGTCAATGAAATGTCCCCACAAGGATATAAATACACACATGTGTGTGTGTGTGTGTGTGTATGTGTGTGTGTGTGTGTGTGCGTGCGTGCGTGCGTGTGTTAGACCCACACCCGTTTTTACACCTTGGCTCGTCCAGTTAGGTCAAATCTGGGACTCTCCACCATTTGTTCTTAGAACTGAAAAGCTTCTTGGATGAGAGGTGGAACATCTTCAAGAAACTTAGAGAAACTTTTCTTTCCAAGCTCCTTGGACTTCTTTGACTTAAAGTTAATTGCACAGTCCAAGAAACTGCAAGCTTTGCACTGTAGGGATCAACCGTGTTTGCACATATTGAGAAAACTATGAAATTATTTTTCCATCATATGTGTGATTTTTTTGTTGCATGTGAGAAAAAAACATAATCCAAGGAAAATATTTAACCTCACATGCATAATTAAATAGCTTGAGAATAAATCCAACAACCTGCAAGCACAACATAGCAACTTAGGAGCCACATGCATAAAGTAGAGCATCTTCATTCACTCTAATGGAATGGGTTTTTTGTTTGTTTGTTTGTTTTTTACAGCAATAGCAGATCATGGAGTAGCACAGAAGTTTGAGATTTTGCACTTGCAGGAACTATTTGAGGAACAGGAACTATTCTGTTCATTTAGACACCATCTTGAGTAACTGCAATAGAGATATCAGTTCATTTGCATTTAAGTGTGCTTGTGGTGGTCCAGCTAGTGAAAAAAATAATTGTGAAAGTTTTGATGTGGAAAATCATGCAATTATGTGTGAATATCTTTGCATCATAAGTCAAGTACTTAAATGTGCTGTTCGGGGTTGTTATAAGTTACTTTTAAAGTTTTTTCATTTTTGTTTCACTTTATCTGTGCATCACTGTATGCAGACCTGACAGACAATGCCTTGGATAAACTTTCCCTAGAACATTGTGGCTGGTATGAACAGAGCATGAACTGTTTTGAAAAGAGCTACATAAATAAATAAAGTTATTATTACAGGGCATTTGATCTTTTGACATAATCATATTGAAACAAATAAATAGTCTGGTCACTGATTGTTGTGCTAAGAAGATCAGCTGTTATCCAAGATGCTACGCTCTGCAGTTTGTTTGCCTCTAGACCTTTCTGTATTTCTATGCATCCATCCTTCCCCTAATTCTGGCAAGTTTCTGCTGCCTAGCAGTGCCCCCTACTTCTCACCCAAACTGTTTTGTCTCTAACATTTCATTTTTGTCTCTCCAGACATTAACTTTTCACACCAATGAAACCCACAGATTACTTATAATAGATATTTACTTCTCAGCCTCTGATCTATGTAATATATGGTTTTGATGTGGTCCTGTGATCAATAACATGATTTGAGGTGCCATGTGTTTCACTGTCTAATAAAAAGCAGCTGTCCTTGAACCATTACACACTAGCAAGATATAATAAATAGGTAAACATTGGAGTTCTGCAGTGTGCAAGCTGTTATTTGTTTTTATGCTTGGGTGTGTTAGTACATTTTTTAAGCCCAGCAGATGCCCCATTGGACTTGTTTAAAACACTTATCCTCAGCTTCTGAATTCTTATAAGCTCTAATATCTTTGGGAGTTTGTTATGTTTTTCACTACTTTACCTGCTTCAGAGCACGATCTCGCTCCACAAATCAATTCAAATTTCCTCTGCATCGGTTCCAGACTACGAACAACAGCAACAGGAGGAAAATTGTTCACACACCGCGAAGAGCAAAGAGGCCAAGCCGTTACCGAGACAGTGAGCTCAGGAAGAGTGAAGGAAAACATGTTTCCAGCGTCCAAAACAGCAGGACTCTTCCTGTGATCACCATTAAAACATTTACTGGGAAAAAGCTAGTGAGAGTCCTGTATCAACGCACCTGATCAACAAACTCTGACATTAAAAAAAAGCAAACTTTGTGTCACGATACTGGGTCATTTGACCCAGCGTTTAATATATTTGAATGTTTATGGTTTATGTTTTAGTTCATGTAGTTATCTTTAGCTCATCCATTTTGTCTAGGCTGCCCAGTTATAGTTTAGTATCTATTAGACTCCCCTTGTGTCTTCTCCCTTTGTGTTTATGTCTCCTGCACCCTTCATGTGTTTCAGTAATGTCATTGTCTCCCATCTTCTCCTCTTGTTTACATGTTTTCCCTCGTGTCTCAATTCTTTCATGGTTGATTTTCAGCACCCATCATATTCCGTTTGTGCTTGGTTATGTCTATGTCGCCTCTCCAGTTCACTTTTTTTTCTGTGTGTATTTATAGTATGCGTGTTCCTCGTCAGTTCGTCATGTTAAGTTCACTTGTCTCAGTCTGTCATGTGTTTCATGTCTGCGTGTTCCATGTTGTCAAGCTTGTGTCATGTCTGCGTCCCGTTATGTTTCCTGTTTTATTTTGAAGAGGTCTGGTGTTCCGTGTTCATTGTGTTTATTTTTACTTCCCCTGTGGCATTATTATGTTGATTCATATCAGCTGCTTCCCCATGTGTTTCCACTTCCCCTGATCACCTCCTTTGTGCATTTAGTCTGTGTGTTTCCATTCATTCCTTGTCCAATTGTCTGTTATCCTGCCTTGTTTCCATGTCATGCCATGTTTCCAGGGTTTTGATTTCATGCTAGGACTTCATGTCAGGTTTTTATGTTCTTGTTCATGTTTATGTTCCATAATTTTATATGTTTAGCCTAAATTCAACCAGTTTTGGCTTTAGTTTTCTCCCTTGGCCTTTGTATTATTTTTGCCAGCCTCAATAAATGGCTGTTTTTTTACTACGTCTTGTTTTGTCTCTTTGGTGTCTGCACTTGGGTCCACCTCCTCACTCCACATAGTCAGCTTCTCAGCCAGACTGTGACACTTTGTAAATAAATAAAATTGAACTGAATATCCCCTTGAAAGTCTACAAGAAAATGTGAATGCAGTATTACAACCATCATTAGGAGGAGCAGGAGCAGAACACTCCATGGAGAAGGTAACTAGAGACTAAGATCAACCCTATTCCTTAACCTTACACTAAAAAAAAAGTCTTAATGCGACTGTTGTTGCAATTTGACACTATATAAATAAAACAAAATTGAATTGATAAAAACTAAAGTAAAATGCAGACTTTCTACGCTGGTGATTACCACCACAAGAGTGACAATGATCTTGCAGGGAAAGTTCGATAGAAGCGATAATATTAATAATTTATTAATAAATTGATAATTATTTGGTTTTTTTCCTATAATCATATTTCCTAATGACATACATGTATTGTTCTTTAAAATGTAAGTAAAAGACCACTGGTAATTAAGCCAGTTATTGATGTGATCAATTGATGTGATGTAAAAGTGTCCTTGTAGATTCATTAGGGAATTGAACTTAATCTAGTGGACTTATTTGATCATTTTTTTATTTAGTTATTTTTTTTAAAGAATCGTCAGATTGGTTGAAAGTTGTATACAGTTATATATATCTGATAGTGAAAATAGCTAACTAGAATAACAGATTTTCTGTCCCGGTCAGTGTTTCAGATGAAAGGTGGATGTTCGAAGGCAACAATACAAATCAATGAGCTGACTTTATCCTTTCTTCCTGAAAAGCACAAATTATCCAGTAAATATTTTGAAGTTGAATAACCGACAGCTGCTGATGTTTTCTTGATGCTTGGTCATAGTTGGGGGGGGGAGTGTGTGTGTGTGTGTGTTGCTCAAAAAATAAATAAATAAAGGGAACACAAAAATAAGACATCCCAGATCTTAATGAATGAAATATTCTTATTAAATACTTTGTTCTTTAGTTTAATGTGCTGAAAAAAAAAAAATAAAAAAAAATAAATAAATAAATAAATAAAAAATAAAAAAAAATAAAAAAAAGTTTAATGTGCTGACAAAAAAAAAAAAAAAAAAAAAAAGATACCACAACAATAATTAATGGAAATTAAATTTAGCAACCCATGGAGGTCTGGATTTGGAGTCACACTCAAAATTAAAGTGGAAGAACACACTACAGGCTGATCCAACTTTAATGTAATGTCCTTAAAACAAGTCAAAATGAGGCCCAGTGGTGTGTGTGTGGCCTCCACGTGCCTGTATGACCGCCCTACAATGCCTGGGCATGCTCCTGATGAGGTGGTGGATGGTATCCTGAGGGATGTCCTTCCAGACCTGGACTAAACATCTGCCAACTCCTGGACAGTCTGTGATGCAACGTGGCATTGGTGGATGGAGCGAGACATAGTGGCTGTATCCCAATTCAGGGTCTGCAGCCTTAAAGTACGCAGCCTTAACGGTCCACACGGGCCGCGTACTCAAAGACCGCTGAGGCCGGAAGTGCGAGGCTTGTGAAATGGGACGGTCTAGCCTCCGTTGCGCTGCCCAGGTTGCCAAGCCACCATGATACTAACAGCTGGAAACGTTTCATACAGCTTTGTTTGACAGAAATGAAGGAGAAAATCTTTTGTTTGTTTGTTTCTACATGAGCTTTGATTTGATAAGTATCTGAGGCTGAGACCACGGGACTGTGAAATCATGATTGTTGGGCTTCATTTCTGTACTGAACAGTCATTTTAAGATTAGCTAGTAAATAACAATTAGCTAATGTTGTTCATGAGACTAAAGTCATCTCACTTTGGTAATGTTAATATAATATGGCCAATATTAAAGTTATTATTTCAATCATTATTAGTTATTACAGCAGTGAATGAACTCTGTTTCAAATACTGAGCTTCAGTAAAGATTCAAGCTGCATTTATTTACATTTCCTGTCACCTTAAATCTTCATTCAAAGACAGGTTCCTTTTAATATGTTGGCATTACTAAATTATTCCCAGTGCTTACTTTAAATATCCATGAAATCATCACATTCTCTGTAAGATTAAGGTCAACTATTGAACGGCGTATATTTTAAAGTAAAGGCTTTAAAACCAAGTTAGTACATTCATCACTAATGTCACATAACTTTGCCGACATGTGGCCAACAGTAATGTTTTAATGTTCTTCGTTATTAAACATTTGCACATAAATAAGTGACATAATATTCAGTACTTACTTTTACAAGTTTACTCTTTGGCTGCCCCACTTCCGCGGTTTTTTTTCGGCAAAATTATCCACAACCACCGCCACGCTATGCATTCTGGGATATGTTGGGCCACGAAGTCTACACCGCCACATCCTTAAAATTCAGGGAAATGAAGGACACATTTGAGGGCCGCATTTCGAGCAGCCTTTGAATTGGGACAGCCTTCGTCGCGTCGCTATGACGTAATCGGCCTTAAAATGCGGCCTTTAAGGCTGCAGACCCTGAATTGGGATACAGCCTATGTCCCACATGTGCTCAGTTGGATTCAGGTCTAGGGAATGGGCGGGCCACTCCATTGCATCAGTGCCTTCATCTTGCAGGAACTGCTGACACACCCCAACCACATGAGGTCTAGCATTGTCTTGCATTGGGAGGAATTCAGGGTCAACCGCACCAGCATATGGTCTCACAAGGGATCTGAGGATCTCATTTTGGTACATAATGGCAGTCAGGCTACCTTTGGCGAGCACATGGAGGGCTGTGCGGCCCCCCCACACCATTACTGACCCACTGTCAAACGGTCATGCTGGAGGATGCTGCAGGCAGCAGAACGTTCTCCACCTCATCTCCAGACTCTGTCACATGTGCTTATTGTGAACCTGCTTTCATCTGTGAAGAACACAGGGCGCAAGTGGCGAGGTTGCCAATCCTTATGTTCTCTGGCAAATGCCCAACGTCCTGCATAGTGTTGGACTGTAAGCACAACCCCCACCTGTGGACGTCGGGTCCTCATGTTGTTTGTTTCTGACTGTTTGAGCAGACACGTGCACGTTTGTGGCCTGCTGGAGGTCATTTTGGCTCTGGCAGTGCTCCTCCTGTTCCTCCTTGCACAAAGGTGCAGGTAACGGTCCTGCTGCTGGGTTGTTGCTCTACTACGGCCTCCTCCAAATCTCCTGATGTACTGGCCTGTCTCCTGGTAGCACCTCCATGCTCTGGACACTACGCTGACAGACACAGCAAACCTTCTTGCCACAGCTTGCATTGATCTGCCATCCTGGATGAGCTGCCCTACCTGAGCCACTGGTGTGGGTTGTAAACGCCATCTCAAGTGATTTCCACTAGAGTGAAATCACAGCCAGCATTCAAAAGTGTCCAAAACATCAGCCAGAAAGCATAGGTACTGAGAAGTGGTCTGTGGTCACCTGCAGAACCACTCCTTTATTGGGGATGTCTTGCTAATGCCTATAATTTCCACCTGTTGTCTATTCCATTTGCACAGCACCATGTGAAATTGATTGTCAATCAGTGTTGCTTCCTATGTGGACAGTTTGATTTCACGAAAGTGTGACTGACCTGGAGTTACATTGTGTTGTTTAAGTTTTCCCTTTATTTTTTGAGCAGTGTATATGCCAAGCACAGGCAAAGTGATTGCCTGCCAAAAACTGATTTCCAATGTCACTTTTTGGCACAACACCGTACTGTAGATCAGTAGGACGTGGAAACGTGACGTGGAAACCAGGCAGGATAAAGACGATTGGACGAGGAATGAATGGAAACACAGAGACTGATCTAAACACAAAACATTATGCCATTAACACTAGCAAAATCGGGAGTTTTAATGTTTCAAATAAGAAGCAGTGTCGTGGTATTTTTAAATTCTGTTTTTCATTTCTGCTTTAAGATGAAGCTTTGTACCCGCTTCTATGCTCATGCTGCCTTCACTGCCAATCGTAATTAGCACTTATCAACATATAAATACGTGTTTTTGTATAGCTGTAACTGAATTTTCAGGGTAAAGCTTTATCAGAATATATTTTGATACCAAGCCTAGTCGTTCTCGTTGATGCCGAAATCGATTAGATGACTAAGTTTACACGAATTCAGCTTTTAACAATAATACAATGTTGAAATAGAGTATGGAATACTGAGCAGCTTCCCCGCCTGAAAATGATTTATTTGTAGCCCATATTATTCTCCTTCTTCTAAAGGGTACATTAGTCTGCATTTTTCTGTAAAACTCTTACGAACGTTTGAATCATTGGATATAGAGGGAATAACTCTTTAAACAGCACGTAATCAGCTGACTTCAACAGCAGGTAATCAGCTGACTTCAACAGAACTTCATACTTTCGCTTCTCCTTTTTCGCCACAACAGATAACTCGGTAACATATAAAAGGTAGGTCAGCAAAACTGCTGTTCACTGCTGCTGTTCAAGTCTGAGGTTACGTCTACCTTCTACTGTATCGAAGTGTACGGCGTCGTTTAGCGAGTATATACAAAATACGGAAATATCTCTAATAGCTTGTCTTTATTATCCAAGCAAACTAAAAACCATTTCGACTACATAGCCGAAAGTAAGGACGTAATTAGAAAGCTTTATCGGGAAAATTTATTATTTACGTGATGAAACTGGTAATAAAAAGCAGACAAACACCGTGTGAACATCAGTATGAACCTAAGAACTGATCGGGGCCCGCTGTTGTTTTCCTGTCGGACTAACTCTACCCTGGTGTTCACAGTACTTAGATAACACGTCATACAATTTATTGCTATGAGGAAGTGAAACTAGAGCTAGGTTAAAAAGGACTACTGGAAGCACAGAAGGCTGACAGGCACAGGCATCCTTTCCGGGGGATGGGTGTCGGGGGGAGGTACTTAAAACCTGAGCACATATTTTCAGCATATAACTATTTCAGTTTGCGTTCAGGAAAGAACACAAACTACTCACCCATCAGAACATCATCTTTTAGGTTTTGCACTTAGCAAAGTCAGTGACAACACTGCTCAAATCCAAAGCCCTGGCACTGTACTTATCCTGCTCTCTTTTCACCTCCCTCTTTTGAGCATCACTGTTATTTACAATTATCCATCTCAGTCATAGCTAGCTATCTTAATCAGATGATGGTGGAATGAAACGTATTAATTCAAACTGTATTCTAACAGTCGTAACAATGACAACTTTGACTGGCAAATAATATTGATTACAGCAGCTGGCAGTTCAATAAGGCCAGATTATTAGAAGGAATTGAATAAAGATTTGATTAGACTCCAATGGCTCCTCACAGAGTGAAATCTCAGTGGCGATAGGAATTGAGGCAGGACCCTCTGGTAGATGCTGGTGGTGGTGAAAATAAGATGGAGGCTTGGATGAAATGACTTGTGTGAGGTGGGTTGCACATAGGTTCATGCAAGGGAAAATCAAAGATGAGCAGTGTGATTTAAACTATGGTGCTTGGAGGGTAATTGGTTTGAAGAAGGTGGGCAGAAAGATGATTGGACTACAGCAATGATGCCAGCATTGAGTTTTACAGTGTGGGAAAGTGGAAGTGATGTAATGAAAAAGAGAATGTCGGATTAATTCCTGTATTCTCCTAAAAAGTCCTAAAGCCAGGTATGATCACATTGTGGTCCAGGAAACTCACACTCCCTTAGCACATCAAACTCCACTCACTGTATTCTCTGATGATCAGTTTACTGAGTTTATTCATTACTGAAGGCACATAGGCATAACAAAACAAATAGTACAAGAAGAAAACAATTAATAAAAGACAGTGCACAAATGTGTGATTATGTAATTGCACTTTAAGTGTTAATGTATGTGTTTTGTCATGTGTTCATGCGTGTTTATTGAACTGTCTTATAACGGCAAAAAAAACCAATATTCATTTGTCAGCTGGTACGCGATGTGTGAATCCTGCATCTCCTGCTAGAAGCTGGAAGAACAGGCTGTTGTGTGACATAGTCACACAACAATAATTTAAGGAGGTTCATTAGGACCTAATGAACCTCCTCACAACCCTGTTATGAGCATGTCCTGATAATAATGGAGCATGTTGGGTTTGTTTTTTTTGTAAAGGTAAAAACTGTCCTATGAGTCAGTCTGAGGAAAAAGATGAGGGACTGCTGCCCTCAAATGAGGAACATGGCAGCCAGGCAGACCTCGAGAGGTAAGATGGAAATCTCTTTCAACTCAAAATCCTCTGATTTAAAGTTTTGGAAAATGTTTTATCAGGATGGCCTTGGGTCCCATTCTGTCCCTTGTCCTTGTTTTTTTTTTTTTTTTTTTTTTTTTTTTAGCAGAGTCCAATCTAGCCTTTCTATTCTTAAGGCTTATTAGTGGCTTGCACCTTGGAGTTGAACCCTCTGTATTCACTTTCACGCAGTCTTCTCTTTATGGTAGACTTGGATATCGATACACCTTCCTCCTGGAGAGTGTTGTTCACTTGGTTGGTTGTTGTGAAGGGATTTCTCTTCACCATGGAAATGTGGTCTTCTGTAGATATCCAGGTCTTTTTGTGTTGCTGAGTTCACCAGTGTTTTATTTCTTTCTCAGCATGTAACAAACTGAAGATTTTGCCACTCCTAATATTGTAGCAATTTCTCGGATGTCTCCAAAAGTTGATTCTGTTCATCTGGACGTAGCTGAAAACGCTACGTCCAGATGAACAGAATCAACTTTTGGAGATTTACTTACCTGGATGATTGAGCATGCATCAAGAAATTTCTCAGATGGGTTTTTTTCTGTTCTTAACTGGAATATGTTTCAGTAAACAGAAAACAAAACTTGTGTCAGTATCCAAATATATATGAACCTAATTATATATAATGAATATTTCTGAAAGCCAGTGAATGGAATAAAATTTATTAAAAAAATGTTTATTTATATCATGAAAGATAAGAATGCAGTAAATCAACAGAGTTATATATTGTTTGATACTCCATGTCCAATATGCTCTAAAAAATAATTCATTTTTTTCAGTAAAACTCTTCACATGGATGTTAAAGACATTACACTGGTTAGCAGTTAAACACATGTTGGTAGCATTCTTGGACAGATGTATATAACCTCGACTTGCAAACTAGCTTTCTGTTGTCACATCTTGACATTTTCAGAGCACACACAAACCAGAGTACAAAAGTATAACCATAAACTGAATTAAAAAATGAGGCATATTGAAAAATAATATTCAAAGTAATATATAACTAAATATGAGTAGTAAGTAATAAATCACTTGGTGATCATGAAGGTATGAGGTCAGTACCTTTCTTCTAATTTGTCTGGCTATGTATGGTAACTAGTACCACTTACCATTTTTCCTGTCAGTGACTGAAGTCTATAGAACTTCCGTGTGACTTTTTTGTATGGTACATTTCTTTCAGGACTAAGCAGGAACATTCAAACTCACCTTCACAAAGCTGTGTATCCATGGAGAGCCAGAGATCCAGGGATTACCCAATTAGTTTCAACCAACATGAATCAGCTACAGAGTAAGTCAGCAAAGCAGTTTTTAGCATAACTGTGAAATTATTATTAAAAGATCTGTGTTGTTTGTTTCTCTGCCATCAACTGTGTCAGTCAGTAGGCACAGACTTCCTGAGGCAAGTGCCATGGGCTCCATTTAATGCTTCTATTATTTTTTTTAAAATGCACATGTTCTGTCCCAAACTAAAAATGTGTTGTTATGTAACGTATACAAATATGTCTCCTCTTTGCATGCAGAATAAATTTGTTCTCTTATTCCTTTTTCTTTGTTTTAAACACTTTACAAAGCCAAAATCTAAACCTGCCTCTGTCTCAATATGTAATGACTTTTTTGTTTTAATTTTCATGACTGTGGTTTACAGCTCATTCAAATCAGAAATCCATTATTTCGGAATATTTACTTGGATCAATCAAAAACTCAAATCAAGAAATAATGTATAGTACTCAATGTCTGAAAAGTATGTTCATTAATATTCCATACTGATTTTGACCTCCTATACCACAAATTACTGCATCAATATAGTGTGACCTGGAGGTGATTAGTGAGTGGCATTACTGATGTGTTATTTGACTCCTTAGCAGTATAAGAGGGACATGATTTAGTAATCATCAATGAGTCATGTTGTGCCCACAGGGGTCACCAGACAGTGTCAGAGGGGTCCACACCTATCATCAGACAGACTTGGACTCCATATTTTTGTACCAAACTGTAGATTTTGCCACTCCTTATATTGTAGCAATTTCTCGGATGACTTTTTATCAGTTTTCACTCCCTTAAAGATGGTTTGTTAACCTGAATGCAGAACTCTTTTGACCGCATGTTCTGTTCACAGCAAAATCTTACAAATGCAATGCGCAAATCAACTCCAGGCCTTTTATCTCCCTAACTGATCATACATATGACATAACGAAGGAATTGCCCATCTATGCCCATGAAATAGCCTTTGAGTCAATTGTCCAATTATTTTTGTTCCTTTTAAAAAGAGGGTGGCACATGGTAAGGAGCTGAAACTGCTAAATCCTTCTTCCAATTTGAATGTGGATACCCTCAAATGAAAGCTGAGAGTCTACACTTTCTGTTCATGTTTATTATATAATTACAACTAGAATATGTTTCAGTAAACAGAAAACAAAACTTGTGCCAGTATCCAAATATATATTGGCCTAACTGTATATAGTGACTATTTCTGAAAGCCATTGAATGGAATTAAATTGAGTAAAATTTTAAAAAACATTGTTTATTTATATTGTGATAGAGTTGAAAAAGCAGGAGTCGTCACAGGAATTATTAGAAAAATAGTGTTTCCGTTTATTTAACCCCCCCCCCCCCCCCCCCCCAAAAAAAACCAAACAAACAAAAAAAACCCAAAATCATATTTACAAAAGTAATAAATGTTGAGCTCATAAAAGAGGTCAAAGAAACAAAACAGAACTCAGGCAAAGACTGCAAACTTAACAAACCAACTGACTGCCCAAACAACCATAACTGACCTAAACACGAACACACAAGGGTGTGTGTGTACACACACACACACACACACACACACACACACACACACACCACTATGACACACGAGGGGTAACTAAACAAAAACACAATCATAAATCACAACATGATGCAGCACAGTCTAGTTTGTAAATAAACAAAACACCAAAGAAGAAAATCAGAAACCACTAAACCCTAAACTCAATATTTAAGTACAAATAGGGCTGGGTATCGTCACTGATTTCTAGAATCGATTCGTTTCTGATTCACAAGGTCCCGAATCGATTCGATCCACGATTCGATTCGATTCAATTAAATTCGATTTGAATCTGGGAAATTTTGACAGTCAGAAATATTATAATTCAGATCAGTACATTTACATATTTTTGTATCTATAAAAAGGAAGCTGACACACGCAAGACTTTATCAAAGGTGTAAGCGTCACAGCAGATGCCTTTGTGTCAAAGTAGCTGAAGATAAAACACAGAAAAACATGAAGGTGGTTTTCCTGGCCTGGGATTTTATAAAAATATTCTGCAGTACATCAAAAACGAAAGAAAACCATTAATAAACATATGAACGTTACCTCTGATGTTACAGCAGTTTTATTAGAGACACGGCTAAGCGTTTTGCATTTTGCATAATTTTAAAAAGTTTAAATTTGTTCAGTATTGAACGGCAGAAATTAGGTTTTCTTTTCGGAAGTTTGTAAAACGAAAAAAAACAGTGGCCGACAGCGCTGTAAACAACAGTAGACTTGTGCGTAACAAGCAAGCGAATAATGCAGAAAACAGATTTTTAGACGGGAAACTGTTCTTGAAGTACAGAGAGAGAGAGAGAGAGAGAGAGAGAGAGAGAGAGAGAGAGAGAGAGAGAGAGAGAGAGAGCTGTGCATGACGTGTGATTTTATCGTGGGTGAAGCAAAACAGTAAAAGTCAGAGTGATTTCATGACAATGTTTATGTGAAGCGTAGTTTGGATCTTCTTTTGCTGCTGGTTCGGTCAATATTGTTTGGAGAGAGATAAAACTAACAGCTTTAGAATCAGCGCAAAAAGGGCGTGAACACAAAGCGCGGACCCGCCGACAGATCAGAATCAGCGAGCTGTCGGCTTTCAGCCCCGACCGTGTCCGTGCAGTTGTTGTGCCAAAAAGTGATTGTCTGCCAGAAAGTGATTGCCGTCCGTGGGAGCGCGCGCAGCCGCTTAAAGCTGCAGCGCCCGTCGGGTGAGAAAGGCGACATCTCACTGATTCTGATCCGCGGGTCCGCGCTGTGTGTTTACGTCCTTGTGCAGAATCCGTGTACCTGCTCTCATTTACTGTCTTAGCTGTTTGGTGGTTGTTGAAATTTTGTGAGGTTTCACCTGAGATTCTGGCGTTTCGGGCAAAATAAATTTATATTAAAAAAATCGATTCAGGATTTTAATGAATCGATTTCATGTTATCCAGGCCAGAATCGATTTTAATCGATGAATCGATTATTAAAACCCACCCCTAAGTACAAATACTTTGTTTTTAATTAAAGAAAACACACATTCTCCCCTTCAGCAGGAAGTGGTGGTGTGGTCCAGTTATCCCTCTTTGTATTTAATGGCTCTAAACCCTTGCCGCCATCTTTTGTCTGGCAACCCCCAGGGATGATGGCAGGTAAGAAGCAAATAAAGACAAAGGTCAGTCAGAAATCAAAGTCATGAACTGGTATGCATACATAAGTAAACTAAATGTGCGCGCTTACAAATAGAACAAATGTATCCAAACCAATCAAACTTATTGGAAACTAAAGTGTGTTATTGTGTTCAAATGAAGAAATGAAAATACACAAGAGTTACCGACTTTAGAGTGTGGCCATGGGTTTGGCCATCATCCCCCCACCCCACCCCACCCCCACACACACTCTTCTGGATCTTCCTTCAGGCAGCGAGAGAGGTAATCAGCAGTGGTTTTGTCTCTACCAGGGATGTAGTGAACCTTAAACCGGTATGGCTGCATAGCCAGATACCACCTGGTGATTATCCCATTAGTGTCTTTCATTCTTTTCAGCCACTGCAGGGCTTTGTGATTAGTTTGAAGGATGAATTCTCTTCCCAGCAAATAATATTTGAAAGAGTCAAGTGTCCATTTAATGGCCAAGGCTTCCTTCTCAACCGTTGCATAGCGGCTCTCCCTTGGTAGAAGCTTACGGCTGATGTAGGTGACAGGATGTCGATCCTCTGGTGGTTCCTGCAGAAGCACTGCTCCCAGACCCCTTTCAGAAGCATCAGTCTGCAATGTAAAGTCTTTTGTAAAATCTGGTGAGTGTAAAACTGGGTCCTTACTCAAGGACTGGCGAATGTCTTTGAAAGCTGCAACGGCTTCAGCTGTCCACCGAATCTTATTGAGACATCTTGAGCCAGTCCTGTCCGTCAGTGGGGCTGCTCTCGCTGAGAAGTTGGGAATTAATCTGTTGTAGAACGCAGCCATGCCGAGGAAGGATCGCAGCTGTTTCCTGGTTTGTGGAAGAGGACATGATGCAGTCACATTAATTTTGTCAACCTGTCTAATTGTCCCACCTCCAACCGTAAACCCAAGGTACTGGATTTCAGTCCGAGCAAGAGCACACTTTGCTGGATTGATGGTAAGGCCTGCGGAATGCAGTCGATCCAACATGACCCTTAGGTGATCTACATGCTCTTCCCAAGTTCCACTGAAAACAACATCATCAAGGTACGCACAGGTGAATGCTGAGAGCCCACAGAGTACCCGATCCATTAGTCTTTGAAATGTTGCTGGGGCCCCATGCTGACCAAATGGCAGGATGGTGAACTCGAACAATCCCCACGGAGTACGGAATGCTGTCAACTCTTGAGACTGTTTAGTGAGGGGTACTTGCCAGTAGTCCTTGGAGAGATCAATGGTTGTTAGATATTTTGCCTTCCCCAAACGCTCGATGAGATCGTCAATGCGTGGCATTGGGTAAGAGTCAAATTTTGATATGAAATTGAGGTACCTGAAGTCGATGCAAAATTGTGCTATCCTTTTTCGGAGCCAACACAACAGGGTTGCAGCACTCACTTGTTGAAGGTTGGATGATTCCAAGAGACAGCATGAGGTCCACCTCCTCCTTTAGCTCCACCAGGAAGTGTTCTGGTATCCTGTACCTCAAACGCTTCACAGCTGCATCGGGTCTTAAAACAATGTCATGCTCCACCAGACTTGTGGAGCATGACATTGTTGGAGCTGTCATGTTTCGGCTATGTGCAGGCAGGAATTGGACCCAAACGCAAACTCACTGGAGACAGGACTGAACTCAAAATGGCAGCTTTTATTGCTGAACACAAAACTCTACAAAACCTAAACTGGGAAGACTCTAACAAAACACACAGAGTACAGGTAGAAACACACAGCATGAGGGAGATCACGACACTGACACAGGGAAACACAGGGCTTAAATACACTGGGAAAATAACGAGGGGAATGAGACACAGAAGGGGAGCACAGCTGGGAGAAATCCGAACTGACGAGACGAGGGAGCAAAGTAGGATACACTCACATGAGACATGGACCTTCAAAGTAAAACAGGAAGTAGCACAGATGCAAACTAGACTAGGGGAGACAGAGCAACTAAGAAACACAGAGAACAACAACAAAGAGACACAGAGGGCAGCTACTAAATACTCAGAGAACTAAAGAGAATACAAGAAAGCCAAACTAAGAATAAACTTTAGAAGACTAAAGAATAAACTGGGGGAACAAAGGGAACTAAGATCATAATACAAAAACTCAGAGACACAAGAAACTCAAAACACTGGGTCACCGACCCAGGACCGTGACAGGAGCATAACTAGTAACACTTATCCTTTGACTTTTTTGTGTTGTCCATTTCTTTCAGGACTAAACAGGAACAATTAAACTCAACTTCACAAAGCTGTGTATCCATGGAGAGTCAGAGATCCAGGGATTACCCGATTAGTTTCAACCAACAAGAATCAGCTACAGAGTAAGTCAGCAGAGCAGTTTGTAGCATAACTGTGAGATCGGTATTAAAAAGATCTATGTTGTTTGTTTCTCTTGCCATCAACTGTGTCAGTCAGTAAATGGTAAATGGCCTGTATTTATATAGCGCTTTACTAGTCCCTAAGGACCCCAAAGCGCTTTACATATCCAGTCATCCACCCATTCACACACACATTCACACACTGGTGATGGCAAGCTACGTTGTAGCCACAGCCACCCTGGGGCGCACTGACAGAGGCGAGGCACAGACTTTCTAAAGCAAGTACCATGGGCTCCATTTAATGTAGCTTCTATTATTTTTTTAAATGCACATTTGTTTTAATGTGTTTTGTCCCAAACTAAAAATGTTGTTTTGTTATGTAACGTATACAAATATGTCTCCTCTTTGCATGCAGAATAAATTTGTTCTCTTATTCCTTTTTCTTTGTTTTAAACACTTTACAAAGCCAAAATCTAAACTTGCCTCTGTCTCAATATGTAATGACTTTTTTGTTTTAATTTTCATGACTGTGGCTTACGGCTCATTCAAATCAGAAATCTATTATTTCAGAATATTTAATTGGATCAATCAAAAAATAAAATCAAGAAATAACGTAGATTACTTAACGTCTGAAAAGTATGTTCATTAATATTCCATACTGATTTCCATCTTCTTTACCACGAATTACTGCATCAATACAGTGTGACCTGGAGGTGTGAGTGGCATTACTGATGTGTTATTTGACTCCCTAGCAATATAAGAGGGACATGATTTAGTAATCATCAATAATGAGTCATGTTTTGCCCACAGAGGTCACCAGACAGTGTCACAGGGGTCCACCTATCATCAGACAGACCTGGACTCCGTATTTCTGGTTAGTAACTGTATAAGCAACCCTCTGTAAATAAATAAAAGAAATAGAGTACTTTAACTGGTCTAGGTCACTAAAACATATTTTGAGCATATTCTGAGAGTGTGTGGTGGAGGTCCTGATCCAGGAAATCTTAAACTTCCGCATTTTGCAGAACACTGAGGAAAAACTAGGGACATTCAGTCCATATGAACTATCTTCCACGCTTCTACTGCTGAGTCAGCAGTAGGAAACTGGCTGTGGCCTATTGTGGTGGCACTTACACAACCAGATGGTCGACACTTGATGTAATATAATGTGGGCCCCTTCTTGGGGGGACTGAATGAGTTTAACCCTGAGTTCCTGAAGGTTTAGGATGTTGTTGGGCCATCTTGATTGACATAGCTGAACCTCTCAGGATCACATCTTTTTTGATGTTGCCCTTTTGGTGTCATCAAGTATTGAGCTCTACTTGAAACTCAGTATGAAATGGCTGGAATGAGAATTTGCACCAAGTCTGAAGCAGTGTTTCTTATTAAGGGTATTAGGGGGAAAGTGTCCACTCCAAACTGGGGAGGAGCTGTTTCCCCAAGTGGTGGAATTCAGGTATTTTAGGTTTTGTTTATGGGGGAAAAAGTGCAGAGTGGGATTGACAAATGGTTTGGCACAGGATCTGCAGTGTTTTGCACCAGTCTGTTGTGGTAAAGAAAGAACTGAGGTGAAACTATTTTGCAGTGTTTATACCCTCAGCTTTACAAACAAACTAAAAGAATAAAATAATGTATACATGTGGGTGGAATGAGTTTGTATACATGGCTGTTCCCTAGACATAGAAAGAAGATAGGAAGGAGTCAACTGAAGGTACATAATGATAAATTTTGGACAGAATGTAGGTCTATGAAGTTTTTGACAGAGATACATTTCTGCTTCTGAAACTGAAATTTAATCAAGTATTATTGTATTACAGGTTGTTGAGGAGAACATTGTTACTTTTGTGAAAAATGAGCTGAAGACATTTCGTAAATTGCTGAGTCCAGATTACCCAAAATGCTTGGAGAGTGAAGCTAAGGATGAGGAGATAAATAATAGTGAAGATGAAGACCAGAGATGGAGGTGCAGAGAGGCTTTTCTGAAAATCACACTGCAGGTCATGAGACGAATGAAACATGGAGAGCTGGCTGACTCTCTGCAAAACAGTAAGAGGTTTTTAATACAGTAGATGAAGCAAAACAAACATACAAGCCAAAAACAATTAAAATCTGAGGTGCTGAAAATCTTCTATACAAAACATTACATCTTTAAAGATCTTCTTGGCTATGCATACTATCCAAGAGTATATCAAGAGTTTCTGTCTGGGTAGTAGAAATCACATTTTTTTCTATCAGTAAAATTCGTTACTAAATCACCCAGTGAGTGATTCAGTAGTGACAATAAGTTGATTATTTTGCTTATAAAATTTTGGATTATTTCAATATCACATGTGTATAAAATTAACGTGTGAACGAAAACGCCCCAAAAGAAATGATTTTCTACCATAACATTAAGAGATAAATGTGGCTTTGTTTGTGTTAGCTTTTTATTATTTTTCTGTCACCTAATTTGTCTTTGGTTTAAAGTAGGGAAATTGAGATACCTGTACAATGGTCTAATTTAATACAATTTTATCATTTTTCTTGTTAGGAGCTTGTGGGGCCATGTGTCCATATAAACTCAAATCAAGTCTAAAGAAGAAGTTTCAGTGTGTGTTTGAGGGGATTGCCAAAGCAGGAAATCCAACTCTTCTGAATCAGATCTACACAGAGCTCTACATCACAGAGGGGAGATTTGCAGAGGTCAGCTCCAAGCATGAAGTCAGACAGATTGAAGCAGCATCCAGGAAATCAGATGGAATTGAACCAAAAATCAAACAAGAAGACATATTTAAACTCTCTACTGAAAGAGATGAACCAATTAGAACAGTCATGACAACGGGAGTGGCTGGCATTGGGAAAACAGTTTTAACACAGAAGTTTGCTTTGGACTGGGCTGAAGGCAAAGGCAACCAGCATATCCAATTCATATTTCTATTTTCTTTTAGAGAGCTGAATGTGCTGAGAGAGAAAAGGTTTAGTTTGGTGGAACTTGTTAATCACTTCTTTCCTGAAATGAAAGAAGAAGGAATCTGCAGGTTCCAGGATTTTAGGGTTTTGTTTATCTTTGATGGTTTGGATGAGTGTCGACTTTCACTGGACTTCCACAAAACTGATATCCTGACTGATGTTACAGAGTCCACCTCATTGGATGTGCTACTGACAAACATCATAAGTGGGAAATTGCTTTCCTCTGCTCATGTGTGGATAACCACACGACCTGCAGCAGCCAATCAGATCCCACCTGAGTACATAGACATGGTGACAGAGGTTAGAGGTTTCAACAACATGGAGAAGGAGGAATATTTCAACAAAAGATTTAGTGAAGAAGAGCAGAGAAACAGAATTATTTCCCATATCAAAAGGTCACGAAGCCTTCACATCATGTGCCACATCCCTGTCTTCTGCTGGATCTCTGCTACAGTTTTGGAGAAGGTATTAAAAACAAAAGAAGGAGGAGAGCTGCCCAAGACCCTAACTGAGATGTATATTCACTTCCTGGTGGTTCAGTGCAAACTGAAGAACATCAAGTATGATGGAGGAGCTGAGACAGATTCACACTGGACTCCAGAGACCAGAAAGATGATCGAGTTGTTGGCAGAACTGGCATATAAGCAGCTGCACAAAGGGAACCTGATCTTTTATGAATCAGATCTGACAGAGGGTGGCATTGATATCAGAGCAGCCGCATTGTACTCAGGAGTATTCACACAAGTTTTTCAAGAGGAAAGTGGATTGTACCAAGACAAGATGTTCTCCTTTGTTCATTTGAGTGTTCAGGAGTTTCTGGCTGCTCTTCATGTTTATCTGACATTTTTCAATTCTGGAGTCAATTTGATGTCAGAAGGAACTTCAGTGTGGTCCAAACTGTTTAAAACCAAACCTGATTCAGTATCTCTCTACCAGAGTGCTGTAGACCAGGCCTTACAGAGTCCAAATGGACACCTGGACCTATTTCTGCGCTTCCTCCTTGGTTTATCTTTGGAGAACAATCAGAGACTGCTACACGGTTTAGTGAAAGAGACAGAAAGCAGCTCACTGACCAATCACAAAACAGTCCAGTACATCAAGAATAAGATCAGTTCCACTTCCTGTCCAGAGAAGAGCATCAACCTGTTTCATTGTCTGAATGAGCTAAATGATCATTCTCTAACAGAAGAAATACAACAGCACTTGAGCTCAGGACGTTTGCCCATAGATAAACTGTCTACTTCTCATTGGTCAGCTTTGGTCTTCATCTTACTGTCATCAGAAGAAGAGCTGAATGTGTTTGACTTGAATAAATACTCCACTTCAGAGGAGGTTCTTCTGAGGCTGCTGCCAGTGGTCAAAGCCTTTACCAAAGCTGTGTAGGTTAAAATAGCTGTATAAATCAAATGTATAAAAGTGTATAAAAAGATCTGTCAGTTCAAATACTTTTTGTTGCAAATACTTTTAGGGTGAGTTGCCATAACCTGTCAGAGAGAAGTTTGAAGCCTCTGGCCTCAGTTCTTAGCTCCCAGTCCACCAGTCTGAGAAAACTAGACCTGAATTACAACAATCTGCAGGATTGTGGAGTGAAGCTGCTCTGTGAAGGATTACAGAGTCCACACTGCAAACTGGAAACACTCAGGTTAGGATTAAAAGAATCAAATAGTTATTTAAAACCTGCTTTAGCATGGGTACATGTCATCAAATGTGTAATCAGTAATGTAATTTCTTTATTATAACTGACTATTATCAGATTAAAACATGTATTTATTTATTTGCAATAACTGGCTCTTTAACAGGGCCCACTGTTGTTAATGCTGCTAATGTAATAATAAAAGTTTAACTACTGTTATTTAATAATTTTTGATAAATGTGATTCTATAATAACTGTAACTTAACAAAATATCTTTCAAATGCTTATCTTTATTTTTTGGCAGTATTGGAAAACAGCTGCATTTTAAGGACAATGAGTTGTTGTCATCACACTATTTTGTTATTTGTTCCTTTTTTTAGTCTTTGTTGCTGCAACCTGTCAGGAAAAAGCTGCGAGGCACTGGCTTCTGTTCTCAGCTCCAAGCCCTCCAGTCTGAGAGAGCTGGACCTGAGTAACAATAACTTGGAGGATTCAGCTGTGATGCTGCTCTGTGAAGGACTAAAAATCCCAGAATGCAGACTGGAAACTCTCAGGTCAGGATACAGCCATTTGTTCAGCCTCTTTAAAAAAAATGATCTAGGCAGAAAAAAAATCATATTTTCATATGTCTCTTTCTCCCCCTTTTTTTTTCATCAAACCTTTCAGGCCAGTATCAAGGGGTCACCTTTTCAGTTATTGCAGCCAAAATTCAGGAAAAGATAGTGAATGCACAGGTTCATAGACACCTCACTGGTAGTAACCTGTATGAACAGTTTCAGTCTGGCTTCCGTTCATTTCATAGTACAGAAACAACTCTAGTAAAAATAACAAATGATCTTCTGCTTGCAGCTGACTGGAGTCATCACTGTCCTCATTCTCCTTGAGCTTACAGCAGTTTTTGATACTGTCTCTCACCACATCGTTCTTCATAGATTAGCATCTATTAGGATCAATGGTACAGCACTCGCCTGGTTTACCTTATATCTCTCTGGCTGCTCACAGTTTATTCAATTGCTCACTCACAGATCACTATCTACTCCAGTTAATTCTGGCTCTATCCTAGGTCCTTTCTTTTTTATTATCTATCTCCTGCCCCTAGGTAATATTTTCAAGAAATATAACATCCAATTTTACTGCTATGCAGAAGACACCCAGCTCTACTTGTCTTCCAAACCCACAGCTACTCTCCCACATTTCTGATTGTTTAAGTGAAATCAAGGTTTGGTTTACTCACAACTTTCTTAAACTTAATGGCAATAAAACAGAATTTATTCTAATAGGCACCAAATCAAAACAGACTGAAGTTCCAACCAGAAGTTTTTCATTATCCATTAATAACTCTGCTGTCACACCTTCCCCTCAGGTTAAGAGTCTTGGTGTGATCCTTGACAGTACTCTTTCCTTCACAGCACATATAAATAATATCACGCCGTCTTCCTATTTTCATATTTGTAATATTAACCGCCTTCGTCCTTCACCCACTCCAAACAGTACCACCATACTTGTCAATGCTCTTGTCACATCTCGTTTAGATTACTGCAATTCTCTTCTCTGTGGTCTACCTCATAATCTCTCCATAAATTGCAGTTAGTTCAACATACAGCTACTCTATTACATCTACTCAAAATTGCATGGCCTTCATTGTGATTCCGTCTTAATCTATTTTTTTTACCTTGTTTAGCTTTTATACTTTCATGCTTTTTAAAAAAAAAAAAAATTAATTTACCTTATGTTTTTTGTACTATTGTAAGGTGACCTTGAGGGTCTTTAAAGGCGCCTATAAATAAAATGTATTATTATTATTATTATTATTATCATTATTATTATTATTATTATTATTATGCCCTGACTAGGGGGCCAGAACACAACACGAGATAGGCGTCCACTTACCAAACCCAAGCAGCCACAACAAACAAGTTATCTGCATAAACCAATGTTGTATTTATTATTCAGCAAATTAACAGGAATCATGTCAGGATTATTAAATCCTCACGGTGTGTTAAGGACAAAACAACAAAACCGAACACAAGCTCAGAAAACCTACCTGAAAGTATCAAATCAACAACATAGTCTTAACTCCAGAAGTTATCCAAAAAATGGAGAAAGGTTAAAAGTTAACAAAAATAAATGGTGGCTCAACCCTACCCACTCCTTCCCATATGGAAAAGATATATATAAATCTTATAAAGTTTGTATCTGTCTTGTGTAAACTTGTATGAAAAGCATACAAGACTGAAAACAGATGTAAGATCCCTTGAAAAATTATATAAATGAAACTTGTATGTTTTGGATACTTACTAAAACAATATATGAAAGTAATGAGAAAGCGGCCACTTTCATGAGTAAATCATATGAGCCTTATATGATTCACTATATGAAGTAGGCCACATCTTATGCAAGTCTTTTATAAGTTTTTACTATTTCTTTTCCATATGGGTTATCAATCTTACATAAGAGGATGGTTAGATGATCAGGGAAACACATGATCCTCTGGAAGTAGTGGCCATCTTGGCTCCTTATATATGTGGTCCTTAGGCTAGAGCCAGTCTTCCAATATCATGGGAAAGCGTGTAATAGACATGCCATTCCACCTATTCATTTCACACTCACTACCAACTTCTTGGCTTTAAATGTATTATTTCCTCCTGCTACAATACAACATCTGCATGCAGTACTGCAATTTCTGTATGTGTGTCTATGGACACGGTGGACCAGTGTTTATTACACACTTTGCTGTGATGCTGGGTTGAACACTTATATATATATATATATATATATATATATATATATATATATATATGTGTGTGTGTGTGTGTGTGTGTATGTGTTCGTATATAAAATCTTGAGCCACCCCTCATATGTTTATATTTTTCTAGAAAATTAGAAATATGTGCAGTGATTTTTTTGAAACAAAATATAGGTTATAAGTATATATTTCTAATCCTCCCTTAGTTATACTGCAATAGGTGTAGGCCGCTGAGGGATTTCCACGATGCATTCTTTCTTCTTCAGTCACTTTTCTCACTCACTACGTGCTTATACACCTCTCTGCATTTAGTTATTAGTTATTGTTAATCTCTGGCTTGCTTCATGTCTTTTGTCCTGTCTTCCTCCCCCCTCACACCAGCAGATGGCCGCCCCTCCCTGAGCCTGGTTCTGGTGGAGGTTTCTTCCTGTTAAAAGGGAGTTTTTCCTTCCCACTGTCACCAAAGCACTTGCTCATATTACTTAATCATGATTGTTTTGGGTTTTCTCTGTTGTATTATTGTAGGGTCTACCTTACAATATAAACCGTTGTGATTTGGCATTGTATAACTAAAATTCCGTTGAATTGAAATAATTAGTCTCTTTATTTGACTTCAAGTGCAATATAAAGTCAGTATTTGGTGTGACCACCTTTATTATTTAGCATAGCCTGAACTGTCTTTTGCAGGCTTTCTTGTAATTTCTTTAAGCAGTTTTCAGGAATAGTTCCTCTGGCTTCTTGAAGAACATTCAAAGCTCTTCCTTGTGTTAGTCTTGACACTTTTTTGCTGTTTAGACTTCAGAAATCTCTGTTTGTGTGTTTTTGTGTGTGTAGGCTGTCAGGATGTCTGATCACAAAGAAAGGCTGTGCTTCGGTGGCTTCTGCTCTAAATTCTAACCCAGCTCACCTGAAATTGTTGGATCTGAGTTACAATCATCCAGGAGAATCTGGAGTTAAGCTGTTCTCTGCTGGAAGAGAGAATTCAAACTGGGCACTGAACGATCTCAGGTATGAATAGACCAAGGTATAAATTGATTTGATTTTTTTTTTTTAAAAAACATAAAAATGAAACCAGACTAATTTCTAAGCAGCTAAAATTAATTTCTCTTGATGTTATGATTACAAAAAACAACAACTTTGTCCACATCATTTCTTGTTAATTGCTGTTAATTGCTTTTTCAATACCTACCAGGATTGAACCCCGTGGATCACAGTTCTTAAAACCTGTTCTGCAGAAGTGTAAGTATGCTCTTTTTTTTTCATTAAATAAAATTACAGCACTGGTTGTTAGTGTTAAGTGTTAACAGTCTTCAGGTCATTTCATTTATGTAATTTTGTGTACCACTGCAGTTTACCAGCATCACAAACAACCAGGGCAAAAACTCCCAGAGCTTTGCCCTGATTTGATATGATATACTAACGAACAAGCTTTTCAAGTCAACATCATATCAATATCTTTTTTTTTAATATATATTTTTATATACAGTGGAACCCAGACTTACGAATACCCTATTTAACGAAAAATTCAAGTTAGGACGGCACTGAACGGCAGTATTTCTGCCCATGTTACGGCAAAATCCCCGAGTAATGAAATCCGCTGGCTCTGATTGGCTGAGCCTACAATGCCCACAATGCCTTCTGAATCATGTGACAACCCCTTGACTTTCGTACTTGTGCTTCGCTGTTCCACTTGAATGACATATTGTTGTTCTAGTTAGCAATTAGCCTATAGCCTGTTGTTTAGCATCGCCTCACTCAAAAGACACGATAGGTGCTTCGACTTACGAAAATTTTCGACTTATAAAAGACCCTTGGGAACGAATTAATTTCGTAAGACGGGGTTCCACTGTATATTTTTTTTTATAATTTTTTTCCATTTTCACAAATAGTACATAATTACATAACATAATAAAGTGTACAGTTCAGAGCCAAAAAAACAAACAAACAACCCCCCCCCCCCCCCCCCCCAAAAAAAAAATCCCCAAATCAATAAACAAACAACCCAAAAACAAAGCAAAAACAAAAACAAACAAACAGACTGAGAATTAAGCACAAAACAAAACACCGGCTCAGATCCATCTAAAAGATAAATAAAGAATACAATACAGTACAATACCTGTGGTCCTAGTAGAACGCTGCAGTTTGAATATTCAAGAGAATCCTTGTAGCATAATATTAGAGACATCAGGTTCCACACCTTGAAGAATTGGTCTGTTTTTGACTGCAGTACACATGTAAGATATTCCAATGGCACTAGGTCCAGCACTACTCTTTGCCAACCTTTAATAGTTGGTGCTTTTTCATTAATCCATTGGAGTAGAATATTCTTCCTCCATTCTATCCGGTCAAAAGCTTTTTCAGCATCCAGAGAAAGCACCAAACCACCCATGTTCCTTTGCTGAGCAGCCTGAATTAGATTGAGAAGGCGCCTGACATTATTACGGGAATTACGCCCTTTTATAAAGCCTGTTTGATCTTCTTTAATAATTACAGGCAGGATAATTTCGAGTCGGGTAGCTAATATTTTAGAAAGTATCTTCCAGTCCACATTTAGAAGAGCTATCAGTCTATAAGAGGAACAAGACTCTGCGCACTTCCCCTTCTTCAAAATAAGAGAGATATTAGCTTCCCTTAAAGTCTGAGGTAATCTATTATGCAAGAACGAATAATTAAACATATTAAGTAATGGGTCTATTAACAGCTCACTAAATTAATATAAATAAACTAAAATATAAAATTCCCTACTAAAACCATCAGGTCCTGGGGCTTTTCCATTCTTTAAAGTTTTTATAGCGTTTAGTACTTCCTCTCTAGAAATGGGAGCATTAAGGGTGGTCTGTTGTTTTGTTGCTATGGTAGGCAGATTGAGCCTGGAGAAGAAATCCTCCATTAATTTCAGTGCGTCAACTGGTTGTTCAGATGTATATAGTCTACAATAAAATTCTTTGAAGATGCTATTTATGGTTATACTATCATTTACGCGCTCATTCTGAGCATCACAAATAGCTGTAATAACTTGTGTTTCGGATCTTTTCTTGGTAAGATATGCCAAGTATTTTCCGGCTTTGTTTCCATGTTCATAAAATCTTTGTCTAGTAAACTTAAGGTTAAGCTCTTCATCTTGCGTAAAAAGGCTATCTAAAGTTGATCTGACTGCAGATATCTCTTGCAGTAAGGCAGGAGTGGGGGAGTCAGCATAAGCCAACATCATATCAATATCTAATCCAAATAACAGGTTGGTCCACTTGTAGTAACTGGAAAAATGTTTGTAAGAAGAACAAAAAACATTTATTGTCAGATCATGACCTTTGAACGTATTAATGAAATTACTTCACTCATTACTCTTAGTTTTTTTTCTTTTCTTTTACACACCAGGTGAGGCTGTCTCTCACAGAAAATCATTAATCTAATAAACTTAAGAGATGTATTTCAACAGACATTTATGGTATGTGAGAGAGCCAAAGCTAGAGGGAAGAGAGGAAAAAAATATATAAATATAATAAATGTGTATGAATGTGAATAAAAGCCTGAGACACTGCAAATCCATTGTAAAAAGTAACTTCTTTGTTGGCAATACCCAAAATAAGATTCATCCTTATGTGGGCTGTATTAAGCTTATTCTGATAAAATCTCCACTTTATACAGCAAAAGTATTAACACTGGAAGCAGAAACATTCATAACCACATGAGATATATTTCTTTATGTTGTTAAACAGAGAACAATTAACAGTAAACCTTTCCACATCTTAGCAAACCTTTTTTTTTGTGATTTATGCAAGGAACTGTTTTTAAATGTTTCTTCAATCAATTTGGGAATAATGACATTTATATCTAAAATCGGACCTAATGACCAGCAATATATCCAGATGTGTGTCAATCTGTTCTCTCCATCTGTTTGTGTATGACCAACTTAAAAATTTGGGATCTGAAGTTTGACACTATGTGGTTGGTTCTAATATTTTAGCTAATAGTTGCTTTCTGTTCATAACGTTTCTTAACAATCCCAACTAATGCATGTGTTATAGTTTTCATGTCTGCCGGTGTTTGATTGGGTTTATGCAAATGCAGACATTCACATGCTTGATCATTTTTTGTAACTGCATGGACTCATCCTCTGAGTTCAAGGAACAACTCTGTGTTCAAACCCATGACAGAATATAATTACCACTTGAATTGTGAAAATCTTACGCTAGCCCTTAATTGATACTAATTTCAGCTTTCTCCTAAAATCAGGTCTTAACCTTCAAACAGGGCTTTGACTCCCTGGAGATGATTTAAAAGTAAATCTGTAAAGTGCACCTAAAAAAGCATGTGTTGCAATCTCCCCAAATTGAAACAGCATCTAAGTTAGAGTAAAAAAAGGCAATAAACTGCTGTTCTGCTTTATCTTTCCTTCAGATGCCTGTAAACTCACACTGGACCCAAACACTGCAAACAAAAACCTTATAATGTCAAACAACAACAGAAAAGTGACAATGGATAGACAGAAGCAGTCATATCCTGATCACCCAGAGAGGTTTGACTACTGGAAACAAGTGCTGTGTACAGAGGGTCTGTCTGGTTGTTGTTATTGGGAGGTTGAATGGGAAGGGCAGATTTACTTAGGAGTGATGTACAAAGGAATCCGGAGGAAGGGGGAAGGGGATGACAGCTGTCTTGGATGCAATGATATGTCCTGGACCCTGATGTGCTCTAATGGTGGTTACTCTTGCCAACATGGTAACAAAAGAACATCCATCCTTACAACTGCTGCCAACAGAACAGGGGTATACCTGGACTGGCATGCCGGCACTCTGTCCTTCTTTAATGTCTCCTCTGGCAAACTGATCCACCTCCAGACCTTCCGTACTGAATTCAAGGAGCCAGTCTACCCTGCTTTCAGGGTCAGGACTGATCCATTTAACTCATCGCTGGCTTTGTGTTAGATAAATCTTTAAATCTGTTTGGAACTCATCTTAGATGCAGTAGTAGCGACAGATCAGGGCCATAGTTTAAAGTCACCAATGCTTTTCCAGTAGCTGACCATTCAGCAAGTCTGAGTAATTAATCAAAGAGGCCTGCTCTGGCACAGAAGTCTCAAACAGTTGAGTCTAACTAGGGTTAGGTTAGGCTAGTTCAAGTTAGCTGGCCCACAATTCACAGCCTGAAGTTTAGCTGGCTTGTGGGAACATTCATGAAGTGAATGTTCGGCTTGGAGCTGGCTGCGGTGCAGGACCTTCGAGAGGCTGGGCAACAGTATCTTCATCACTCAGTACAGTGGCGATGAGGTTAGGGCACTGGGCAGCTTGACTTTGGCTGGCTGTGCAAGTGTGGAACTTGCTGGCTCCAGCAGCGAAGATGTGGAGCTCGACTCTTGAGGTGTGGTTATGAAATTTACAAAGTATCACAGCCATTTATTCAATGATGTTCCCTTGTATATTTTGCAGGATTATCAGAATTCTGAACTTCAAAAAGGTAATAAATAAATTGAGAAAAAAAAAATCTAAATTGTGAGATTATTCACTCAACCATACCGAAACTGTAAATTTTGTACAAGTTGCACGAAGTTTCTGTAAATATACTGTAACTGTTCCAATGTAAACCTCTTTTAATTTCATTAGTTGTATGGAAAGTAAAAAAGGCAGTAGGCTTTGTTTTATTTAACCTATTATGACTTCCAAATGTAATGTCATTATTTTTGTCAACAAAGAATGTGCAGAAAAAGTTTCTTGAACATTTTTCTCAATATTTTAATGTGAGCATGTAAAGATTTAGCAAAATGGTAATGTGTATGTGATTCAGCAGTACATTTAAAACTAACACTGAAATCAGACTTCAGGCATTGAAAACTGTTTCTTTTCTGTGTTTATTGTCACTTTAATATTGCTGTTATTTAAAAATAAATGTTTGTCATTAAAGAAAATTTCAGTCATATATATATTTTGCAGAGTTATGCATCACTAAATTGCTATGCAGTTATTTCCTACGTACAGTCCTCTTGTGGTCAGTTCAGCTCTGCTCCTCACACAATGGCTGTCTTCATAAACTGAAAAGAAAATAAGTCTTTAAAATGCAACTGTAAAAATAAATAGGGAAAGTAAAATGTAGATATTCTTTATTATTTAACTCTTATTAGGCTAAGTAGCAAAGAAGACAGAAAACAGTCTATTTTTACTACTTACATCAAACAGATAAATATTTACTTCACCTCTTTAAAAAAAGAAAGAAAGAAAAGGCATGTATTTTCCTCTGAATGAAAGCCCAAATTACCTTATGTAACAAAGTGCAGATTTTTACACCTTAATCACCCAATGACCTCAGAATAAATCTCTCTGTTGCTATTTTCTCTGTTTGTATTATCTCCCATAATTTCCTTTTTCTTTGCTTGCAAACAGCTACAGCCTAATGCATTTTAGTCTATATATGTTGTCTTTTTGCCTGTTTTGGATTTATACACATGCATAATCTATACTAACACACTTTTTAGTCATTATTAATATTGTCTACACTTTTCTGTAATTTTCCATATAGGTGAACATGTAACAACTTGCTAGATTAAATTACACAGGTTTTATTTAAAACATGAAAACTCACCTGGTTGATGGTGAAGCTGGCCACTTGACAGTCACAGGGCAAGTTCAGCAGATGGGCTTTGAAACGATCTGAGACAGGAGGCATGTATTTAAAACTTTGAAATGCCATTTCAAGCCTGTAGAAAGATCGAAACTGCAAAAATGATTGCAACTAAATTAATAACAATTCAAAGGTTATTGGGAATAGATACAAATTCATTTAAGGATTACACTCAAGGACTTTTAATTCATTACAATGTTATTTTGTTCCTGTTAATAGTTCTATACATCATACCCAGTGTAGTAGATACATAGTCTAATATTGAACTGGAACACATCCTTAAAGTCGGTGTCAATGTGTTACAGTTGCAGTTACCTTTGAGGATCTGAAGTTTTGTCAGGGCAGCCACATATTTATCGTAGTTGATCCCACCCTCTGAGCGATATTCCTGCCACAGAACTCTGAAGGTTTCGTCATCCAAATGAAATTCTGCACGGCAAAAGCAATAATGAGTGAAATTTCCCTGATTATTTATTTTATTTTTACAAATAAATGACTGCTTCTTAAATGTTTTGAATCGTTTTGATGACAGCTGCAAACTTTTTGTACTGCATCAAGAATGTAATATACAGTAGTTTAGTTTTCTGTGACTTTGCAGCTTATGTCTGTACAATGTGTCCAGTGTGTACTGTAAGCCGAACACAGCTGAGTGTGTAACTGCGATAAGGAATATCTGTATATTTTCTTGATTTACCTGCAGAGTTATGAACATGGACAAATTATGGATGTCAACGGATGTATTTTTACTATACTTTTAAAGAAATAATGTCATACCGCGGGCAACTAAAGCCTTTTTCATTTGGTTCTCAGTAACAGAGGGTTGATTCCTGCTCCCATAGCTCTCCACGTATTCTCTCCTGATAGCGCCCACAAAACGCTCCAGTTTGAAGAACTCCACCACATCCAGGTCTCCAGACTGGTCTGCCTGAAAGTGCTGGTTAAAGAGCATGAAGCATGCAATATACATAGCTAAACACAAAATTGCAATAAATGGAAACATATGCCTAATGGATAATTTTATAACACAGGAGGTTTCCATATTAATGTTTTCGATGCATCCAGTTGGCATGGCTTTAACTATTACACTACCCGCAAGCCTTTACTTCCTTTGCTATTAAAAAAAAGAAGTCATTAAGTGTAAAATCAGTCACATTAAGGTTCCCCCTCCCCAAATTATTTACTTCTTATTTCTTTAAGTGTTAAACTGTTGGCTAGAATTTTTAGTTCTGGTTCTACTAATGTGTGATACCTGCCACAAAAAAAGGATACATCCATGAGAGTCAGCAGCAGGCGAGCAGTACTGAGAGTAAGAGCTAAATTTTGAAAAATAAATAAAAAAAAACATGAATTTTAAATATTGTTTTTCTATTAATATTGAAAATGTTGGTGTTGGAAATGAAACAAACCTTTTCCATGAACAGAATAGCCACCAGCCTCCAGTTTAGCAGCGACATCTTCAGCGTTCAACATCTGCAAACAAGGACAAAAATGGTGGTGTAATGGAAATTTTGCAGTATTATACCATTACCATTACCATTATACCATTACTGAATAATTACATCCCAAAGATGCGGTATGTGTATGCACACCACAACCTCAGTTATAAAGCAGCTTGCAGTTCCTTTTGTGTCAGTTGAATGTACTGCATGGATTTGTTTTGAACTTTTTTTTGTCTTTAAACCACTATGATCTACATAATCAGTCATAGTTTGATTGTATTAGTCATACACACTAAACCATAAGTCTCCTTTTGATGCGTGGAAATCGTTTAGAGGCACCCTGTAAAGCTGTACTGTAAACATCTGTTAATATTCAGAAATACCAAAACATTTAACATGTGGAAAGAATTTCCCCTCATCATAAAACATTCTGGTATCAGAGATGACTTAAAAGTTTGAATCCTGTGTACTTTTATAAGCATGTGTAATAGCATGTTTGTTCATTTTTTTTTTTTTTTACTATCAACTGCTGGACAAATCCTGCTAGACTACAAACAGATATATTCATCAACACCAGAGACCCTTAAAGTTTTTATTTTTTATTTGTTTTATGATATTTTTTTTTTGTAATTTATCAAAGTTTATTTATTATTTATTTATTTCCCATCCGCTGTCACATTTATGTCTCTTTTGACTCAAATTAAGGAAACAAACAGTTTTAAAGCCTTTGGTGATGGTGATGAGCTCCCTTCAGCCACTAGGAGTCACTAAAGCAGCAGTGATGACATCATTGTAGTTCCCGAGTCTGTTTTTGCTGAGATGGACAACCAAATTGAAATCAGCACTGGCAGGTTAAAACTTTGTTATCAGCCCCACAGCCCCCTGAGTTGTCTACTTACAAAAGAAGCAAAAAGTAAAAGTTATCAAATTTACTTTAAATTTCTGAAGAACTGAAATACCTTAGGCCTTTTTTCTTCCTGTGAAAGAAAAAAAAGGAAGATGTCAAGTAAAGATAAATAACTGAAAAATAAAAATAACTCATTTTACTTCATTAAATTAAATTGTTAATGTTTCTTTGGTCATCAACAAATTGCCAATTACTTACTGATATGCACGTTTCCTCTGGGAATGAGCTGCATTGCAGCTCTTCTGGCCAGGAAATGCCAAAATTGGACATCAGTCCCTCACAGTCCCGTCTGGCTTTCTCACAGAATGACCTGCAGGGCCACTGCGCTTGCCCTGCCTCACACTGAGGGGCATAAACCCGACACAGGAAGACGCGTATGTCCACCGAGCACACGGTTTGCACCATGGAGTTGAAGAAGGACATCTTTGTGAATGCTTCTCTTTGGCTTGTGTGTCCCAGAAGATTTGGAATGAGGGTCTGGTTGTAGGACAGACCCTGGCACATTGGTATGGTGATTGGCTCACAGACCCCACCGCTGCTGCTCACTCCATACTGGAGACACAAGTACACAATGTCATTCCAGCTCTGGTTACCTTCAGCATATGATACATTTCTTTCTTTTATAATGATAATAATTTTATAGTGAAACATGGTCTTACGTAAATATGTGCCACAAAAATCCAACTAAAGCCTGAAAAATTTTTAAATACCAAATTATACATAGACTTGCAAATATGATGGGAATATCAGTATGGTGACAGAAAAAAATGGACACATCAGCAGAACAAGACACCACGAAAGGTAATCATGTGCTGTTGTAACTCACTCCTGCTTGTGATGTTAAAAACTGTCTTTGAAGTCCAAATAAATCTGTTTTTGTTGTACGTCTGAAACCTGGACTCATTAGGTTTGACATTTTTTGGTTTGTACAAATCTACAATCAAAACGTTTTTTATACCCTGTGGCCTTAAAGGTGGTTTTTTAAGTATGAAAAAGTATTTTAAAAAATGTAATCTTAGTAGATTGGTTGAGCCATAAAAATGGGCAAATACTACTATGAATATTTTTAGATAATAAATGGGGACAAATGAGATAATCTGTTGAATTTGCACTTTTTTTCTTAAGGCATCTAAGGGCTGCCCATCATCTGTTATGTAAACAGATCACTTATTAAACGAGAAATAATTTCACAGGAAATAGTAGCTTCTGTTGCACTGTATTCCATTACAGTGCATTGGTTTTACTGGTCTAAACTGGGTCATAGGTAGCCCATGACTAAATTGAGTTTGACACGACAGTGTTAGTGTTGTGTCAGACTTACATGCTCACAGGACTCTGTAGTAAATGCTGTACACTTCAGTTCTTCAGGCCATGATAGGCCAAACTTGTTCATCAGTGGCTCACAGCCGGACTTTGCTTTCTCACAGAGAGTTCTGCAGGGAGGACGAGGTTTCCCTGACACACACTCAGGAACGTAGACGGAGCACAATAGCGGCTTTAAGTGGGAGGAGCACCCCACTTTAACAAGTGGAGAAAACTGATGTATCTTCAAGCTTATATCATCTTGGGTTTCTTGCTCAGGCAGCACAGTTTCTGTGTAATGCAGGTCTTTGCAGAGAGGAACGGTGATTGGCTGACATGCTGCAGAGGGTGCTTGACTAACACTGATGACTGGAGCCTGGATGAACAGAAACATAAATCACTTAAATGTCAACAATGCTGGGAAGCACAGTAGTGCAGTGGCTAGCAGCGTCACAGTAAGAGGATTCCAGGTTTGAAGTGTGTAGCTGTGTTGCCCACCCGTGAACCTGAACTGGTAAATAATAATAATAATAATAATAATAATAAACAGGTAATTAAGTGGATGATTAGAAGAATGAATGAACAATGTCATTGCTCATTAGCTACAAATCTGCATGCTCATTTTAACTCTTATTGCCAAAGAAGAGAGTATATCCAAACTATTTTTTTCTGTCCATCCTGTGATACTTGTCTGTCTTGTTCTATCAGGTCTAAGGGTTTGTGAGCAGCCAAAGTTTCCCTTGGCCAAAACTTGGCTAACTAGAGAGCATGCTGGAAGAGTGACTTTACTATGTCTTCATTCTAAGGCAACTGAAAAGCTGTTGTAAAGGGGAAATGTAATGGTTGATCAGTTATTCTAAACTGGCCAAAGGTGTCAATGTGACTGTGACTGGATGTCTGTCTCTTTGTGGAAGCCCTGCGACAACCTGTCCAGGGTCTACTCCCCCCCTGCCACATTGAAGAAGTGGAAGAAAATGGATGAATAAATGTACTATCATTTATTGTCATTAACCAGCACTTACTATTTGATATAGTTACAAGTACAAAAAAGCATATTCCCAAACATATGCAGAGCTGAAACAGATTTGAGCTACTCAGCCAGAAAGGCAAGTGAAAGAGTCAAAGATTTTATCACAATGTGTGCGTCTTTGTCAATATTGTTTATCTTCATATTACTTACATGTTCACAGGACTCTGTGGTAAATGCTTCACACTTGAGAGCTTCGGGCCACTCCAAACTTAAACTTCTCATCTGTGCTCCACAGCTGGACCTTGCATGCTCACAGAGCGTTCTGCAAGGTGGACGAGGTTTTCCTGACACACACTCAGGAACGTAGACGGAGCATAAGAATGGCTTCAGATGAGGGGAGCATCCTGATGTCACAAGTGGATTAAACCGGTTTATTGTTAAGGCTATATTGGTTTCCTGCCTGGGCAGCACAGTTTCTGTGTAAGTCATGTCTTTGCAGAAAGGAACCGTGATTGGCTGACATGCTGAAAGCGGTGTCTGAGTAACACTGATGACTGATGACGCCTGGATGAACACAAACATAAATCTTTTAGTTTATATTTTTAATATTAATGGGAGTATAAAGGCATGCATTCTCTTCTGATATTGGTGCCTTTGGTTTTATACATGAAATTTGATGAAATGAAGAGTCTTAAAGAGGCATTAGAAGAGTCATTGCATTTACATTTCTACATACTTGTGGAATGACTGCATTAATTGACAAATTGTGAAAAACACAAACAGATGAGCTGAATATTAGCCAGGAGATGAGGACAATACCATGAAGTGTTACAATAACTGGATGTTCCCATTTAAAGTTTGTTAATGTCAGTGAAAGGCCTATGCCAAAGCTGAACAGACAATGCAACAATAAATTGTGAAGCAATCCATTAATTAATTGGGTGAAAATGAGACCTTTCGTATGCTCTATTCCACATGTGAGGTGATGCATGAAACATTAAACAGGAAGCACTTTTTCCAGTTAATAATCAGGAAAAAAATATCAAAGATCCACAGTAGCAAAGACTGTGCAGTTTTAATATTGAATATCCCATGATATTGATGCTAAAAGCTGATTAATAAAAAAAACAAACATTCATGATTATGACTGTTGAGTTCAGTCAGCTATATGGCGTTACGTTTGCCAGACAGCGTAAGACGTTACATTCTTATTATTTTATACTCACCCCTACACAGTTGCTCTCAGGTAAAGTCTCACATCGGAGCCTTGTAGGCCAGTACAACCGCTTTGCTCTGAGGGTGGATTCACAGTCTGCCTTGACTTGTACACAGAGAGCTCGGCATGGTTTCAACCTGCTATCGTCCTCTGAGCTGCATTCAGGCACAACAATGCGACACATAAGTTTGGCAACATGCGGTGAACAAGCAGTCTCCACAATCTGACCAATTTGCTGCAGGCTGTAGCCTAGAACTCCCGTTGGATGAAGGGTAGTGGTGTACCCCACACCTTGACAAAAGCTGGCTGTAAATGGCTTGCAGTTTGTCCTGTCATCACTCCTGCTGTGTACCCACTGAAGAGACAGCAAACCCCAAACCACCAAAAACAAATGCTTCATGGCTCGTAGTAAGCTCGAAAACTGTCCTGGATAGTTTAGCAAAGCTTTAGGAGGTTTGAGATCAGTGTGTCTCCAATGTGGAGGTGGAGTATGAGTCCACAAATGGAGTTTCTACACACAAGGCACTGATTTAGGACCACTGTTAAGGTCACATTTAAACAGGTTGCCCAACACAAATAAGAACCAAACTGATCTCAGAGCAGGAGACTGATTCTGAGCTTAGTTGCAAGCAAAACATCTGCTTGTGGTTATGTGCTTTCACGCCTAGGGGTGAGAATGTATTGGCAAACGCTGGCACAATAACCCTGACATCTGGTCAGAAAATAACAAAGTTACAAAGTTACAAAGTAAATGTGAACACTTTACTGTACTCTACTGTCATTGTGACTCAAGTTTTGATTTTACCAGATAAATAACAGGATACTTCATCACACAGCCTACAATATAAAATCCGATGTTACTGAATAGCCTAAGAATCAAATTCGTATTAGTTCTAGTACTTGAAGAAAAACGGTAAGAAAACAAATGTTAAAACCAGCGTGTCTCTTACTGTAAGCCTTAGAGGTGGAGTACGACTCCACCAATGGAGTTTCTACAAGCAAAACTGATTTAGGAGCAAAGCTAAGACCACATGTGAATACAAACCTCATCACTAAATGAGAGCAAACTGGTCTCAGAGCAGCAGTCTTACATCATAGAGATTAAGAGCTTTATAGAAAAACAACACGTGGTTATGATTATGTGCTTTATGGGTGTCTTGCGGGGGCTGAAAATGTGCTGCATAAAACTGTTGTAATAAATTTGACTTTGACCTAAACATGTCCTTGGAATGTTTTAGAAAATAATAACTGCTTTACAAAAACAGCTGTGAACACGTGACGTTTCTGGAATTTTTATTTCGAGAAGAGCGCACTGCTTTACCGGTAAGACAATTAGTTGATAGTCTCATGCAATATGACCTAGAAAAAGACATCACTGCAAAATATGAATGGGTTTCTTGATGAAACAACCTGTTAGGTTATTGTCTGTGTTTAAAGATCATCAATTTCGCTCAATCAACAGAAGTCTGAGAAGTTGTCCAGATGTGTTGTTTGTTGTTTGTTTGCGTTGGGGGTCACTGCCCCAAGTGTTCAGATTACCACGGGGACCATTGATGCCTTCGCCCTCCGCATCTTTTCTCTTCTCCTCTCTCAGCCCAGGTGTTTTTCCAGCTTCTCACGTTCCTTTTCCCTGATGTTACTATCACTTGGTATAGCTACATCTATCACTACGGCGTTCTTCCTCTGCTTGTCCACGACTGCCATGGGCGGTTTGTTAGCTATCATGAGTTTTCCGTGTGTATCTGGAAATCCCACAGGATCTTTGATTGGTCATTCTCAATGATGCATGTCCCATTTTAACTTCGGGATTTCCAGGTCCTGTATATTATGTCAGCAAATTCTAACAACATTGTGGGTTTTTTCTTTTCCTTGGTTTTACTTTTAGAACCTTCTTTTTTTTCCTTTGAAAAGAGTAATTGCATTATTCCCTCCCCCCCAGTTTCTGTATTACCCAAGAGCTGACTAATGCTTGCAGCTTCATGCTAATCTTGCAAATGTGACAAAGTGCTAAGCAGGTAGATATATACATGAATGCAGGTGGTGATCAGTGCAAAAATGGAATGATGCAGTGAACACAGTATAGGCTCATGTGTTTGTGGTGCGAACAGAAAGAAATGTATGTATATATATTTAGTTATGTTTATGTCATTTATGGATAGAGGCGAGCATCAAATAATGAACATATTATATTAACACTTATATTAACACTTAAAATAAAGTAGTGCTGGACTTCAACCCACCTTTAACTTTCTCTATACTGCAGACTGACAGCATGGAAGAGTTCAGCCAATCACAGACCTTTTTCTGCTTCTTCTTCTCCATCTCCAAGGCCCACGAGGAGCTGTCCAGAAAACTTGGGCACCATAATAACTACAGTTTGACCAGCTTCAGTAGCAGTCACCGAGTGAAATGAAAAGTCAAAAAACAGAAAGCGAGTCAGATGACCCTGTTTAGAGTGTTTTCTGTGAGATTATTTACTTCTTCATATCATTCAATGGACAATCAATGATTAACACAGTCATTAGACCACCCGGAATAAAAGGAAGAAAACACAAATAATTTAGAAGTATGCCATAAACCAATAATTAGGCAAATAACTGAATTCTAAATTCACATTTTTATACCCATTTTTTTTATAAACACACTGGACCTCCCTGAGAAGTTAGAAGTAAATCAAGTATAACATTTAACCACTAGAACTGATTTTTCTTTTCAAGAAAGTAAATAACTGTAATTTGGCATATTAATCGAAAATAATGCAATGCATTACCATGCATTAACAATACATTTGAAAATTTATAGATGACAACAATAACTAGATTTTATTATTTAAAATATTGTTTCAATCTTGGGCATACTGATGAATTAACCACTACAGAAATGTAAAAAATGATTGATTATTGATAATTACCAATTATGTTAGTTTAGGGCAGGTTTGACATAAACCTTTTATTAGTTGGTGGACTAATAAATTACTTATTTCTAATTTACGTATTCTGGTCTTTTCTTTTCTCTGTTTGTTTGTGACTGTTTGTGATTCTAATTGTGGACTGGATTTAAAATTTTGCTTCCTGCCAGTAAAGGCTGCTATTCATGCCCTTTCATGCCCTTTTCGCCGCTTTCTCTCCCATAGGGAGTGAGCAAGTAAAAATGGAACCGTTTGCCTTCATATTTTGATTTAGCAGCAGCTTTTACTGAAAAGCAGTGTGTTCTGGTAACCTGAAAGGGCTAACCTGTATGATAGAGAGAAGACAGAGTATGAAAAACTAGTTAATGACTTTTTCAGTACATTAGCAAGGAAAGCTGATGATGGAGAGGGAATGACAGCTCTGAATGAAATGTCCATTCTAATAGATAATGCAAATATTAAAGTATTAAAAGCTTGAGGGGTTTTTCAGAGGGATGTAATAAGTAATAAATGGAACTTCTTTATAAAGCATGGGAAAGAAAGAGCAGGAAGCGGGTCAGATGATCCTGTTTAGAATAAAGTTGCGATAGCAACATAACCCTTAGTAATGCTGCAATAGACTTTGGCTGCTGGGGGTTTACTATGGTCCACTGAACATTTCCTCTTCTTTCACACATTATGTGTATATACACTACTCTGTATTGAATTATGAGTTATTATTGACCTTTGGCTCTCTTTCACCAACCCTTCCACAGCATGTTTTTGGCTTGTCTCTCTCCCCCAATTCCCAAATAGTCCCAAACAGTAGATGGATGCCCCTAACCTGAGACCTGTTCTGTTGGAGATTTCTTCCAGTTAAAAGGTTTTTCCCTTCCCACTGTCATCTGATTGTTAGGGTTTCTCCCTATTATTGTAAGCTCTTTACCTTACAATATTTAGCCACTATTGTAATTTGGCTCTATATAAATACAACTGAATTGAAATTGAATATAATGTATAGAATATAATATAAAGAATTATTATTAAAAATGCATTATTTTTACCTTTGACATTTTATGCACAATTTTCCTATAATACACTTTTATTTTTACAGAGATGGTATTTTTTGTGTTTGAAATTTCTGCTTGAGTTTTAATAAAAGTCACTGCACATCACTGCAACATGGTATTTTTTTACTTATATTTATAAGTTAAAGATAAATACAAGACTAATAAAATATAAACAAAGTATAAACAAAAATCTTTTATTATTGTTGAATTATTCCTTTATCAATCTGGCTTAGATGTCAATTCAAATTATGAATCAGTATGTTTAAGTAAATTCCTAATAATCCTAATGATTATTACTTGATTATTTTAGCTGTACAGCACTTTGGGCAACAGCCCTTGTTTTAAATGTGCTATACGAATAAATTTAACTTTGCATTTGACTCTGTCTGATTTGTTTTCCGAATATCAATATTTCAGTCAATATTTCTTCTGCATGCTATTTACCAAGAGAGAAAAAACTAACAAATGACAAAGCCAAAATAAACAGAAAGTAACCTTTTATATTGTAACAGTCACAATTGATTAAAATGCAATATACAGATTACAGTATGAAACCTTGAAATATGACACTGACATCTGATGATGATGATGATGATGACACTTAGAGCAACACCCAAAAGGACGGGCCTCATTCTTATCTCCCTCTATAAAAACTGTGAGATGCCCTTGAACATTATATCTTCAAATCCTCAGATTTTCCTCAACATCTTTACAGAGGTGAGTACATCATTTTGAGATAATATATGACACTTTAGATCAACAGATTACTAATTAAAAGTTTTAAAAGTTAACATTCAGTCATGTCCAGTAATGCTTATCACTGGGGATGAGGGTTACTTCTCTGTTCAGCCAGTAAAATAAATTCAATATGAAAAACAGTTTACCTTCAAAAGTATACAGAACAAAATTACAGACTCGTGTTTAGGTGTAAACGAATAATACTGAAACTATCGTTCACTCTCCTTGTGTTTTGCTTTTCTTATTTTTTTTGTTTTCACAACATTGTTGAATATAGTATATAGTATTATTTATGTGCTGTGTGGATATCCTTTGAAAAAATATGGCTTAAATGGAGTTTAATGTAAATCATTTTTGTATTCAGTTACAAATAGAAGTGATACTTCAGGCATTGTAAAACTTTCAGTGTTCAGTGGATGAATTTAAACACAGGCACATTCAAATGTGTCTAACCTCACTTCCCTTGGACTTTCTCAGTAGGACATTTGCCATGGAAACACAAATGAGCAAACTGGAAGAGGCAATGGAAGAAGTTCTTGACATATTTAAACAGAAATGCGCAAGGAGCAAAACAATGACGAAACAAGACCTGAAGAGAACCCTGAAAGCAGAGCTGGATAATTGGCTGCGGGTACAACTCATTCTCTTTGTATATCCACCATAAATCCAAATCTAGTCATGATGTGAAAAATATATTTATCAGTCCTTGAGTCTTCATTGTTCCACCATTGTTTTTCAGAACTGCAAGGATAAGACAAAACGTGACAACATCTTGAGTGAGCTGGATGAAAACCCATATGACTGTGTGAATTTTAAGGAGTTTGTTTGTTATGTGACTCGACTGATGACGTGCGGTCATTACTTCTTTCAAAACTAGACTGTTACTGTCAGCTTGTTGCTAACACAGGAATTGGAAATGGGGAAGATCTTAGCTTGTCCGTGTTCAGCAGAAAATATCAACCCAGTTAATATCATTTTTTTGTCATTATACAGCAACTCTTTCACCTTTGTACTGATTGATAACATAAATGTGAATGTATTAAAACTCTCAGAGTTTATATACATGTGTATTTAAATCTGGGTGGTGTGTCTTTTTTGAAAATCATGTTGATTTAACGAGTCTCTGAAATGTTTCTACTGTGTGTTTTATAACAAATCAGTGCTGTTACTGATCAAAAGAGGTGCTATGACACTGGATTAAGAAGAGGGTTCTTGGTCCATATAAAGCTTAGTGTAATACCTCAAACAAATATTTAATAAATATTATAATATTGATAAAAGCTCTTCTAATGATCCTGAGACTGAAGGCTCAGTGGAACTTGGGCTTAAACTTGTTTCAAGTATATGCTCTGTCAATGCACTAATTGTCAATTTAAATGTAACTTTAAATTGTTACAGTTTTTGCAGTTACCTTTAGGTTTTACCAAAAGAGAAGTGTACTTGTAATGAATATGTTTATAATATATTTTGTTGCACTTAATACAACTCTCTATACTTTCCAATTTCTGAGCACAACCACCTGCACTAAAAGTGTCATTGCGGCCCAATTTAGCCCATAAGTAAAAGGGTATAAATAATGTATGAATTATATGTGGTTTGCCTCTTGATCTCATTGTGCTAAGCACAGATCATGGATCCAGCAGAAGGATTGTATTATATGTTATTGTTTCATTCAGCCTGTTTTTTAAATGTAAGTAGTAGAAAATAGGGATTTTTGTGCAATAATGTAGTAACTAAAGATAAAAAGCTGTCAGACAAAGAAATGTTCAAGTAAAGTTCAGTAATGTGCTAATTTGTTATCTAAATAGGTTCCGTCGAGTAGATTGTGTTTCATTTGCCAGTAAGAGCAAGACGTTACATTCTTATCACTTTATCCTCACCTGTGCATACTTGCTCTCAGGTAAAGTCTTACATCATAGCCTTCTAGGCCAGAAGCTGCATTCAGGCACAACAATGCGACACATAAGTTTGGCAACATGCGGTGAACAAGCAGTCTCCACGATCTGAACAAATTGCTGCAGGTTGTAGCCTTGAACTCCCGTTGGATGAAGGGTAGTGGTGTACCCCACACCTTGACAAAAGCTGGCTGTAACTGGCTTGCAGTTTGTCCTGTCATCGCTCCTGCTGTGTACCCACTGAAGAGACAGCAAACCCCAAACCACCAAGAACAAATGCTTCATGGCTCTTAATAAATGGTAAAATGGTAAATGGCCTGTATTTGTATAGCGCTTTACTAGTCCCTAAGGACCCCAAAGTGCTTTACACATCCAGTCATCCACCCATTCACACACACATTCACACACTGGTGATTAATAAGCTCGAAAACTGTCCTGGATAGTTTAGCAAAGCTTGAGGAGGTTTGAGATGAGTGTGTCTCCAATGTGGAGGTGGAGTATGAGTCCACAAATGGAGTTTCTACAAACAAGGCACTGATTTAGGACCACTGTTAAAATCTGATATATATGCATGATTCCCAGGAGGAATAGGAGGAGACGGATTCTGAGCTTAGTTGCAAGCAGAACATCTGCTTGTGATTATGTGCTTTCCCCCCTAGGGGGTGAGAGTGTATTTGCAAAAGCTGGCACAATAACCCTGATATCTAGTTGGAAAAAATCTTCTCTGACAACATTTACAAAGTGAATGTGAACACTTCACTTTACTGCTATGTGTGATTGTGACTCAAGTTTTGATTTGGTTAAATAAATAACAGAATAAAATATCACACAGTCTACAATATAAAATCCAATGTCACTGAATAGCCTAGGAATCAAATTTATATTAGTTCTGCTACATGAAGGAAAACTGTAAGAAAACAAATGTTAAAACCAGTGTGTCTCTTACTGTAAGCCTTAGAGGTGGAGTACGACTCCACCAATGGAGTTTCTACAAACAAAACTGATTTAGGAGCAATGCTAAGACCACATGTGAAACTTCAACACAAAATGAGAGCCAAACTGGTCTCAGAGCAGCAGTCTTACATCGTAGAGATTAAGAGCTATAGAAGAACAACATGTGGTTAAGATTATGTGCTTTATTGGTCTCTCGGGGGGGCTGAGAATGTGCTGCATAAAACTGTTGTAATAAATTTGATTTTGAGCTGAAATATACATACACACAACATATAATAACTGTTGACATACTTTACAAAAACAGCTGTGTGTCTCTGGGTCTATGGGATTTTTATTTCGAGAAGTGCACGCTGCTTTACCAAAAAACGAGATCAGTGCAAAAAAGAATTATGTGAAAAAATGATTTTGATAGAACGAATATAATTCTGTTATAACAAAAACAACAAAATAAAAAAACAAAATAAACCACATAGGGTTATATATATTTGGCATTTCACACACACCCTCACAAATTATAGCTTTAACTTCCATGACAGGTTTGGTGGGACAAAGCTTCTTAAAGTACTGAATGAAAATAACATATTTGATGATTAAGCATCCATCAAGACATATACTGCTTTGACAGTTTGCGAGTCTGGAGCATTGATGTTTGTGTTGTGACAGTGCCAAGGAGGAAAAACCTCAGCAATGACCTTGAATTGCATAAACCTTGAAAGTGTTATAAGGTTCATCGTTCTACAGATTGTTCAGAAGAACACGATTTTGTTCACCAAAACCTTCATGACAGTTTTCAGTCTTCCCAGGAGAATTCAAAACATAGGTCAAATTGTGCAGTGCTCAAAGAAGCAGCAAAAAACTCAAGAGCTACATCTCAGATAGGTTTTAGGAGACATGCTTAATGTTCACGACAGCACAATCAGAAAAAGACTGAACAATTATGGGTTGGTAGAGTTGCCAGAAGAAGACCATTTCTCTCTGAAATATGGCAGCACAGCTTTGGTTTGCAAAGCTGCAACTTAGAACACCACAAGACCTCTGGAACAATGTCTTTTGGACAGACGAGACCAAAGTAGAGATGTTTGGCCAGTGCCATATTTGGAGAAAATCATTGCATATCAACAAAAACACCTCATACCTGCCCTCGTCTGCCACATAAAAACTATGCTTGCCCTCCTTCACAACATTAATTCCTGTCATGTGGTTTTTTTTTCTATTTTTCTTGCTGTTTGGTGGCTCCATCACTTGTCTCTCTACTTGTTGTCAACATGAAATCTACAAGAGAATGTTAAAAAAAAAAAAAAAAAAAAGATAAAAAAAAATCAAATAGTTGCAATCGTGGTTTAGTCAAAGTTTAGACCTGAACCTAAATGAAATGCTGTGGCAGAACCTAGAATGAATAAACCTCAGTGAAACAAATAAATGTTGTAAAGAACAGCAGGACAAAATTCCTCTACAATGATGTTGGAGATGGATAAAGTCATACAGAAAACCAGTACTTCCAGTTATTGCTGCTAAAGGTGGTTCTGCAAGTGGTTGAAGCTAACACTGTGTTTTGTTGGCCTGTGATTGTGTCAGATTATAATTACACAATAAAACAATGTACTGACATTACAGAATGTGTATTTTGAAAAGAAAAACACAATCGGTATGAATGATATGTGTAGTATATAAGACTGAAGTGAAGCAAAAAAAAAAAAAAGTCTTAATGTGCAATTTTACAAAAGCTGTACAAAAAAAACAACCAAACAGCTTTAGGATAGCACATGTTATATGTGTGAGCTTTGAGCACTTTAGTCAGTAAGGCTGGAAAGGATAGTCATGGTAGGGTTTTTGAAGCCAATCCTTAGGAGGATATCTCTGTGGCTTCAACACAGGGGAATCTGAGAGGTTCCGGCTGTCACTTCCGGTGGACAGCTGGAATGCTGCACAATATTATAACAACATTGTGTTTCTGTTGGACAGAGTAGAGTTACACAACTACAGAAAATAAATGAGTTTGTTCTGGAAGAGAAGGGGAGAGACTTTTGGATATAACACAGCACTAAGAACACAGAAAGAATTTACCCCTGTGACCCAATTGTACTGAAAGACTTCAGTAAATCTCCAGAGTGCATCACTTTGTCATGACGCATAAAATGAAGACTGACACCAGAGTTCTGGAAACATGGGTTATAGTTTCAATTATTAAATACTCTAGTTAAAAAAAAACATCGGCAGGGAAAAGTTCTGAATGCCTTTAAGAAGACGTGTGGAAAGATGATTGGACTACACCAGTGATGTCGCAATGAGCTTGACAGCATGGGAAAGTGGAAGTGATGTGGCATAAATAAGCCACCAACACATGGGAAGCAGACAGATGTGTGACTACAGATCTTCCTTATTGAACTTAAAGATAAGCTTTATATAAATAAAATTTATTTGAAATCAAATATAATAAATAGGATATAAAGTATATATATGTAATATAAAGTATTACATTGAACGCAACGTAAACATGTGCAGCAGTAATAGCCATTCAACAATGATGGGAAACATTTTTCTTTTTTTTAATTAGTTTTACTTTTGGTATTATATGCACAATTTTCCAATAATACAGTTTGGCATTGTATCAACATATGGCACATTCAATTATAAGTCCTAATTACTGCACTTTGAGTAATTATATTGAAGTACTACTAAGAAATAAGTATGCTTGTAGTCAATACAGTTATAATTTATTTTCATTGCATTTTTAATTAGCACACTTAATGTACTTCTAATAAACTAAAAAAATGATTAATGCTATATTCAGTTGGGCACTTTCACTGTGACTCTGAGCTGTGGGTAGTGAAAGCAGCAGCAGGAATGTGCTTCCTCTCAAATGTCCTATTTGCTTTCTGAATAGCTTAACTGCCAAGATTTCTTCTGCCTGCTGTTTTCCAGGACAGGGGAAAAATTTAATTCTTTCACCAGGTATCTAGTTGTCCTGTTTTGTAGTGTTGTGTGTTACTCCATCCTTGAGACAATAAAGAAACAGACTCCCAGTCGGTCCGTGATGTTGTTACATGTGTGGGTTCTCATTTGCTAAAAGACAGAATAAAGGCAAACTCTCCTGTCTAAACTAATAAAGTTGCAGCTGTCACATACTATCTCACTTAAGGTGGCCCTATGGAAGAGAAGGCTTCCTTGTTCACCTAGTTTCAGTATACTGTATACACTTCTCTCAGTACCAACACCATATGCATTGGCTGACTTTGACAATATGTCCATATTTGAAAATCAGCAGATTTGCAGATGAGTCGACATTCTTACTTTCAGCTATGGTGGCCATGAGTAATGACCTATAGACTGATCTGAAGGGCAGCTGGTCTCTCCCTTAGATATAGGGTGAAGGACAGAGCCACACAGGAAAAGCTTGAGTTGAAGTGGTTTGGTAATTAGGCAAGGATGCCTCCTAGATTTGATTGGGATTACAATCATTTATACTTTAAACTGCATTGCAATACAAAATTACATTCACACTGTTGAATAGAGGGTATTTTTCCACTGAACAAGGTCAAGCTAATCTCCAAAAGTTGATTCTGTTCATCTGGACGTAGCGTTTTGTGGGAGAAACGTTTCGTCACTCATCCAAGTGACTTCTTCAGTCTCAGCTGACTGCAGGTTTCCCCAATCTTATAAACAGTACATTTGCATAATGACTGAAACCAGCCCACTGAAGGAACAATGGGCTGGGAATTAACTTTTGGAGATTTACTTTCCTGGATGATTGAGAATGCATCAAGAAGGTCAAGCTAAGATCTTCCCCTAGTTTCTGTTCTCCCCAGATGTACCAGACTGTCTCTTAGCTTTGACCTAGGTCAAGCTTACACAAGCATAATCAGAGATTTCAGTTACCTATTCCAGTATGCAGGATGTAACAACATAGTGTTTTGTTTCTTTCTTGTTTAAAAGACCTACATTATACATTTATCAGGTTTCCATGAACAGGTCCTGACGAGTGAATAGTTTTTCGAGTGAACACGGTCAAATTAAACTAATTTTATTCCATCCTCATTTACAGTTGCTATATTACCCAAGAGCTGACTGGGGGGGGGGGGTGGTTTCGTTTCTGCTTTTGTTTCTGTAAAAGTCACTGTATGCCACGTTAACATAGTTTTCTTAATCTGTAAATAAAGGAAACAATTTTATGCCAATGTTTAGTTTGGGTCTGGTATACACTGTATTCTGTATAATTTCATTATCAAGACTAACTAGTGCACTTACTGTAATTATATTTAAGTACTACTAAGAGAGATGTACACTTGTAATAAATACATTAATAGTTTATTTTCATTGCACTTTTAATCAGCACACTTGAAGTAAAGTGAAAAAGTGAAGTTTGCAATCTTCAGTTTGGTACTTTCACTGTTAATCTGAGTTGTCGGTTGTGATCGAAAGAATTAGTTGAACAAGCAGCAGAAATGAGCTTCTGACTACAGTGTGGAACCCGTACTGACATCTGATGATGATGACACTTACAGCAACACCCAAAAGGACGGGCCTCATTCTTATCTCCCTCTATAAATACAGTTAGATTCCTTTGAACATTATATCTTCAGATCCTCTGATTTTTCTCAACATCTTTACAGAGGTGAGTACATCATTTTGTTGCAATATATGGCACATCAGTTCAACAGATAACTGATTATTAGTTTTAAAACTTAATATTCAGTCATGTCCAATAAGGCTTATAGCACTAGAGATGAGGGTTACTCCTCTATGCAGCCAGTAAAATAAATTCAATATGAATAACAGTTTACTTTCAAAAATATACCGAACAGAATCTTGTTTATGTGTAAATGGATAATACTGAAACTATCGTTCACTCTTCTTACAGTAAACTTGCTCACTTTGTTTTGAAAATATTTTCTTATTTATAGTTTATTTTAGATGTGCTGTTTTGACATCCTCAGAATGAAATATGGATTAAATGCAGTTTAATGTAAATAATTTTTGTATTCAGTTACAAATGAAAGTGTTCATAGGATACTTCAGGCATTGTAAAACTTAAGCTCACTGTATGCATTTGAACATAGGCACATTCAAGTGTGTCTAACCTCACTTCCCTTGGACTTTTTCAGTAGGATATTTGTCACAGAAACAAAAATGGGCAAACTGGAAGAGGTCATGGAAAAACTTCTTGATGTATTTCAGCAAGGTAACCCAAAAGACAAAAAAATAAAGAATGCAGACCTGAAGAGAATCCTGAATAATGATTTGGAAAAATGGTCGAAGGTACAACCCATTCTTGTTGTACATCTATAAATCAAACCATGAATCCAAATGTAATGATGATGTGAAAAATATATCAGTCCTTGTTTTTTCATTGTTCTATAATTGTTTTTCAGGACCACCCGGGCAAGATAAAAAACTTCTTGGAAAAGCTGGACAAAAACCCAGGCAGTAGTTTGGATTTTGCGCAGTTTGTTCACTATGTGACTCAGCTGATGATAGCTTGTGATAGCTACTTTAAAAATTAGACTCCTGCACATGTAGCTTAAACATTAGCATGTTGCTAACACAGAAAGTGGAAATGGAGAATATCTTAACTTCACTCTGTTCAATGAAAAATACCCTCCACTCAACCCTTTTTACTGTATTGTTGTAATGTAACCATAAAAGCACAAAATATGCATCTCATCACATAAGTCTTTGCCCCCCCCCCAAAAAAAACAACCCAAAAACAAAACTAAATGATACTGTAATTTCTTTGTATGTCAAACAGCCTATAATTTTTTACTCCGCAATACAGCAACAACTCTCAACCCAGTTAATATCATTTTTTTTGTCATTATACAGCAACTCTTTCACCTTTGTACTCATTGATAATGTTAATATGAATGTATTAAGACTCTCAGCGTTTATATACATGTGAATGTAAATCTGGTTGTGTGTCTTTTCTAAAACCATCTTGATTTATTGAGTCTCTGAAATGTTTTCTGTGTGTTTTAGAACAAACCAGTGCTGTTGCTGATCAAAAGAGGTGCTATGACACCTCTTAATCATGCAGATGATTATGAAGAGGTCTTGTATACATAAACCTCAAACAAATATTTAATAAATATTATGATACTGGTAAAAGCTCTTCTAATGATCCTGAGACTGAAAACTCAGTAGAACTTGGGCTTAAATTTGTTCAAGTATATGCTCTGTCAATATGCTAATTATCAATTTAAATGTAACTTCAAAGTAGTAGTCTTTTTGTGGTTACCTTTAAGTACTACTACAAAAGAAATGTACTTAGATTTAATATAAAATATATTTTTTCCACTTAACACAACTCAATATACTAGAAATGTTGTTGTTGGTATCATAGTAAATTTTTAGTACATGAAAATATACTATTGTTCATAGAGTACGAACACCTACAGTCCTATGAAAAACTGAGTATACCCTTACTCTGTTTACAGGAATTAAGACGGTAAGAGTCCAGGTTTTGCTAATTAAACATAATTGATAAGTCAGCCAGCAGCAATGTGACCACCACTATAAAAGTAGAGGTTCTGGTAGTTTTCTGATCTGGACAATTCAAGTGTATAACATAATACAACTATCTTCTCAGTAGTGGAAACATTGCATTTGACATTATCTGCCTCTTTGCTAAGATTTTGGCTAATACAGTATTCTTGACAAGTTTCGGTCTGGCTTTCATAGAGCTCATTCTACTGAAACAGCTCTTCTTAGAGTCTCCATTTTGACATTTTGAAGCAAAACAATTCATGAAAATGTTCTATTTTTCTTATGTTGCTCCTATGTCAGCCTTTAATACATTTTGCTTGATAGGTGGAAATATCGGGTCGGTGTATCTGGATCTGCCTTAGAGTGGTTCTCCTCATATTTGTCTGAAAGACAAGTACAGGTCATCTTCCACCTCCCTAACCTATGGTGTGCCACAAGGTTCTGTATTGGGGCCTTTATTGTTTCTAATATATCTACTTCCTCTACAGCATATTTTGAGCACCTTTAAGGACACTTGCTACCACTGCTATGCAGATGACATTCAGTTATACATTTGTTTTAAGTCCCAAGATGTTTCTAAGCTGCAGATTCTGAATAAGTGCTTAGACTCCAATAAAGATTGGATGGTTAATAACTTTCTTGAACTTAATAAAGGAAAAACTGAAGTCCTTGTATGTGCTCCTGACAGATTTGAACCTAAGATATTGAAAGCTCTTGGTCCCCTTTCGACATTTGTTAAATCGTCTATCAGGAACCTTGGGGTAACTTTTGACTCCGCTCTCACTTTGGATGGTCATGTCAAATCTCTGGTTTGGTCTTGCTTTTATCACTTAAGAAACATTGCTAAATTAAGTCTTATTGTATCACTGAAATGAAGATTGTTATTCATGCATGTATATCATCATATTTGGATTACTTTAATTCATTGTTTATATGCCTAAGCAAAAACTGCCTGGAACATCCTTGGAAACGCTGCAGCAAGGCTTCTGACCAAATGTTCTAAGTACTCGCATGTGACACCATAGCTAATACACCTGCATTGGCTCCCCAGTGAATTCGAAGTCCGTTTTAAGATTCTGGTTCTGACTTTTAGCGCTTTTCATGGACGTGTTCCAGCTTACATTATTGAACTTTTGCAGCTCTATGTCCCTAGCAGATCCCTGAGGTCATGTGATCAGGCCCTACTTGTTATACTAAGCGAGACAGAGCTTGTGCCATTGTGGCCCCCACACTCTGGAACTTTCTTACTCTGAGTTTCAGATCTGTGGACTCATAACTCATCTTTTTGGAATGGCATTTGTTTAACTTTTGTTTTGTTTTGTTTTAAATAGTCTGGTATTTCTTTGTGAAGCACTTTGTGATCGTTGTCTTGAAAGGTGCTATATAAATAGAACTTGTTTTACTTACTTACTCTAAAAATGTGATTTCCTTTATGTTTTTTTTTTCTTCTGTAGTATTAACAAAATACCCTGACCACACCTGCACAAAGATGTCATTCTGGCCTATTTTAACCCCTAAGTATATTGGTCACTATCTCCTCATATGGATGTCTTATTCCATCCCTGGGGACGGATCCCAAATGCAGCAACACAATTCCTGTAAGCAAGGCAAGCTCCATAGAAGGAAGCCTGTACTAAAATACATCTAAATACATTTAACTCATTAAAAACACACATAATATAAACTCATTCCCACTGGGTGTTTGTTCTATTGGGGTTGCCTTTTGCCACCAATTCTGGAAAAAAATTACAAAGTTACAGCAAAGGGCAGCTGGGCTCTCCCTTAGATATAGGGTGAAAAGCAAAGTCATTCAGTATAAGCTCAGAAACTAGTTGAGGTGGTTTGGGCATCTGACAGGGATGCCTACTGGATTTGATTAGGATTACAATCCACTATCATTTATACTTTAATCGGCATTACATTACAAAATTACATTCACATGGTTTGGAGAAGGGTGTTTTTCCACTGAACAGGGTCAAGCTATGATCTTCCCCATTTCCAGTTTCTGTTCAAACGAGAAATACCAGACTGTCTCTTATTTGACCGTTCACATGTTGTCATAGACTTCTGCACCACCACTGCAAAGAGAGAGACTAATAACACTAATAAGTGGGATTTCTTTATGGCCGCAACTCCTGTCCTTGTATCTCTTATAAAGTTCACTCGGTAACAGTGTATATTGAGCAACTCAATTTCCTTTTTCTCTAAAGTGCAGTTTATCACCTACAGTGTTGTTTTTATCCATTCTTACTGCAGCAATTTTCAGTTAAAAAACATCCAGAAACCACTACTGTTTGAGACTAACTAGTGAAGAGAGTATCTAACAGGTAAAGAAGCTCATATTTTTTCAAGAGTTGATAGAGAGGAAACTACAACTTTAAAGAGTGAATAACTGTTCTTACATTTATCAGGTAGAAATAAACAAATTCCAGGTGAATAGCAATATTGCCCTGCATCTGCTAGAGGTGGAAAAGCCCACTGTTTGCTAAGAGGGTCAACAAATTATCCAGAAGGGTGATATGCCAGAGTTTACACTTTGTATTTGCTGCCCCCTTCCAAGCAAAAATGGAAGTGTCTGGCTTAATCTTGCCTTTTAACAGACATCACAGAGCATGCTGCACTTTAACTCACACTGCTTTGTCAACTCAACACAGTTCAATTCTTATTTATAGGTTTTGACTTTTTTGGATCAGCTTCAATAGCAGTCACACAAAGTCCAAGTCCAAAGGACAGGAAACGAGTCAGATGACCCTGGTTAGGCAAAAATGGAACTCAGCATTTACTGTGGCAAGATTTACTGTTTCATTTTGATTTCAACTCTTAATACATTTGTATGAAAATTTTATAGACTTTTACTATAGAACCATGAAATCTAATTCCATTCCCATTAACATTAAAATGCTACCTTAAAAAATGTATTGATGTGATGTGCTTATGTGTTACAATCATGCAACTCTAAGTGATACCTGCCCAGAGCCCACATCGATCACTCTGTTGCAATCAGTCTGCTCACAAAGTTGCGTAAGCATACATACTGTGCCGAGCTTGCGAATCTCATGCTGTTTCTTGGGTTTAACATGCTTCCTGAAAATGTGACCCAGGAGGGAGCTCTGACTGTGATTTTCCAGGAACTCCTTTGGCTTCACTGACCCGCCTACTCTGCATCCCTCACTCCTGCTCTCCCTAGGAAATGCCAGGGCATGGGCTGTGGCACAGAAAGCCAAGAGAGACAGAGGCCACTGAAGGATATCTGTAATAACCTGAAAGGTTTTAGGCAATTAATTACCTAATATGGGGAAGCTTTTATTGATATGATATGATATGAGGGGCACAAACCTCTTCAAAAAAGAAAAAAAAACCCATTTAGGTAGTAACTCCTATTACAGCTGATTACAAATGAACCTCGAATCGCGCTATAGTGAAATGCTTCAGAACATTGTTTACATTTTATACACATTTAAACAAAAACATGTAATATTACTGCTTTTAAAAGTCAAGAAAAATCTTGAAAACTTTAAAATCTTGTGAAGTCTTTTCTGAAGGAATTAAAAGCTTTTTAGAACCTGTAGACACTCTGTTTAGACTTTTTCTCATCTGTTGCTTAATCTGACTAAATAAACAAATATATGTATGAATGAATTCAAAACCAAGAACACCTAAATACAATTTTTTAAAACAAGGTTACCAACCCTTTGCTTTTAGTGCTTTAGTTTCTTGTGCCTTAAGGATATATAAAGGGCCTAATTACAATCCAGTAGTACCTCCTGTCTTCATGAGTGGCATCCAGCTATAGGTCTGCAATCTGTGGATATGACAGGTCCTGCAACACAGGCTGCCAGCTGCTGGGTAATGTGTGCCACAGATCTTCTGTGAAGAATTCCTGTAGAAGGGATGACAAACTGATAAGAATCCAGCTGGTGTACTGTGTAAATAAGGCTTGATTACATTTCATATACCATACTTTCTACTCATGTGAAAAACTAAGTAAACCCTTACTACTTCCACAGAAATTAGAAGGGTATATAATTGGGTATATATATCGAATGCACTTGATTAACTGATCATCAGCAAGCATGACCACCCTTAATAAAGCAGTTTGCTGGTCTGGAGCATTTAGGTTCCTCAGGTTCCTATGTTAAGTTGGAAAAGTGTTCGCCATTCACAACCACAATACTATCACGTCGCAGAAAAGAAGTAAACAAAGGTTATTGCAATTTCAATCTGGCAACTTCATCGATATTTTTCTAGTTTCCAAGACAAATACCCAGTGATGTTACATCACCAAATTAGTTTAGGGGTTAGATAGATAGATAGATACTTTATTGGGTTCCATGAGGGAAATGATTGTGTTACAGCAACAGGATAAAGAAAAAAATAGTACAGTCTACAATTAATAAGCAACATAGTTCAAGCAAAAGTGCCACATGTGCATAGTGAGTGCTTTACACCGTGAGTACCAAAAAGTGCAAACATTTTATATATACAACATGAATTTAAAAATGGAGAGCATTTTAATGAATGAAATAAGTGAAAGAGTTAAAATAAGGCTTAAATTGTACAAGAGATAGTTCTGAAAATTGTATTAATAAATGATATATACATTATAAATCTAAAAAAAAAGCTGTAAAAAGATATAATACAGAGATATAGATATAAAATGTTATGCCTGAGAAGTGTGTTCACCTCACAGAAAGAAGAGTAATTGGACAGTTTCACAGAGAACAGTAGCAATGATTTCCTGAAGTGTTCTTTGTGCCTCAGTAGTAAAGAGAATAATATAACGCTAAGTGAGGATGAGTTTGAACTGTGTGAAGCAGACTGCCAGTGTGATAGACAAATTCAGAGATACTGTTAAACCTGTCCACAGGTATTTCTCACTTATCCAGTGCACAAAAATTGGATAATGAGGTTCTAATTTGGTCTGTCGCTCTCTGATCAAATCTGCACTCTGAATTTTTGCACAAAGACACAAAAGATTTTCTAATATTTGTCACTATAGCATATGCCTAGAAAAGTATCTGAAAATTTTCAGGCATTTTCAGGCACGTGTCTGATTGATTATAATTCTGCAAATCCAGGCACAGTTTGCTAATATTGTGTTTGCCTTGCAGGATAAAACTTCTAAACTGGACTAAAAACCAAGAAGGACCTGTTGAAGGATTACTGTTGAAGTTTGTGTTTTGAAATTATTAAATTTGATGTAAACATGTCAGACTTTTGGATTAACTTATCTCTTGATGAAACTACACAGCTCCAGTAGGTAAGCTAAACAGGAAAAAAGAGTGGCTTCATAGAAACAGACACCACTGTGGAGCAAAGGGGTACAAGGAAGGTAAACACAGCAACCAATATAGGGAAGACTTCAGACAGAGCCAAACTCCACTTCAGAATGGCGCTTCCATTGAATGTCCACCACCACCCACTTCCACACAAAACAAAAGTTTACCATGTCTGGCCAGTGCTTCACACAGAATGTCCATGCCTGTGTTTGGTGAAAAACCAAAGGAGCCCCTGAAATCAGCAGTCAGCAGCCCTGGTTCCTCAGTATCAAGCACCTGTAAGCCCATCACCATGTCATTAGGGAACCCTTCTAAGTATGTCGCTATTGACTGTGAGATGGTTGGCACGGGACCAAAGCGCCTCAGTGAGCTTGCACGCTGCAGTATAGTATCCTATGAAGGAGATGTGATTTACGATCAGTTTATCAAGCACTCTGCACAAGTCACAGACTACCGCACTCTATGGAGCGGCATCCGACGCCGTGACCTCATCAATGACATGCCATTCGCCCAGGCCAGGATGGAGGTGAGAAAAGTGTACTTTTTTTTTTTAAACGATTTAGCATGTTCTTTTACAGTGTAAAATGCATGTCATCAGAAGAGTTAAGAGAGAGAGATATGGGCAAACATTTTGAATTTAAATTTAAAGGAGAACTCAACAACTGCAAAGATGCTGGAAGAGATAAGTACCAATGTTATTAAAGCTAATATATTATTTATATCGTTATTTAGTTATAGTTAATAATTTGAAAGCTAACCGGGACTATAATATATTGTCGGATAAAACACATTTTAATCCAGATGGAAGCAAAACCTGTGAGGTACCATACAAGTTGCAGCTCGTGTAAAAATCCATTTTCGTCCGTTTATCATGTTCTGGGTTACAGTTGATCTGGAGCCTGTTGTAGCTGTCTAGCTGCTATCACAGGGTTATCACAGGGTTTTAAAAGGGCTAACAACAAAGAGCCTGACAACCATTTACACACAAAATAGAATCTGCAATTAACCTAACATGTATGCGTTTGGAGTATGGACCCACAAATGAAAATTAAATTTATGGTAGTTAAATGTATTTGTTGTTAGTTTGATAAAAAAGCTGTTGTTAAGAATGGAGCACACTTACGATCAGGTAAGGTATTCTTAAAAGGAGCTTCACCAGCTTCATGCAGACCTGTGCTAATATTAATTAATTTCTTTAGGTAAACCAACTGTTCATTTATATATGTGTTACTGTTTGAATTTATTGACCGTATTTTTCGGACCATAAGGCACACCGGAGTATAAGGCGCCACAGTTGGCACGCAAAGGGTTAACTGATGGCACGACCATATGGACTGACCATCGGGCATACCGGGCATTTGCTCGGTGGCCCGATGATTATTATTTTTTTTTTGTAACGGTATAAACAATGAAAGGTGGCCAGATGCTGGCTGGTGTGTAAAAATAACTCAGTTGTTTGGTGGTGGCTATGGCGGAGCTTCCACAGATTCAGTAACATTAGCAAGTGGTGGAGGCCAGCAGGTGGATGAGGGAGAGGGGAGGCAGGAGGAGGAGAGACCCGAGGCAGCCGCCGGTCCGAGTGTCAGGTGAACTGAACTTCAGGTAAGAAGTTATGACCTGCAGTCTATCTGGGTCAGATATAAACCAAGTTTAGGTGGAGTTTATTTTCTTTGTGCTGACTTTTTACAGTCAGTTACAATAACTCGTACTAGCTAGCATGACGGAGTTTCTATACAGCTGGGTGGGTGCTATGATGTTACTGATAGTGAACTTTATTTTATTCATAAGGTTAGTTAGTAGAGTTGCCAACCGTCCTGTAAAAAGACGAATGTCCCGCATTCAGAGAAATTATTACGTGTTTTGTGTTGAGCTGAGAAGGGACGCAGTTTGTCCCGGACTTCAGCTAGGATGGGAAAAGACACAAAGGTGGATTTATTCTGTCGTTACGCTGCACAGCTGCCTCTTCTCCTCTCATTCTCTCCCCCTCCCTCTCCTGTTGCTACTTTAATCATGAAACTGATCAATGATCAGCTGATCGGCTTTTCTCTCGTTTGTTTATCGCCCACTTTGCGCCAGAAATAGGAAACCGCCGGATGTCGCGCTACACAACAGCAGCACGTTTAAGCTTGATCAGCTGTTGTTAGAATTCATTTAATATTAATTTCTAGTATCAGCTGATGTTTGCTGGAGCCACAGCTGTAAAAGCTGCTGGTCATGATATCGGTTTGGTTATCTGGTGAGAGGGAAACATGAAGATGAAACCAGGAGATGTCCTTACTGAATCATCAGAGCTGAACAGGTGATGGAGAAACAGGTTTACCTTTTAGGTGACATGAATGAGTTGAAGGGAAGTTATGAACTGTTTCTGAGAGACAAATAACACCAGGATCCTTTTCTAAGTAGCTGACAGCTGGTAACTGTGCAGGGGCGGGTCTAGCAAAGTTTTGCCAGGGGGGCCAGGTAGGGCATTAACAGGGAGAGGGGGGCACAAAGAAATACTTTCTTATTCTCATTTAAAATGTCTGGCTGTTATTAAATAATTATCTGAAGCTTACAACCAAAGTTTTTATCTGATGTAAAATGTATAGAAATCATACATATACCAACAAGACAGTGTACATCACTGTCACACCAGCGTTTGTTTTCATTCAAAGGCTTTATGGCTTTAATACCTGGTGGGCCGGTCTTTAGTCAAATTGCCTGGGCTGTTTTTTTTGTCCCAGTCCAGCCCTGGGCACGACACGCAGTGAATTAATCTGAGAAGGTGCATCAAAAAATAAATGGCCGCACCAGCGGTGCACATCGCAAATCAGCTCGCATAGACACATTAGTTGTGCTGCTTCTTAATGACAGTATCTTAGCTAACAACCCCAACTACCAGATTCAACTTGTAATTGGCTAAAAATCACTTAGCCTACTGGTGAGAGGGACGTTGTTAGCTTTCCACATTCCGACACTTCAAAAGCTTCAGGAGCTGTCCGCTCAGCACAGCATCAGCACCACGGAAATACACGGATACATCCGTAGACTCGAGACACAATGTGTTTTTGGGACTTTCAGGTGTATGGACCAATGTTTTATTTTCTGATCAAACCAGAAATCTTTAATGAGCAGCTAGATTTGTCTCGCATTAACTGGCTGAGTTAATGCCAGTTAATGCAACAGTGAAGCAGCTGGAATCCATAGATGTGCGTGTTCATGGAGCTTGCATTTTCACCTGCTGGACATCACTACCTGACAAGTTTAACTGTCTTCAGAACATTGCAGAGGCCTTATTCACAGTATTTGGCTCTACATATCTGTGTGAGCAGATTTTCTCTCACATGAAGTGTCCTCAGGTAGCCGTCTGAATGCTGGACACTCGGAGACCTGTGTCTCTGAGTGGGAGACCAGTGATCACATTAACATGTGTGTCTCTGTATTAACAAACATGCCATATTGGCTCAGTTTATTTTTCTTATCATTGTTGTGAGGAGACCATAAATAGCATTTGTATTTTCTGTTGTACAGTCCATTTGTTGTTATGGAGTTCTTGTTATGGATAAAAAGTGTCTTTTTTTTTTGTTTCAAAATAGCTGATAACTATTCGCTGATAGCTGCCAACATCTGCAAACAAATATAATTCTATAAAGTTGTTCTATATATTGTGTAACTGTTCATATAGAGCGTTATTAAATCTATTGCTAATGCAATCATATGGCACACTGACTTCTGAGGAAATTTTAAATGGCACTCGTCATCAGAAAGGTTGCCGACCCCTGCTTTACAGCATCCTGCCATGCAATTGCATTTGTTCCTAACCATCAGGAACCATCACGTTAACTTTTATCAAGTGGAAAAAGGTTAGCGTTTATCCTCCAGCTTCACTGTGTTTATGTTACGTTATGTTAAATTTAAGTATTTTAAGTGCGCCTTAGAGTCCGAAAAATACGGTAATGGTTCCTTTAATGGTCTTAATGTGAAAAAGAATCACAAGTGGGTGAGGATGGCCAAATTAACTTTGATTTAGACATTGTTATTTCATTCCATCGTAGGATTTGATTTTGCAGCGTCCATTACTTTGTATAAACCATATGAGTTTAGTAAATAAGATGTATTTTTTGTGTTGGTACTACAGATACTGTCGCTGATTAAGGGTAAGGTGGTGGTTGGCCATGCCATCCACAATGAGTTCAAGATGATTGGTTACTGTCATCCCCCCGAGCTGACCAGGGACACTTCTCGAATTCCTCTCCTCAACCAGAAGGCCGGTATTGAAGGGAATAAGTGCACTTCACTGAAGACGCTCACGAAGGCCATCTTCAACCGTGATATTCAGGTAAGACAGAGTTCTCTGTTTGGTTGAGTAGAAAATGGAAGATATGTACAGTTAGTGGAGCTAGTTTATTAGAAGTGGATCCTAAAATTAAAAGAAAGGCACTTGATTTTTTTCATTCGTCCTTCAGTTTTACTCAACATCGTGAACATTTAAGATTTTTAATTTTTTGCTCAGTCACATTTTCATTTTATAAATGTGAATAACTTAATGTTTAACATGTTCACTCTTGTGTCCTCAAACTGGGAACAAGGGCCACTCCTCTGTGGAGGATGCTAGAGCCGCTATGGAGCTTTACAAAGTGGTGGAACATGAGTGGGAGAGGCAACTTGCTGCCAACTCAATGGCCAGTGTGGAAATTTCTTCATTTTCTGAAATGATCACTTTAGTAATAGTAATATTACTTTTTTGTCACTTACTTACATACATATAGGATAGCATCACATATGCTTCGTGCTTTGTTCCACACACACAGTTAAGTCATTGTGAGTAAGCTGAAGACATTCAGGCGGCCATAAACAGAAAGTGAGACCTCTCTCTGACATGCGCACATTTTGTATGGCAGCTAGACCACTTCTCTAGTATATAACATTTCTTATGAATTACTACTAATACACCAAAGTAATTACATAATTACAACTATTATACAGCTATTACAACTTTTTCTGCAATTTTAAACACTTTACAAACGTGACAGATTTGTTTTTGATTTATAGGCGCATTTCTTTTGTCATGTAGAAAACTGGGATATACTGCTGAAATTGCTCTTTTTTAATGTTACAATTTTTGCAGGGATTAAATGCATTACGTTTAACTTCTTTATACTTACAGCAAGAAGAGTTTCTTTGGTTCGGCCTAATTAAGATCAAAGTGGGCTGTATGTTGCCCACAATGTAAAATCAGTTTATTGTCTCTGCTTTATATAGTTGTAAAAATGTTTAGATCATATTACTATTTGGTCACCAAGATCAAAGTGATCTTCCAAGAATGGTGACTATTTTTGAGATGGTAAGAGGTGATTTTGAAACTTGTTGATCTTTTATCCTGAACATAACCTGCTCTAAAGCAGCTTAGTGGCACAATTTCTAGGCTTTAACATTTCTTGGTGATGACGATGCCCACATCTATCTTTAATCCCTCCCCACGACCCTGGATTAGATAAGCACAGGAAGATGGATCGATATACTGTTCACACACAGTAAAATATGATGTTCCCTTTCTCCTTTACTAAAAATGGCACAAGAAATAGAATAAATAAAAACAATTCAACAAACCACAAACATAATGTCTGTCTATACAGAAACCAAACCATGCAAAGAAAATTGATACCTAACCCACGCACATCTCTAAGCTGTCATACAGGCTTTAAGTGATAAACAGTGTTACATGTATGTGTCAGGATCATGATGCTCAGATGGATTAAAAGCTTAAAACTTTTCTTAATATTCAATATTTAAAATTCCTAAAAACAAAGAATGGTTAAGTGGGAATTCCCCTTTTGTTGTCATTGTCCACAAGGCTTCAAAGCCACTAGCACAAAGTTTCTTGGAGAGAAGTTTGGGTTGAAGAGAGGAACAAGCTGACTGTTCACACCTGTAGAGAGACAGTAGAGGTTTGAGATAAATGGCTACACCACGCAATCATAATATTTAAGTCATATGACAGCATCAATTGTCCAACCATTCTCTTGGAGGTAGATCATCCTATCCAGCAGCACCATTGTCTCCACCACAGGGGCCAGCAGCAGGGACAGGCTGAAGTACATCACCACCCTGCCCTGTTCCTTCAACATGGCCTCCACTCGCCCCAGGTCCAGGGGCAACTCAGGAGGCAGTCCAACCCGAGCCAGACCCAAACGAGCATATCTGGGAAGGATAACAAATGTAGACAGAACAGGACAGGATACTTTAGTCAGAAACTAGAATGATTCTTACAGAATGTAAATTATACATGCAAAAATGACACCAAATCGCTGCCTGTCTTTGTCCAGAACTCCTCCAGGGGCTGAGCAACCAAACACATGTGCCTCTCAGGAGGTTTTTATCTATATCACATATTATGATATCATCTAGTTGCCTAGCCACTACTGAGCAAACAGGGCTAAATTACCAATTCATGGCCTGTATAACACCTTCATGTCACTTTAATTTCACAATAACACGTAATTCACATCCACAAAAGTTGAACTATGCAAGATATATATGTCGCCATCATGTTCTCTGGCAACCATCTAGTAGCAGGCTAAGATTTTCTAGCCTTCGTGGCTTTACTTTTCTTTTTCTTAACTTTTATCATGTCTTCCTATGTTTTTATTTCTCTTGATTATCTTAATTGTACAGCATCTTGGTCAACAGTTGTTGTTTTAAATGTGCTATATAAATAAATTTGACTTTGCCTTTACAAACCAATATGAGCACAATGTATTACTTACATTTCATGACTATAACATCTTATTTATATCCACAAAAGTGGATTTACACTTCATATAGTAAAACATTATAATCATGTTGCCTAGCAACCACCTAGCATTGGGCAAAAATGACCAAATTTTAGCATTTACGCACTGAAAGGCCAAACAATACTATAACATGGGCATGCACTGTTATTATTAATTTAGTGACCCTCCTCCTGTTATACCAATTATTGCTGCATTTTTAGACAACTGACAAGCCATATCAGCTGAAATGAAAGACCTGTGTAAATACCTGATGGATGCAATTTTTACTCACTCCGTAAAAGGTAATAGGTGGGATTTCTTGATGGTCTGGATTCCTGCCCTGCGCAGATCTGGCCTCGTGTCTCTGATGAAGGTCTCAAGCATCGCTCTGTAACAGTGCGACCTGAGCAACTCGCTTTCTTCCCTAAGTCGCCGCACATAGTCCTCCACAGCATGACACGCCCCCTCTCGGGCCTTATAGGACAACTGATGTCCCGACAGCCCTGACACCCAGGAGCTCATCGGGTAGCCAAACTCTGACTGAACTGACTCTTGATCCGGTGTTGGTGGAGCAGGCGGTATGACCAGTCCTGGAGGGGTGGGGTTTTCTTTGGTTGTGATTTTCATGTAACAGCATGCCACTGAGGTGATACCGCGCACATGCGGGCATTTGACAAAATGGCGAAGGAGGGTGGCACTGAGGTCACCGCAGGCATGGAGACCAGTCAGGACAAAGTTTGGATAGCCTTGCAGGCTGACTTCCTCAGAGTATACCCCCTCGTGATTGTCAGAGTGGATGCATGAGCAGCATTTTTCGTCAACGAATTCCACTCCGGACATCTTTTTTGACTTTTGTTGTTTTGACAGTTCAGACTCTTGAGAGTTAGAATCACAACGAGCATAAGAAGTCTGAACTACATGGAGGCTTCCCTGTTGCACAGAGCCTCGCAGTTTCTTTTTGCTGGGTCCAGATGGAGTCGGGGGACCTTCACTGACATGATCTGCAGCTTTTAGCTGTCTGATGAAAGCCTCCCACGATGCCTTCGGGTTTACCCAACCGGCAATGTGGCGAGGAAAATTTTGTGCTGGAATGTGAGAGGAGCAGTTCTAGGAAGCAAAAGATGTTCATTAATATTTCTGTTGATATGTACTATAGTAGGAGGTAAAATGTAAATAATCAGCATTTCTATACAATGGATTCATTAAATATAATCATAATAAAAACTGTCACTGATTGGTAAATCACAAAATCATCACTATGTTGTTCCCCTAGGCTTTAAAGAGCGTTTATGCAAATTTGAGGTCAACATTTCAAACTTAAAGCTTGATCAATAACTGTGTTTTTATCCATTCTTACTTTTTCAGTGAAAAAACATCCAGAAACCACTATTGTTTGAGACTAGCTAGTAAAGAGAGTATCTAACAGGTAAAGAAGCTCATATTTTTTCAAGAGTTGATAGAGAGGAAACTACAACTTTAAAGAGTGAATAACTGTGCTTACATTTATCAGGTAGAAATAAACAAATTCCAGGTGAATGGCAATGTTGCCCTGCATCTGCTAAAGGTGGAAAAGCCCACTGTTTGCTAAGAGGGTCAACAAATTATCCAGAAGGGTGATATGCCAATGTTTACACTTTGTATTTGCTGCCCCCAAGTGGCAAAAACGGAAGTGTCTGGCGTAATCTTGCCTTCGAACAGACATCACAGAGCATGCTGCACTTTAACTCACACTGCTTCAGTTCTTATTTATAGGTTTGGACTTTTTTATGACACCCAGAATGCTCTTCTTAACAACAGGCTTTTTTTTAAGAGGAAAAACATGGAAAAATTCGGTTTGAAAACTGTAAATAATAATTAATAAGGAAGAGTCAATGGTAGAGCATTATAAAAAATACTTAAGTATTCTATTAACCTTACAGGACATTTAGAGTTCTCTGAGATCCAAACTTGTTTTACAAACTTACAGTGTGCAATAATATTAGAAAATCACTAACCGTTTTCTGCTTCTCCTTCTCCAAGGCCCACACCAACTGTCCATCAAACTTGGATGCCATAGCAACCAGGGTTGGATCAGCTTCAATAGCAGTCACACAAAGTCCAAGTCCAAAGGACAGGAAACGAGTCAGATGACCCTGGTTAGGCAAAAATGGAACTCAGTGTTTACTGTGGCAAGATTTACTGTTTCATTTTGATTTCAACTCTTAAAAATTGATATAAACATTGATTTTATAGACTTTTAATACAGAACCATGAAATCTAATTCCATTCCCATTAACATTAAAGTGCTACCTTAAAAAATGTATTGATATGATGTGCTTATGTGTTAAAATCATGCGACTGTGAGTGATACCTGCCCAGAGCCCACATCGACCACTCTGTTGCAAACAGTCTGCTCACAAAGTTGCTTAACCAGCTGCAAATATAAAAATATATATTAAAAACATTCTAATCAGAGAAGCCAAGACGTGTTAAAGCAGCCACCTGTAAGCATACATACTGTGCCGAGCTTGCGAATCTCATGCTGTTTCTTGGGTTTAACATGCTTCCTGAAAATGTGACCCAGGAGGGAGCTCTGACTGTGATTTTCCAGGAACTCCTTTGGCTTCACTGACCCACCTACTCTGCATCCCTCACTCCTGCTCTCCCTAGGAAATGCCAGGGCATGGGCTGTGGCACGGAAAGCCAAGAGAGACAGAGGCCACACCGAAGGATATCTGTAATGAGAAAGGTTTTAGGCAATTAATTACCTAATATGGGGATGTTTTTATTGATATGATATGATATGATATGATATGATATGATATGATATGATATGAGGGGCACAAACCTCTTCAAAAAAGAAAAAAAAACCCATTTAGGTAGTAACTCCTATTACAGCTGATTACAAATAAACCTCGAATCGCGCTATAGTGAAATGCTGCAAAACACTGTTTACATTTTATACACATTTAAACAAAAGAGTAATATTACTGCTTTTAAAAGTCAATATGCTTACTTTGCCTAAATAAATAAAGGAATGTATGAATTAATTCAAAACCAAAAACACCTAAATACAATTTTGTAAAACAAGGCTACCAAACCTTCCGGGCTTTGCTAAAAGCAACTTTGCTTTTGTTGCTTCAGTTTCTTTGAGTTTGATTTGGATATCTGCAACCTTGCTTTAAGGATATGTAAAGGGCCTAATAACAATTCAGTAGTACCTCCTGTCTTCATGAGTGGCATCCAGCAATAGGTCTGCAATCTGTGGATATGACAGGTCCTGCAACACAGGCTGCCAGCTGTTGGGTAATGTGTGCCACAGATCTTCTGTGAAGAATTCCTGTAGAAGGGATGACAAACTGATAAGAATCCAGCTGTTGTACTGTGTAAATAAGGCTTGATTACATTTCATATACCATACTTTACAGTCATGTGAAAAACTAAGTAAACCCTTACTACTTCCACGGAAATTAGAAGGGTACATAACAGCCACTCAGTGCTAATCAAATGCACTTGATTAACTAATCATCAGCAAACATGACCACCCTTAATAAAGCAGTTTGCTGGTCTGGAGCATTTAGGCGTAATCTACATTCTTTCAAGGAGTGGACGTCCCAGCAAATTCACTTTGAGGTCAGTGCTTAGAGAAACTCCCAAGAAAACCCAAGAGCTACATCTTAGAGGTCATGAATGAGTGAGACTAGAGTCATAGAGTGAGACTACAGGTCTCAGTTAAGATGTTAAATGTTAAAGCTCATGCCAGTATGACAAGAAAAAGACTGAACAAGTATTAACTTGTTTGAATTTGTTCTCTCTCAAAGGAACATGGTGGCGTGTCTTAATTTTGCAGAATTGGATCTCTACAAAATTCCTCAATGTCCTTTGGACATATGAATGAAACCAAAGTGGAGATATCTGGCCCTAATGAACAGCACCACATTAGATTATTAGCACAACACACATTATACCAACTATCGATCACCGTGCTGGAGGGATGATGATTTGGGCTTGTTTTGCTGTCACAGGATCTGGGCAGTCATTAGATCGACTATGAACTCTGTATACCAAAGTATTCTAGAGCCAACTATCAGATCATCTGTCTGACGGCTGAAGCCTGGGCTAAACTGGGTTATGCGAGGGGCTGATGATCTCAAGCACTGCAGCAAATCTACAATACAATGGCAGAAAAAGAAAAGGATCAATGTGTTCCAATGGTCCAGTCAAAGTCCAGACCTCAACCTGAATGAAATGCTGTGGTAAAGCCTTAAGAGAGTTTTGGATAAAAAAATTCTTGCAAACCCCAGTTTCACTGATCTACTTGTCTCGCAAAGGTACACAATCACTCGTCACTAGCGGGCACTATAGGCTATGACATGTACGAAACAAGTAAATAAATGTGCACAATAACATGTAGTTTTAGAGACCTGGTTATTTACTTATGCCAAACGTAACAAAAAAACAAAACCACTGGGCAAGCTGCATACTTCAGAAATATCTATCGATACGCACAATTATGTAGGAGTCGGACAGGTGGCTGTACTGAGACAGAAAGGTGGCGAGTTTCTTGGCTAGTTCCCTCTGCTGCTCCGCTGTGAAACTTGTTGTAAACATCTCGACATCCTGAAGGTAATGCTAACAAGTTAGCTCGTTAACGTCGTTTTATTTTATTTTTCTAGTTAAGACCGAGTGTATCTGAAATACCAAATCTATTACAACCATCTCCATAAAATACAATTATAACGTTAAAAGTACTTCCTTTAAATTTCTGAACTGATAATTGCTTTTAGCCACTAGCTTGTTTCCGTCGCTAACTGCAACTTTCACGTTTTCGATGGAATCGTGATGCATTTAAGTACTTGCCGTAATTTTAGACACAAGTGCACACAAAAATTAAAATTAGAATCTTAATTTTAAACTTTAGAAAACAGTCTTCTACTTGGTTCCTTATATACATCTGATATGGGGTTTTATTAATAACTTATAATAAATCACTCCTTACTGTGAGTAAATAGTACATTATTTAGGAGTTAGTGGAAAGGATACTACAAAAGACGTTTAAAGAGTTTTAGTTTAGAATATTGCTCAAAGTTATTGTGCATGTCAATTTTAAAATATTTTATGATTCCAAAGAAATATAATAGAGAGACTTTGAGATACCAGAGATAAAAGTATTCATACCAATCTGGAATCTTCAAGATGGATAAAGGGTATCCAAAGGCAACATGCCCCGGATGTAGATCATCTGTTCTGGGCAGGAGGATTCGTTCGGTTCACGTGTAGCAGGTCTGGTTTTATGTTTCTAAAAGTTAATTTTAGACATTTCCTTTGAGGGCATATATCGGTATCGACCGATCAAATGTTCACAAGCAGAAAGAGAAACTGTCCATTGAGAGAGACTATCAATAATCAGTGTTTGGCGTCCAACGTTAGCGTTAGCGGGCTAACCTTAGCAGTTATTAGCTAATGTTAGTATTAGAAGATATAGTAGCATCCACCAAGTGCAGCTGATGAGGTTTCCTGATGCCTGCTCAGTCATCCAGGTAAGGAAATCGGGTTTCCTTACCTTCAGGCTTCCCCAACTTTATAAACAGTACTGTTTGTAAAGTTTGAATCTGCGACTTGATTGGGACAGTTACTGTGCCTGCTCATTTACCAGTTGCTTATAAATCCCGTATAAAGTTAGCTCTACGATTTTATATTTCCCGAATCCCTCAGGTTACCATGTTAAGTTGGGAAAAGTGTTCAACCTTTCAACCACGACCACAAACTATCACGTCGCAAAAAAGTAAACAATTAAAACGGAAAACGTCTGTTGTGAAAAGCTGTATTAGTACCAATGTTTACATTGTTAATCTGGCAACTTCAATGTTTTCTAGTTTCCCGGACAAGTCCAGATTGATGTTACGTCCCCAAATTGGTCTAGAGGTTAGATAATTAGATTTATGGATACTTTATTCGATTTTACGAGCAAAATTATTGTGTTATAGCAACAGGATAAAGAATAAAAATAGTACAGTCTACAATTATAAGCAACATAGTTGAAGCAAAAATGCTACATGCTCATAGTGATGGCTTTACATATTGAGTGAAAAAAGTGCACAAATTTTATATATACAACAGGGATTAAAAACAGCATTTTAAGAAATGAAATGAGTTAAGAAGTAACGATTAGACTTAGATTGTGCAAGAAAGTAGTGAAAATTGTATTAGTGAATGATATATACTTTCTAAATCTAAGAAACGGCTGTATAACAGTAAAATACTGAGATATATCTGTAAAATGTTGTGCCTGAGAAGTGTGTTCACCTCACAGTAAAAAAGAGTTATTGGACCGTTTCACAGAGAACAGTAACGATGATTTCCTGAAGTGTTCTTTGCCTAGAAAAATATCTGAAAATTTGCAGACATTTTCAGGCACTTGTCTGATTGGTTATAATTCTGCAAATCCAGGCACAGTTTGATAATATTGTGTTTGCCTTGCAGGATGAGACTTCTAAACTGGACTAAACCCAACAAGGACCTGTTGAAGGATTACAAATAAGCAGATCTATGAGATTGTTTTGTGGGAAAGGGTGTGTTTTGAAATTATTTAATTTGATGTAAACATGTCAGACATTTGGATTAACTTATCTCTTGATGAAACTGCACCGAAAAAAGCTCCAGCAGGCAAGCTAAACAGGAAAAAAGAGTGGCTGCGTAGAAAGAGGCACAACCGTGGAGCAAAGGGGTACAGGGAAGGTAAACAAAAAAACAACCAGTATAGGCAAGACTTCAGACAGAGCCAAACACCACTTCAGAATGGTGCGTCCATTAAATGTCCACCAGCTTCCACTTCCACACAAAACAAAAGTTTATCGTGTCTGGCCAGTGCTTCACACAGTAGTTCCATGACTCCATGTGGTGAAAAACCAAAGGAGCCCCTGAAATCAGCAGTCAGCAGCCCTGGTTCCTCAATATCAAGCACCTGTAAGCCCATCACCATGTCATCAGGGAACCCTTCTAAGTATGTGGCTATTGACTGTGAGATGGTTGGCACGGGACCAAAGCATCTCAGTGAGCTTGCACGCTGCAGTATAGTCTCCTATGAAGGAGATGTGATTTACGATAAGTTTATCAAGCCCTCTGCACAAGTCACAGACTATCGCACTCGATGGAGCGGCATCCGACGCCGTGACCTCGTCAATGCCGTGCCATTTGCCAAGGCCAGGATGGAGGTGAGAAAAGTGTACTTTTTTTAACGATTTAGCATGTTCTTTTACAGTGTAAAATGCATGTCATCAGAGGAGTTATGAGAGAGAGATATGGGCAAAAATATTGAATTTAAATGTAAAGGTGAACTCAACAACTGCAAAGATGCTGGAAGATATGTAAGTACCAGTGTTATTATAGCTAATATATAATTTATATAGTTATAGTTAATATAGTTATTAATTTGAAAGCTAACCAGCACTAAAATATATTGTCAGATAAAACACATTTTAATCTGGATGGACGCACAACATGTTAGAGGTACCATACAAGTTGCAGCTCGTGTAAAGACACAGTAAATAACAGCAATTAAAGACAACTGCAGGAATAATTTATCATCCTACTTCATTTTCGTCTGTTTATCCTGTTCTGGGTTACAGTTGGTCTGGAGCCTGTGATAGCATGGCCAGCATGCTATCGCATGGCCAGCATGCTATCACATGCCCAGCATGCTATCACAGTATCACAGGGTTATCAACCCAGGGCTAACGACCAAGAGCCTGACAACCATTAATACACAAAATAGAATCTCCAGTTAACCTAACATGTATGCGTTTGGAGTATGGACCCACAAATGAAAATTAAAAATTCAAAAATAAAATGAAATGATAATTAAGTTTCCTAACACTTATGGTAGTTAAATGTATTTGTTGTTAGTTTTATAAAAAGCTGTTGTTAAAAATGGAGCACACTTATGATCAGGTAAGGTATTCTTGAAAGGAACTTCACAGTTTCATGCAGACCGGTGCTAATATTAATGAATTTGTTTAGGTAAACCAACTGTTAATTTATATATGTTTTACTGTTTGAATTTATTTACTGGTTCCTTTTAATGCTCTTAATGTGGAAAAAAGAATCACAACTGGGTAAGATGTCCAAATTAACTTTAATTTAGACATTTTTTCATTCTATTGTAGGATTTGATTTTGCAGCGTCCATTACTTTGTATAAACCATATGAGTTTAGTAAATAAGATGTTTTTTTTCCGTTGGTACTACAGATACTGTCGTTGCTTAAGGGTAAGGTGGTGGTTGGCCATGCCATCCACAATGACTTCAAGGTGATTGGTTACTGTCATCCCCCCGAGCTGACCAGGGACACTTCTCGAATTCCTCTCCTCAACCAGATGGCCGGCATTGAAGGGACTAAGTGCACTTCACTGAAGACGCTCACGAAGGCCATCTTCAACCGTGACATTCAGGTAAGACAGAGTTCTCTGTTTGGTTGAGTAGAAAATGGAAGATATGTACAGTTTATTAGAAATTATATTAATTGACATTAATTACACATCTGGACACCAGTAATTTTTTTTATGTGAATCACTAACGACAGTGTTTTTCTAACAGAATTATATCGAATTCAATACAAATATTTACCATAGAAGATTTTTGGTTTTGAATTATTTTCTTCTTTTTTTAACCCTGGAATCCTCTCTCATGTAGTGACCTGTTGTCAATGACAAATTTAAACTGAAACCTGGGTAGAAAACCAGTTTTTCAACTAAAAGATTAATATCATGTAATGTCATCATGATTATATAAATGTGACCAACATAATGCTTAACATGTCCTTTCTTGTGTCCTCAGACTGGGAACAAAGGCCACTCCTCTGTGGAGGATGCTAGAGCCACTATGGAGCTTTACAAAGTGGTGGAACATGAGTGGGAGACGCAACTTGCTGCTAACTCAACGGCTAGGTAGTGCCAAGTTGGGGTAAAACACTTGATATGGCGGGCATGCAGTTTGGACTTCGGAATTTAACTGTCCCGTTGTTGTGTGAATAACAAAACCAGGAGAACTGCAATTGCTCATTCAACAAACCGGATAACCTTCTACCAGCTGCCTGAATTTAAATAAAACTGTACTGTTGTCAGTGGAGGGGAAGAATGTGAATATCTGTTGGAGCTGAAATTTCTTCTACATCAATTTAAGCTTGATTTTTATTACTGGATTAAATCTATGCCTTACCATTACATCTGTATCTTCCCAGAAATGTATCTGGATTGGTCCATTTGGTAGTAAAATATGTGAGTAACACAATGATATTGTTTCATTGAAACAATATGTAATAGGCCACAATTGTATCTGGCTTCCTCAAAAAACCAACACAGTTGCCAGTTTTCAGCCAGTGGTTTGTTTGTTTGTTTTTTAAACCATGAAAGTCTGTATATAGACAGATATATTACCCACCCAAAGAAGCCTACATTGAAATATATGGTAGCACTGCAGCAGAAATTTTGGTAGAAGTATAACTACCAAGGCTTTTAAATCAAGTTTAATCAGATGTGACTAGTAATTCTGTACATGCTTGTAATAATTGCACAAGTAAATTCCTGGAGGAGTCTGCTCACTGCTGGGACTTTCTAGAAGGATGTTGGTGTTGGTATAGAGGCAGGTGTTTTTGAAGACACTTCTCTTTTCTCTTTCAGTAAAGATGAGTGTTTTATATTTGTATGTATTTGCTGCAAGTCCAGCAAGATGAGCTCAGTGTCATCCTTAATGGAAGAGTAATGGAGACGCATTTGTCCAAACTCCACAAGTAAACATGCAAAAGCTGCAATGGCCATTATGGTCCTGCAGAGATTCAGTGCAGGACTACAAATCAAGCTTTAATTGCAGCAGTTACATTTTGTGCCAGGGTTTTACTCTGTGTTCAAATGGTGCTCATGCCACTTGGAGGCAGTCATGTCTTTGCTGGAACATTATTATGTGATGTAAACATTTTTTTATTTTTATTTTTATTTTTATTTTTTTTACTAAATCAGCACTGGGCTGTAGTAGGAACCGCATTTTATCAAGAGTCATGTAAACACTGCAAATAAATGGTCTTATATTCTTACCATGTGAACGCCAGTGAAAAAGAAAGTCAGCCCTGACTAAAAGAGCGTTAGTCAAACATCTAATTTTATTCAGGACCATAGCTAAAATTCGACAAAGACTTAACCCATGAGTCATCTTTGTAGACTTTATTAATATGTTTTAAGGACTGAATTGTTAATATCACAGACATTTATAAAGCTTGCATTGTTAAATTTATTGGAGTTAGTTATCATTAAAAAACACAAAAATCAAGAATTGATCAATATTAAACTTCACTCCCATTCCCCAAAATACTTCTGTTTAGACTTCAGGGTCCACACTGCTAGCCACTGGTTTGATCTTCCTTTCATTTCTCCTGTTACAGGAGTGGTCTGAGTGCCCAGTTAATCATCTTCCCTCTTTCCACTTCTTTTCCACCAAGTTCAAGAAACATAAGTGGTGACTTTCTGAATTTGTGTAATTTCCTATGCAATGTCTGTTGGAATATGTTATTCACTCTACTGTCATCCTGATTTTAAAATCGATAAATCATTACAGCAGTAATTTTGTGGTGTTACTGTAATTGGGTGTAAAGAAACCAACACAGCTGAGATAACGTTCAAATACTTATGTGCACAAAACACTGTTTAACTTTTCAGTTTGAAACACTCCTCGCTGTTTTTTTCCACATTAGTTTTTTAATGTGGAAAAAAAACTAGCAACGGTGCCATCTGTGGCCATTTGAGGTAGTGAAAGATGTCTGTATCACTTTGTAGTGCCCATTTGCATCAGTGAGTGTAGAAACTTCATAAGTGGCAGCACATAAAGAGCCCCAAATATGACCATGAAGCTAGTGAGTCTGTGAATGCAGATTTCCTGTCCCAGTGAATTCCTGACCTATTTAAATTAAAGCACTAGTCTCAAAATCAACAGTGAACAGTCGACTCTGGGAAACTGGCCTTGTAGACAGAGTTGCAAAGAAAAAAAAAAAGAGACCTGTCTAGCCCTAGCCAATAGAGGGAATGGTTAAGATGGGCAAAAATGTGCAAACACTGGACAAGGCAAATTCAAAAAGAAAATAAGATTTTGGGTTAACGGGTTAATTTATAAGACTAGATGCCATTTGTCAAGAAATACCTTTACATTTCCAATTCCTTTTGGTGAGGAAATATAAAGGCAAAGTGAGAGATTTGTACATGACAAAAGACATCATGATAAGGAAAGTTAGACTATTTTTGAGTGTGAATACCAGTTGATTGGAGCGGGTTTCTTTTTCCAATAGGACAATGACAAAGCTCCAAAGGATGCAAAAAATATTTAAAGAAGCTGTGAGCTGGTATTCTGTTTGTATTGGAGTCAAGTCACTGGATCTCAACCCCATTAAGCACTTTTGGGAACCAGCCCACCATATAGTGCATACATGTTCTGTCAATAGTAGTGGTGCAACGGATCAAAAATCTCACGGTTCGGATCGGATGACGGTTTTAAGTCACGGATCGGATCAATTTTCGGATCAGCAAAAAAAGAAAAAAGACAAAAATTGAACATTTACTTATTGAAGTATTTTTTGCCTGTTAAAAACATTCAACTCTAGACTCATTCCACGCAATTATTAAAAAATAAATTATGGTACAATATAGGGCAGTATAGGGCTTTGTATCTACCACTCAATTCAATTCAATTTTATTTATAAAGCGCCAAATCACAACAGCAGTCATCTCAAGGCGCTTTATATTGTAAGGTAGACCCTACAATAATACACCATACCGCTCATTATATCGCACTCCGCTGTGATATAATGAGCTGTCACAGTCACGTAGCTTTCCGTTGCCCTGGAGGTCCACCCATTTGTAGTAGTTAGGGCATCAGAAGATGCCTGGGACAGTTCAGCCATAACTTAAATCTTTTCCTGCTCATACATGCTTGGAACGATCTTGCCACTAAAGTGGACGCGCAACGGACATGCTCAAGCATGTTCATCATAGTTTAAACCCCTTGTTTTGCACAACGGAATACGGCCTCCCGTCTGCAGCTAAACACCCCAATAGCTTTTGTAATAGCTTTAGCCCGGTCGGACTGGGCAGCAAAGGGCTGCTTAAATACCGCAAACTCCTCTGCTCCTCCACTTGGACCGCTAGCGCTGGCCATAACTATCGCTTGACAGACCCACCACGCGCACCATACACATACTTTTTTTCTTCTTTTTCAAATCTTCGGATCACGTACGTGCCGAACCGTGGAGTGGGATCGGTTCGGATTACGGATCAACCGTGATCCGCTGCACCACTAGTCAATAGTGTCTACAGTATGTCTGTGAAGGTTCTCAGTCATCCAGGTCATCGTAGTCTAAGGAGCTTGGAAAGAAAAGCATCTGGACTTCTAGTGTCTACGGCATAGTCATATATATGCATAACTTTGTTTTCCACATATCCTGGTTTGTAATTTCAAACAAACAAACAAAAATCTCATAAAATGAAAAGCAGAGCACAACAATTCTAACTTATGTTGTTCCAGATTCCTTCAATAAATTGCATGCCTGAATGCCAAATGTCTGCAAGAGTATAATTGCTGCCAGTTGATGATTATTTTACCAAAACAAAGATTGAAGGACAAAATTTAAAATAATTATTCTTTTTTGTATGTTCCAGTGCATTCTGGTACATCCTGCAGATGCATAGAATTGATGTCTATATCTAAAACAGCAATCATTATGGCTCCAATGGACTGATAGCTGAGTTCTGAGATTACTTGTTGTTAGTGTTACTTTTCGACTCAGAACTCATCCACCCCTTTTCAAAAGTCTTTTGACAGAACAGACCTTGGTCAAATGACAGATCTGACAAACGGCACAAAACATATGAATTAATTGTTTTATTGAAGGCTAACCTTTCCACAGAGCACATCAGCAGCTGCATCAACATATTTCTACTCTTCCAACTTTACACCAATTTGCTAGTGTAAGCATACAATTCTTCCACAGTCTCATACTGTTCCACTTTATGTCCCCTTTGGCAGCTGTTTGTCCTTAAAGGTGAATGTATCAGCATTTTTCCCCCCACTGTGAATTCAGCACTAGTGAATTAATTATACAGAATACCATCCTTCCTGAGAAAGCAACACCAGACACATCTGCTATAGCAGAGAAGCTCATTAAAATAGTAGGAACATACCAAACATCACAGGCAATACTGTGCACAAACACCAACAGTGATTCACCAGCACTTTCTAGGTCTTTGTTAGAAAATCTCTGCATACACCAAAACACCATGCTGTCACATCCTGAGAGCTCAGCAGCACAGATTTATTGGATTCAGCACACATCCACTCTGTTTTATACTGGTTTTAATTGGGGTAATTTCTTAGTAACAGTGGGTCAAATCTGTTTAATGTGAATGTGGTAGCACAAGGCACTTACAAGGAGCAGGAAGCTTTGAAGACTTATGTCCTAACTTGAAATTTTAATGTTATGTGTTTTTTAACAGTTTTTTTTTAAAATCAAATTTACCTTGATAATTTTGCAGGGATGTAACACTGAAAAAAATTCATCCATGCAGACGAATTAACACCAAGCTATTCACGTCCTTCTTTGCTCTATAGAGCTTTTCATAATCTGTTAGCAGCTGTTTTGGCTTCTCAGCTGGCAAACTGAGCTCATAACCTTGTATCCGGAAAATTCTGGCAAAACAAGGTAGGTAGGTAGGTAGACAAATATTGCTGACCTAACTGCCAAATTTAATGTTATTCAATTCATGTGCAATGCTGGGAAATTTACATTTGAAATAACAAAGGTAAGACTGTTAAAAAGACAACTGGTAATACAACTATTTCAATCATTAAAGTAATTTAACATGACATTTCTTTACTCTATTTTCAACAAATATATTAAACTGAGACATAGATATCAGAAGGCCAGAACCAACCGAGAAACAATACTCCAAATATAATGAGTGTATACCACCAAATGAATACAACCTTGTTTTAGATACAGAGGCTAAGACACTTGCTACAACAAAAAAAGCACACAAGTCACATCACAGAGTAGGATAACAGTGTTTAACCAACAGAGAAGTTGTGAGAGGAAATGGCCCCAGTGCCACCAGTCAATGTCCCAGAAAGCAGGTTCCCCCCCACAGACCACTGTAATTAAGTACACCAGTCAGCCAGAACATTAAAATAATTGACAAGCGGAATGAAAATCGCTCATCTCATCTTATTCTACTAAGAAAGTTTGGGCCTTGGCTTTCATGTGGATGTAACTTTGACACTATCATCCATCTACTGTAAATATAGTTGCAGACCACGTTACACCCCTTTGCTGTGAAGCAACATGTGGTTTAATCCATTCTCTAGATTATCCCATGCTGTTTATCCCCTCTTAATCTCTTTGCATCTGGCCAATAATGTGAGTACTTTGATTTTATTCCCTGTTATTAGATTCAAAAGTGAAAGCCAGAGCTTTAAATTAAAGAGGCTTTGGATTTTCTTCTGCAGCTGTATTAAGTCTGATATTTTTGAAATCTTTTTTATATTGACCATTTCAAATGAGAAACAACTTTTGGCTCACTGGTTCTTTTGGTCAACATTGCCCTTTGTTAAATGTGTTTGCACATTATTGATTTAAATTATAATTGAATTTTGAAATTAAAGAAGATTAAGTGACCACCTGCTGGATTAATTAGACCTTGGAATACATGCAAGACCACGGTGGATCTCATTATGCCATACAATATGGATTTTATGGAATTTATTGCCCCTGGGGTCAAGTTATTGGGAGCTAGACTCTGCAGATTACCCTTTTCAGACACATATCACACAGCAAATATATTAGTCATGGCCCAGCCTCAGCTCTATGTGCATAATCAGTTTTTATTGCCCACGTCCAAGCCATCAAGAATTTGTCTATTTTGCAGATTTCTACAGTAGTTAACCTACAGTACATACAGTGGGTTGGTAGCAGGGTCAGGGTATGTGGAAGCTTAGGTTCTTACAGTGTCATGCATGTGGGTTATGAAAACTGTGCGGGTGGAAATAGAAATCTCCGGAATAAGCAACTTTCTAGATTTATTACAAATCTGTCTAAAATACACTATAAAATAGGGTAGGCATATTGAATTCCCTATAACTCGTTCACTCACTCACTGTATCTCACATTAATGGTTTTTGCTTTGTCCAGTGACATTCAAGTACCCAGCAGTGAATACAAAGTTGTACTTTATTGCTGCTCATCTGTAACATTTATAGAGCTGTATAAGCTTCGCTAATAAATATGCAACATGAACTAGGTCACTGTAGGGTCAAAGAGCTAGCCTGTGAGTGGAAAAACTGTTGTAGATGACCCTTGGATTTTTTTCTTATTTAACAGTTTATTATTGTTTATTACATATTTATTTTTAGAAATTACAAATCCCATGAATGTTGCTTAATTTTTGGATGGTGATCTCATGACCTCAAGCATTTATAACATGCTAAAACTACCAGCTTACCTCAATATTCGGTCGCTAAAGTTACATTTACAATTACATTCCAGCTTTGTGGCACTTTAGTCTCTTACAGCATTAGTTTTGATACACATATTACTATATGGCTCAAGATCACTACTCTGAGCTCTTTGCCAAAACAAATGCTCAGAGAAAAATATTTAATAAACACTAAATTAGCTAGTGAGCAAATAGGTGGACTTTGCAAATTGTAATTGTCATGCAAATTGCCACTGATGAATTAGTCACATCAATTTGTGTCCAAAGTGACAAAACAAACAACAGGAAGTCAGATAACCACAATATCATTATGCAAGAATACTGACTAATTATATTTTGAGATGTTATCTTGTAATTATGTGACACACAGTTTGTGAAATGAAATGCAAGATTCTAGCATAAATCATCAGAAAATGTGTCACTTTTTTCCTTCTTTGGAGATCCAGACATGATTTTGAGTGTTAATGTTTTGAGACTACAGCTGAATGCTAATTTTATTGAGTCTGCTGGAAATGTAGGTTAGACTGCAGTCATTAGCCCTTAATAAGGGGCATTATATATTAGAGCATTTTGTCAGATTCTTATGGAATTGTTCCTCCCCCTAGTGGCCATAAATGTCAATTATGACGATGCTATGGGAGAAGAAGAACATTTAATGTCATGCTGCAGTGGGGTGAAAAGAGATGAATAATTGCATGGTGTATCACGTGAAGTCTCGCATAAGTAAGGTATGATTCAGGTAACCTGATCGAGCCCTAACTATAAACTTTATCAAAAAGGAAAGTTTTAACTCTTAAAAGTTAAGACCTCACTTTGTATGGGAGGAGAATTATTTAAAATTTGGCATATATTCTGGAATTAACAGGGAGACAATGAAGAGAAGCCAGTATTTAAGAAATATGACCTTTCTTTCTTGCACCTGTTCACACTCTCCCTGCAGCGTTTTGGATTAATTGGAGGCTTTTTAGGAAACTTTTAGGGGGGGAAAAAAGATAAAACTGAATGACAATAGTCCTGCCCAGAAGTAATGAATGCATGAACTAGTTTTCCAGCATCAAATTATGGGCTATGGGGACGACCCGCTTATGATACTGATGATAAGCATCCTCATTTGTTCATTCTTTAGCAGAAGGAGGAGGAGGAGGGAGTGAGGGAGTTCTTGGGCTTTTAAAAGTGCTCTCATCCCAGTTTCTCCTCTCTCCACCTCCTCTCATTTTGGCGGCGGGGAAGGACGGGAGTGAAAGCCTCTACTTCTCTTCTGCAGTCGCTTCAGCAGTGAGAGACTCCTGGAGGAATTTCGGTGGGGAAATAGATACAAATACCTGCACCTGTGCGGAGGCTTCTTCGAGAAGACACGCCGATGAACTTCTGCAAAACCAAGCCGAGAGGTCTAAACATGAAGTAAGTCCTTTATATCTGTTTTGCGAATTTCATTAGTGTAAAACGCGCAAGCAAAATCGTGCTTTTAGGTTTTCGACTTCTTTTTGTGCCATGTTTGATATTTATTCAAGCCTCTGACCTTGCTACGCATGCATTTTATTTCGAAACACCGTTTGCATTTCTATGGAACGAATTTTTTGGATCGTTAAACTTGAAATGCCGAACAATGAGTGATACAGCTTGGTAATACAAAGTAGTGCGCTGACAGCATCACTTAACAACCTCAGCATCACAACGTTACCCCAGAGATGTTTAGTGATAGCATGTGCAGAGCTAGAAGTTGTAAAGATGTTGTAAAGAAAAAAGTAGTGATAGCACAATTTAAAAATACTCTAACGCGGTAGGCTATTAATAGAAGAAGAAAAAAATCAGCACATTGTGCATCAAGCATCAAAGGGGGAAATGCTCATCTTACAAAATTACCTGTTTTCAGGGTTTTGTGTCTTATATATTTAGCCAAATTTGTTATCCTTATGTTGCACCTGGTAGATATAAATACATGTAACCTGTTAGTAAGTAAATAAATAAATCAGTTAGTATAAGCCAGTGGAAATAACTGTGCCATTAACATGCAATCAATACCTTAATACAAATAAGGTTTTAAAAATTGATTTATTTATTGATGTATTTTCTTTTTTGTTATTTTCTCTTTGGAGACTCAGCTTTCCAGTTAATTAGTTCAGGTTTGAGATGTATTTTCTCCTCATTTAGCTGTAAAAACGTCACATATATTCAACACAGTGTATAAGTGTATGCATCTATTTTCAGTTCTGCATCGGAAATTATACAAAATTCAGTATTTATGTAAAGTGCTGAATCTTGGTTTTACATCCACACTTAATGAGAAAAGTTTGAATTGTTACCTGGTTGTTATCCTGCAGCTCTCCACTTTTGTTTACTTATACAGTCCTTAATTTGAATATTCATATAATAATTGAAAATACCTTACCTACCTATAATATAAGTCAGCTTGCACTTGTTCAGACAGCATCACTGAATGTCTTTTCTTGTCAGTCTCACATATAGGAATTCAAATAGGGTAATATTATTACTGTTCCACATGGAAAAACCTTTGATTTAAACTTGGGCAGTTAGGTGAACGTTTGCAATCGGGAAAAGAAAGGCACCAGAACTCCAGCAGATCTACTGTTTATTTTAGGGGCCAATTTGCATATGAACAAACTACTAAGTTCATTTTCCAAAGTCAAACCTTTTTGATAACTCTAAATAAAAAGAAACAGTCCTTCATTTGAATTCTGTGTAACCAACAATCCTTTATACAGAATCTATTTCTCACTCCAAATTCTGAACATCTAAAGTGTACAGTATCATAATCTGTTAACTTTTTTACTTCTGTCTTTTCAGCTTCTTTATGTGAAGCCTGATCCACCGGTTTAAATTTAGAGGTTTCAGTAGATCAACAGAGTTCTGGAAAGACAATTTATAGTGCTTCTGTTAAAATCCATTACATACTGATTCACTACAGGATCATAGACCATATTACACACTGTTGTTGAAAACCTGTTGCAGAGAAATCAAGACCAACAATTTGATCATCTCTGAACATTGCAGAAACTCATCAACTTGAATGCATTTTGCATCTGTACAAACCCAGCACATAATAGATTTTAGAGAGTGTCACAACCCTTCCATGTTTATATAACCCCTTTTATGTAAGGACCAAGGTTAGACTTGGCTAATCTGTTTGTATTGATCAGCTTTACTTTTAATTCTAGAATCGTAAAAGGCATTACATCTTGGTGTATATCTGATCACTTCCTTTTAATTTTTTGAGTGGATATGGTAAATGTAATGTAAATGTTGCTGTTAATTTCTATTTAAGCATGTGGCGAGTGGAGTTTTCCAATAAGGTAAATTTTAACTCAATCAATTAGTTGTGGGCTCTCAGCAACAGATGATACAGCTGGCTCTCTGTGGGGGCCATAAGCGATCAGGTCATTGTGTTCACTACCCTTTCCCATAACTTCAAAAGGTGTTGCTTCTCTAAAGCAGCAGCAAGTTTCTATCTCCTCCAAAAAGTATATAATGAGTGGAAACCAGTGCTGTTGTTTTTTTCTCACTCTGTCTGAGGCATAAGCCCTTAAAACTCACAGCAGATCTGTCTAATCGGCTTGTGGCACACAGACTACAACACACTCACACACACAAACTCACACAAGTCTAACGGCTGCTGTAGCTAACACCCAGAGACTTGTAGCTTATGGCTTTTGTCACTGCTTTAAAAGTTTTGCCCTCCAGCACACAGAGTCAGCGGCTAACAGCTAACAAGACATGACTGCTGCCTGAGGCTGCCTGGTGAGCTGTTCCAAATCATTCCTGTGAACTTAACATCTCTCTCAGCACTCAGTCATGCTGTATGGAGCCTCTTTCTTCTTTCTGCCTCCCCTATTCTCTTTGAGGTTTCCCTTGCTTCCAGCCCTCCCTGGCTGCTCCTTGCTTCCTGTCAGATTGTGTCTATTCGGGGTGGGAGGTGGGGGTGTTCAGGTTGCCCCTGGAGATGGGCAGGCTGATCCATTCTAGGTGGTGTGATGTGGGACTGGTGGGATGGGGTAGTGAGTATCTGCCGAGGGGCGACAGGAGTTTACTGTGGGGGTCCTTTCTTAGAGAAAATGGAGGGGTACAGTGGAGGTCAAGTCTGACCAATGATGGGCTGGCAAGTAGTTTTTGAATCCATTCTTAAATCTGAATGACAGCAGCAAAAAGAGGCAGTTTTAGACTGTGTGGTGAAAGACTTTCGGTGCTACTGAGTTCCTTTGCATTTATTAATTTCGAATCCTTTAATAAAAGTACTTATAAAATCTGTTTAAACTTCTTCTTTGTTCATAATTAATTTTGCCTAATATGACTTTAAAATCTGATGTCAATTAGCATAAATATATATATGAAAATACTGAAAATACTTTTTTTTAAAAACAGTGACAGTAACTTTAAACTGTACACAAACTGTGAACAGGTTATTATAAGTTCAGCAGTAACTTACTGGAGGCTACATAGCAGTAAGATACTGTAAAAACACATTTAACACATTTTTAATATGTTTTTATTTTTAATACAATTCTTGCAAATGAAATTACAGTACAATGAATTAAATTTACAGCAACTTTACTGTAAATGCTATTACAATAGGATGTTTTTGCTGTAAAAATACAGTAGTAAAATATAGATTTTACAGTAGTAAAATATACATTATATATATACATGAAATAACAGCCTCTAAGCTGGTTTTGATTGTATTACAACTCAAGGTCCTAGTGTCTTTCAGAAGTGTAGCTTCTTCTACTGGTCACTAAAACACACGTACTACAGCTTTAATATGATTCAGTAAGAGAAAAAATTGTTTGATCCTCACTATTGTGTAAATTCTGCTTACAGCTTTGATGCTAACTAACATAAGTAGATTTGCATGTTCCTTACTGTAAATAAAAGAGCTAAGGAAAGCTAAATCCATCCATCCCCTTTGTACTGCCAGTACAGATCTGGGTCACAGGGGCAGCAGTCCAAGCAGAGAAGCCCAGATCGCTCTCTCCTCAGCCAACTCCTCCAGTTCTTTTCGGGAAATACAAACTCTTTCTCCAAAGGGAAAACGATCTCTAAGGGTGAGACTAAGACACCCTTTGGAAGCTCATTTTTACCCCTCGTATCCATAATCTTATTAGTTCATCTCATAGCCCATTCCCACCCTCGTGCAGATCAATGAGTAAATTGACAGCGAGACCCCAGACACTTGAAATCCTTGACTTGAAGCAGCAACTCATCTTCCTGAAATACCAAGTCCACACTTTTGCAGTTGAGAATTATAGCCTTACACCTGGAGGTGCTTATTCTCCTCGCTGCCATTTGTAAAAGGCTGGAGCACTGATGAACTTAGCAGCATCACATCATTTACAAATAGCTGAGGCAGTATTCCAAGACCTAACACTCAAAAAAACTACAAAAAGTGAAAAAGTGTGAAATAATTCTAAAAACTGTAAACTTAGCACTGCTGTCATAAATAAACCTTTAGTGTGTCAAGCTGAGTGTAATTCAAAAGGTAGCTTTTCCTTGAAATTCACAATGACAGAACTCCAATGTCTTCTTTTTTGCAAACACTTAACTGTGGTTGATGCTCTTAAGATGCAGTAATGCAGTCAACCCGTTTACAGAAATGTCAGCATGTGTGCTGCACTTAGCTTTCTGCTGGAGCATCAGCCCTCTCATCACATCCTGGGTAAAGTGACAAATGGGCCAAACTCTCACAAAGCTGGTGCAGTCCTTAAGAATGTAGTTCACCCCCTCTACCTCCTTCCTCCCTTCCAGCCTCAAATGACCTTTCCTGGCATACTTAGCGGTCAAACATCCTCTCTCTTGGCCCTCACTGCATTTCCCTTAAGGTGAAGTCACTGACTATTCAGTCACTTGTGATGCCTGACTTTGCACTTCTGTTGTTGACCAGAATGCATCCATTGCCTGGCAAAAAAGAGCTCTCTCTCTTGTTATTTTTTCCTTTACTCTGTGTGTCTCTATAAACTTCATGCCCTGTGGAAATGTGGTCATGGTGGGAGGCTATGCCCACAGAGCAGCTGAATTATCAAGTGAGGGAGACAGATAGCTGATAGTTTGCAGAAAGTTTCACATCAGTGTGACCTGAAGATGAATAAAATGAGCATGGAAGACGCAATTACTGTCTTATTTATTCAAGCTTGTTCAACTATTATAGAAGTTATTAGTGTTAGAATTTGAAATGATCTTAATAAAATATCTCTTTGTGTGAATATATCCACTTCTTCTTTTTATTTTTTACTTTTTACAATATTTTCATATTTGTATGCTGCTTTTTATTCATTGATACTCTATGTGAGACATCTAAATCTCTCGCATCTCAGATTTTATCAGCAAGTCAAGCTAGCTGGTGTTAAATCCTAGTTTTGTAGATGAGATGTTGACATCCCAGTTATATTAAAAAAACAAAAACAGCAACAAGTAAGATTGTGGGTGAAATTGGAATTACATTTGCTTTTGACAGCCTTAGGGTGTCATGCAAAGTGTTCTGCTTTTGGTTGCTTTGCTCATCAAATGTGTGAACTCTTTAACAGTAACACTAAGTAATATTACATATGCAAAATTCCCATTGACAGAATTGAGTTCTATCTATTTGGCCAGGAGATATTGAAGTCAAATAAGCTAATTGACTAAAAAGTGTCAGACATCAGACATCAGCATTTCATTTGTGCAACTAAGTTTAAACTTTTTAAGATTATAGCTGGTAATCAAGCAGACAATCAGTCCACATATTTATTTTTTGTAAAAAGTGCAATAGTTGGTGCAATAGAATAGACAGAACTGTGTATCGTGCTTCGTAATTGGCATCGACACTGAAGCCAGCCCAGGCTTCAATGCTGATGCCAGCGACAGATGGGATTTCTTGAGGAGCAGCTGTTGGAGACCCTCTTTTATATTGATGATGTACGCTAAACAAAAGCAGGGGAAGGGACTGTGTGAATTCTGTGGTAAAATATTAAGTTGCATAAAATAAAAATACTCATGTAAAATCAAACTTGTTTGAATTGTCTAAATTACATTTATTTATTTTTTTACCCACACCTTTTTATGTGCTGAGCTGTACTTTGGTAATCTTTATGTAACATGTAAATGTTTCTCAAGGGCACTCTTTCTCATATGACAAATTTTTAGTGTATAGTGAATTTCACTTTTCTTTTCTTTAGCCCGTTCCCATTTAAGTTTAGTGGATATCGGTACCTGTCAGTCTAAATCTCTGTTCGGTTAAATTGATTTGAACGGCCAGCTTTATCCCATGTGGCATTTCTGCCTTCAAAGCCTTCAAAGCCTTCATATTTATCCATTATAAGAGCCTTTGAGCGATTATTTATTAATCCTGTTTTGATTAGAAGTCTGTCTCTGCTGAGACCTATAAAACAAACTTCAGTTTCTCTCGTCATCACGTATTTAATATTCCTTTCAGCCAAAAGGAAACGTTCACTGACACAACTGTCTGATTCCAGAGTTGCACATTCATCTTCAGCTAAGGCAGACAGACAGTCCAGCTTCTTCTCCTCTCCACAGGCAACTTGTAAAAAGAGCTTGCATAAAAGATCTAAGAGTCTGAATGGACCATTTACTCTCATTCAGCCTCATTTATTTCCTCCTGTTGAACCTCTCGTTAATGCAGACCCGCCGGCGAAGTGTTGTCAGGTTTTGTCCCCTGTGGGATGGAGTGACCTGCTCGGTTTATGCTTGGTTGTGGTTGAATCATCTGGCCAATAATCTGCCATCTGTTGATAATTCTAACTAAAAAAAAAAAAAAAAGAAATAGAAGAGGTTTCAATTTAATTGTTGCTTTTTTTTCTCAACGTAGCTTTAGAAATAAATTACAAACTCATGAAGTTTTTTCTTTGCTTTTTAAAAAATGGATTATAAGACTATTTCAAGTCCTAAGGCCACAAGCTGTTACAGTAGAAATTAAAGTATAATCAATAGCTGACTGAGTTTTGGTCTTAACTTGCATGAAGAATTGTTGAGGAAAGAATGTAATATTATAGCTCGGCAGCCTGTTTGCAACTCTTCGTAATATGAAGGCCTTTTCCTCTTGGATAAAAGCTTTTCACACTTTGTTTGTTAGCTGCCATTGTGAAGAAAAAGCAGAAAGGAGATAACATAAAATGGTGTAACATACCCTTAGGACTACCAAAAAATACAACAAAGGAAAACAGGACACCAAAAGCAAAAGACAATATGCTCAGGGTAACACAAGTGCTAATAATGGTAAATCTAGTTAAGCTGGAGGTTGGGTTTCAGTCTGACCCTCCGGGGAGTTTTCTAGAAATCAGAATTCAGCTCACACTCCACAGCTCCTGAAGTCTGACTCACAGCAGCCACAAAGCTCCAAGGACACACAGGCAGTCCTTCTCTCTGTCTCCTACACACACTCAGACTCACACACACTCAGACTCACACACAAAAGCAAAAACACCCGGGTATGTTTGAAAAGCTAGCTTTATGGGAACATTCTTTCACATAATACATTGCATAGCCCCTTAAAATAACCTTAACTATCACAACTAACAATCTAAACATGACTTGAAAAAAAGTCTGTTAAAAATTGATCCTAACCTTGACCCTAAAACCAAGTTTTAACTCTTAAACAGGCCTCGAAAGGGTTGTGAGAAGGTTGCCATTGTAATTGTAATTTGAAGACTAAACTCACATCAAGCTCAATCTAATAATAAGAATGATAATTGTACTCACACATACAAGTTCAAAATATTTACCCAATATAACTAAAAATTAGTAACACCAACAACAGTGCTGATGAAAATATTTGATTGTGACAGCCGGTCACGAACAAACTTAAAAAAAACAAAAAAAACAACTACTTGTTTTAATATTATTCATGATGACTCAAGGTTTTTTTTCTCAGAACACCTGGGTGTAGTTTCCCATGAATATCATGAGTTAAATAATATATAATAAATTAATTTGTTCTGTTTTTCTGTATTTTCTGATTCTATCCACATGATGATTCTTTAGCATGATTCTTTTTTCCACATAGTCAATAGAAAATGTAGTCAGAAATTGTAAAAAATGGTTGACGCGTTTCACTAAATGCATGGCTAACAGCTGTAAATCGTTTTCTTAGAGTAAACAAATAAAACTATTAGCTATAAACACAATGAATCTGGCTAGCTGAAGTAATGAAAAAAGCTGGAAATCATTAACTAAAAATCAATCAGGTGAAACAGCTGAAACTGTTCTATCTCAGTGAATCATTATTCTTGGAGAATGCATCACTGAAGTATGCAGGCCCAGTCTTAGCCTCTTGTGGCTTTTAGTTTGTTCTTGAAGGTGTTATTATAATAATATTATAAAAAGTCCTTTGTGTTTCCTGTCTGCAGTGTTCTAAATTGTATCTTTTGTGGTTGTATCAGCATTACTTTTGATGGCTACACTCATCATTCTCTCATTTTTTCCAGCAGAGATGCTCATGTTATCCGCTCACTGGCTTTATTAGACAGTTTAAACATGATATGAAAGCAGGTGTCACTACCTGTCTGCTTTGAGTTTGATGAATCTCTCAAATCAGTGCATGTGTTTTTTATTCTGTCCTTAGTGAGACACTCATATTTGCAGATACTTGCTGTCAGGTGTTGTGGAACAGCAGTTGCAGCTGTCTACAATGTTATGAACCAAGAATGCTTAAAAAAGGATAAAAGTAGTGCACTCTAAAAAGTTGTCTTCAAGTTCTTTAGTGAGGCTGTATCATTGGCACAAGAAGTCAAGTTCATACTGTTTTGTAGTTCTTTAAAAGCTGCATTTCAGTGGCTGACATCAAAAGTGCTTGACCCTTTCAAAAACGGGTAACTGCAGTTGTCATTTTTAGTAACAAATAAAAACCTAACAACAAACAAAATAGAAACAAGAAAGAAAACTGAAGAAGTGTCAATGTTTTAAAAAAAGCTTTTCATCGGCTTGTGAAATTGAAGTTACCAAAGACATGCAAGCACCTAAGTAGTTCTGAATGTTACATCATCCAGAGAGAAGAGTTATCCGTTTTTACTGTTGTTTTATTTTTTTGGCACTTCTGTCAAAATCCTTCACAAGGCTAAAAACTACAGTCTGCTAGGTATCAACTCTCTACTCCCTCTTTGAAGCATATTAGGGTTTTTTTTACATTTAAGTTTTTAGAAATTACTTTCATACTATTTATAGTTTTTTGTTTTGGTGCTCTGCTCAGTATTTGGGATATAGTCACCTGGGAAGGCTCAGTGATGTGTTTTAACAGGTTATGGACAAAAATTGAGAAAAAAAAATGATAACATGTAAAGCATTAGATTCATTCACAATATTGTAATACAAAAAAAATATGTTTTATTTCTTTTTATTAAGAAAAATAATGACAATAATACTTCCTGTGACAGTGACTACTTCTTTCGCACTTCGACTCATCATTTATGTTTAATTAGAATTTTTTGTTTGTTTGTTTTGATGAAAAGGGATTTAAATTTAATGCACTGGGTACTATAACTGAAAGTGAAGATAGGGTATTAGGAAGTAGTATGCCTAAAAGACATGTTGTTCAAACTGGAGAACTCCTTGTCATATTCAGGTTCACACATTATGTCCCTCGGTCTCCTTTCTTGTCTTTTACCCACAGGCTGGATGTGCCTCTGCGTGTGCTGCTGTGCGCCATCTGTTTCTTCGTCCTGCTATCGCCCTCTACTTCCCTCCATGAGCCTGGTATGCACCTCTCCCTCTCTATCTCCATCACTTTCACCACTGCCATCCACTACTGACATCCACAGCTTCATTAAATCACACCTGACCTCTAACATTTTAGGGCAGTAGGGTCCTCTTTAATCATTTGATGTCATTTATTGTTTTTGCTGACATGCACCCTGTGGAGGCCATGCTCAAAGGTATCTGAGTGTTCCAGCTAAAAATCAAGGTTAATTGATACCGCTATGTAAATGTAGCTCTTTTGTTGTGTCAGCAAAAGAATAAGAAAATTAAAGAAAAAGTAATCAAATGGCTCATTTTTTATATCAACAGGCAATCCCTTAACTTTTCATCTAGTACCATCATCAGGGTGAGAGCTGTAACTGTATTTAGCTAACATTAGCATTTTGTTAAAACATCGTTGTGTCTGCGTTTAAGAGAAGTGGCTGAGCCATGTTTGTGTGTCCCTAATTTATATAATATTACTAAAACACAAATATTTACACAAATGTCCTCAACGAATAGTATGTATAATAACCCAAGAAGTAGCTAATTAAAATTGACCTTTTATGCTCATTTCTAGTTTCATTTCTTTCTTATTCTTGGGCTCTTCTAGAGCAATTTTATGTGATTCACATTTCCTTCTGGGTTTTGGTGCACACCCTCGGTTCATCAACTGTCTGACAAACATGGATTAAATGTAATGTCTCCGTCTCTTTAAGTCAACTTTCCTCTGCTTTGGTGATTCTTGCAAACATAACAGCAGGTGGGTGATACTGTCGTGTTCACAGCCAGAGCTGTGTGTCTGAGATGAACACATTAGTATCCTCTTTTTTATACAGATAAGAGTAGAAGAAACTGTCTGAAACAGAGCGTTCTGACCAGTCTAAAATCTGAGCTTTTGGCTCCCAGAGACACCGACACTGTTATTTAAAACCTCAGCCATGTTTCATATTTTACCCACCAGAGTTTGGTTTTGAACTTACCAGTGACTGAATCACATCATTGTCCGCAAACATCACAGTCCACGGAGACTCCTGCCTGCCCACATCTGTCAGCCTGTCCATCACCATCGCAAAGAAGAAAGGGCTCGGAGACAATTTCTGATGTAATCTCGTGCCAACCTGGAATCCATCTGTCACATCTATCACACACCTCAGCACTGTCTCACCATCCTCATACATGTCCTGCACCAACCTCAAATACTTTTCTGTCACGTCTAACTTCCTCACACAATACCACAGTTCCCCTCTTGGCATCCTATCATATGCTTTCTCTAGATACACAAAGAAACAGCACAGCTCCTGTCAAAGCAAACATTACATCTGTAATGCCTGAAGCCGTATTACCGTCCACTGATCGTCACCTCTCTCCTTAACGTAGCTTCAACACCTCTGTCATGGTATGGCTCATCAACTTTATCCCATCTGTAGTTATTACAGCGCTGTACATCACCCTTGTCCCTGAAAATCGGTACCAGTTCACTTCTCCACTCCTCAGGCATCCTCTCACTCTCCAAATTTGTGTTCAGAAATCTGGTTTAAAAGTCCACTACCCTCTCTCCAAGCCATCTCCATACCACCACAGGCATGTCCTCTGGACAAATCACCTTTCTAGTCTTCAACCTCTACAAAGCTGCCCTCACTTGCTTTTAGGAACAATTTCCTCCATCTGTCTTATTCTCTCTCTCATTTTCATTCCTCAGTTCCTCAAACTACTCCTTCAACACTCTCAATACACTCTCTTCACTTGTTTGTATGTTACCACCTATATCTTTAATCATCCTAACCTCTGGCACATCCTTTCCAGTTCAGTCTTTCTATCGAGCCAAATGCTGCTAGTCTCTTTCTCCTTCCTTAGTCTCCAGCCTCACATACAAATCACTATAAGCCTTTTTCATTTTTTTTTACCACTTCTCTATTTGCTGTAAACCATAGCCTAAAATTACTCCTATCCACTTTCTTCATCTCCTTGACTATCCTACTTTTTCTTTGCCAAAATCTTCCATTCAATTTTTATCTGTACTTTCACATTCCATCACCAAGTCTCCTTATCCACTTTCCTTTGTCCATAGGATATACAAAACACCTTCTTGGCAGCTTCCTTCATCACTTCATCTGGTAACTCTACCATATCACCCAATTTCTTCCTCCTTGAATTCCCTGCAACATTCTTCCTTCTTCAGCTTCCACCATTTAATCCTTGGATCTACCTTCACTCACTACCTCTTCTTCACGTCCAAGGTCACCCTACGCCTAGTTACATTTTCCCCCGAATCCACCTTGAAATATGTGTTCACTACAGCCACATCACTGCTCTCTACTGCTTCAGTGGTAGATAATGCAAAGATCGTGGCAGTGAAGGTGAATGAGTGCCTGGGGTCAGCCAGTGCATTAAAGAGGTGAAGAAGAGAGTGTGTCAAGGGTGATATGTGACAGAAGGATTGCAGCAAGAGGGACAGTTTAGAAGATGGCAGTGAGACCTACATACTATGATGCATAGTTTGGATATGGCAGCAAAAAGACAGGAGGTAAAGCTAAAGGTAGCAGAGTTATACAGTGACCAGATATGAATATATATAAGGGGCATCTCAGGTTGAGTATCTTAGTGAGAAAGTTAGAAAGGCATGGTTGTGAGGGTTTGGATATGTGCAAAGGATAATGAAGATTCATGGATGTAGTAAAGGAAGACATACAGAGGTGATGGAAGACAATGCTAGGAAAAGACTGAGATGCAGGCAACCCAGTCAGTCAGTTTTTCTTTGTTGCAGGCAACAAGGGACAAACTGGGAGTTCTAAAGCTGCTCCGACTCTATGTCTGTGCTTAACACACAAACATAACAGTGGTCTTGACCTTCTCATCTGATTCTTATAAAAAAAATTAGAGTGCATTACAAAAGGTCACTTGTTACTTTAAAGCTTGCCTCTTCTCAGATGATTCGAAGCTTCTCCATGTAACCATCCCCGCCACCCAACCTGTGTTTGCGGTGCTCGGTGGCTCTCTGACTTTACCCTGCCTGGTGTCTCTGGCACACCCTCCGCCATCCCCCTCTACCAACGGTCGCCACGCTGTGCTGTCTGTCCCCCGGATTAAATGGAGTATCCTGAATCATGGCATGGAGACAGAGATCCTGGTGGCCCGTGGTGACAGAGTGAGGGTCAGTGAGGCCTACAAGGAACGGGCCTCTCTGTTCAACTATGCCTACTCCCCCGCTGACCTCACCCTGCGTCTTGAGAGCGTGAGGCAGAACGACACTGGCTTTTACCGCTGTGAGGTGCAGCAAGGTCTCGAGGATGCTAATGATGTTGTGCAGGTCAAGGTCAAAGGTGAGACATACATATATATTTTTATCAGTCTGTCAGTCAAGAACATAATATAATGTGGTCAATAAATGAACATACTAAGAATTTCACTTTTAAAATTAAGCTACACTTAAATTGTTTATGAATTAATGGCCACGGACCAAATACCATGAACATGTGCAGTGAGTTCTGAAGTCGTTTTAGAAATATACTGTTCCTTCTACTTTACTTTTAGCTGCTTTGACACGGTGAATAAAATGCAAATGTTTTTTCTATCAATGATAGTCGTTAATCTGTTGGAAACAGTGATTTATTTACACATCTGGTGGGTAGAATCAGGTTAACTTTGGTTCAGAGGTGAAAGTTTAGCAGATTTGGAGTTTATATCTAGCTGTTGTCAAGAAATTTGTGCATGGGGAGTTTATTTGACGGACCTGTGGTGGAGTCTGACTTTATTTAAAGAGATGTTTTCAGCAACCTGAGGGTTTTTCACGTTCCCTTTTCATATAAATATCAACATTTTTTTAGATGAATGGCAAAATCTCCTTCAATGTCTTTTTAGTGCATTTTTCTGTGCGTGATGCTTTTCAAAGCACAACTTTTTTACACAGACAAGAAAGCTATGTGTGCCACCTTTCGTACTGAAATAAACAGAGCGAACCACATCATGTAGTTATTCTACAAGCAATAATGTCACAATGACTTAGTAAAATAGTGAAATGGCCTTGCCCAGGCATGAGTGAGTCGGTGCTGTAAGTCAGGTGTGTCTTGACTCTGAGTCAAAGAAAAGTGTTCCAGTCAATACGATGAAAAGGAATAAGGTCAACCGTTCCCTAAAGAACAGAAGAAAAGCTGCTGTTTCTCTCCTGTTTCTGTATCAATAGTATGCACAGTTTCAGCATGTGTGATGAATGACTTTGCCCTCTCAAAGCAATACAATATGGATATTCTGACCACAGTAGTTTGTGAGCCAATATATCAGGCTCTGAATGCTGCTTTCACAAAGTTTGCATTAAATAATGACAAGAATTCCATTGTATTGCTCACTAAGATCACAATAAGGTTGGGCTGTTGTGATGTAAATTTAAGGACATAAACCACCTTCTTCTTATAGTTAACAGAAGAAAGGAATTAATTTCAGATTCCATTTAATTAATTTAAAGGGGACATGAAACACTACACATATAAAGGCTAATATACACCACTGAGCCCTGCTCTCAAAAACTGACATAGATGTAGTGCTGGATTAAAGCTGGATAAGTCCTTAAAGTAAAAGTTTACCGCTGTCTTCTGTCAGTAGGGAACGTGACGTCATGTGGTTGGATGGTTGGCTGCGGCTAATAGACTTACATTAGTCCTTGTTTTCCACTGAGTTATTGATTCTATCACTATTTAGCTAACATAAACTAAGTCTATTAGCTGCAACCAACCAAACACATGATGTCATGACACACTCACAGACACAAGATGGTGGTAAACATGTTTTTAAAACTTTAAGCACTTATTTCTTAAATCCAGCTTCACAGACAATGTTACACCTATGTCTGTTTTTCAAGAGCAGGCTCAATGGTGTATATTAGCCTTTATATGTGTAGCGTTTCACATCCCCTTCTAATACCCAAGACGAATCCCAATCATGATGAATACAACATGCAGCCCATCTTTTGTTTTAGTCGTGACATTCTCAGCATGTACCCATGCAGCATATGCTCAGCTGAAGCCAATTAAGCTTAAAAATACTTATGTTTTGGAACAGCCACTGATGGAGTAATGAAACCATTACAGGAATCTTAAAGCTAAGTCAAAAGATTAAACTGCAAAGTGCATTCTATCACAGTTAGTTAAGTTTTTTTTTTTTATAATTTTATGATTTGATTTTATCATGTTGATAATGTGCTCTGCAATAATGTACTTTTCTTTGCAATATCTGTTTATGTGAGTGCTTGTTTAGTACTACATGTTTTACAAGATCTGCACAGATTTCACAAAGCTTTTCTTTTTTTGCAGGAGTGGTGTTTCTCTACCGTGATGCATCCAGCCGCTACGCTTTTACCTTTGAGCAGGCTAAAGAGGCTTGTGAGGACATCGGGGCTGACATCGCTACCCCAGAGCAGCTACTTGCTGCTTATAACAGCGGATATGAGCAGTGTGATGCAGGCTGGCTCTCAGACCACTCTGTGAGGTGAGGACCTGAGAGGACAGGGCACATTACTTGGCAATGTTTGGCCTTTTAAGCATTTTATGTGAATTAATTCAAGGTTGTTTTCAGTGTACATTTGCAGTCAATCCAAATCCTTTCTTCAGCTCCAAACAAACATCAGGCCTGACATTGTAGATTGACTTGTTGTTTTCTATGTAGAAAAAAAGAGCATTTAGTGTAGAGGTCAGTCGCTCTGGGGGATGATAGTGCTCCACTCAGACAGCTAATATTTGATATGCTCTCCACATTATAACACAGAGATCATCAAGTACCTGAGAGTCACTCATCTGATCTCAAACCAGACATTTCAGCTCTTCAAGACCTACTCACAAATGTACTTACACAAGTGCCATGTTTAGAGTGCTGCCATTAGAGAAGAAGAGGTGCTTCAGTGATGTTTGGCATTTCCATCCACAGATATCCCATTCAGATGCCAAGAGAGGGCTGTTTTGGAGACATGGATGGCTTGCCAGGAGTGAGGAACTATGGACTATTAGAGCCCGATGAGCTGTATGACGTGTACTGCTATGTGGAGAATATTCATGGTAATACAACTATTAAAAACTTGTAAAATGCATTTCACAAGTTTTTAATGTTAAATGTATTTTATGATAAAACCTGTGTCTTATTTTTGTACTCTTTTTGTACATTTTGTCACCAGTTTTAACAACTGCAGATTCAGTAATATGATATGGTTCTGTGATGTGTTAAATGTGTAAAACCTGCTTGTTTCTTTCCTCTTAGCATAAAAACTATTTCTATGATTAGTTACAATTTCTTTTTAGAGGATCACTGGGGTTCTCAAAACTTTGGTAAATTAGATACAATAATAATTAACATTAAACTTAAATGTTACAAAAATGAAGGAAAAAAAAGCGTATCTACACACAGATACTTGGCTGCCTGCAGTGTTTAGTAATTACCGGGTTTTTACTGAAAAATAAGCTCAGGTTCAGTCTAAGATACCTAAACTGTAGTAAACACTACATTCATCTATTACTTTATATAAGATTCATTCAGAATCTACTGCAAAACCCTTTTGATGTGGCCATATATGTGGAAGAATGAAAACCAGAAGAAAGACATTTTTCTTACACTTATACATTTTGCATTCATGCGCAGACAATTCAACATGACACATCAACATTAAAATAAGTGGTTTATAGTGAATTTGTTTATTTTGTCACCACTGTCGGAAAATCTGAGCAAGCATATTGCCGCCTAGCTGGACTTAAAGCATGCCTTGAAACCCTTAATGATCAAAAATACCTTTATGGCAATTGCCCGCTTTATTAGACATGGTATGTAAAAATTAGTGGTGTGCAGATCTTCTTCCGATACCAACAATTTATGTTCTAGAATCGATTCTCATATTAAAATATTGATATTTTAGTACTTTGGGGTAAATTTGTAGTTTTTCATTAACAGGAACACAGTGAAAAGAAACTATACCATTCAGATCGTCTAAATTGGAAGGAACTACTTCCTCTTACACCTTTCATAGTCATATGCGAAATACGGCTGTATAAATGTGTCACAGCCCCTGGCGTGCACACTCACAACAATAGCTGAGCGTAAATGGAGTCATGTATTTTACCTCCACAAACAGCCAAGACACGGTTTGCGATATATGTGGCAAGACAGTGAGGTTTTGTGGTAAATCATATCACAGAATATGATGAGCTTATGTTGAGGGGAACTGAATTTCTATATGATAATTCTGCATTATTAAGCAATAAGAACAAGTAATCACTATGAAGCTATATTATTATATTATTATTACAATTACATAATACGATTATATATTGTATTATGAAATACAATGAAACATTAAGTTTTTGTACAGAGTATCGGTATCGGATCAGTATCGTCGATACCACCCTGAATTTTACTTGGTATCGGATCAGAAAGAAAATCAGTGGTATCGCACATCACAAGTAAAAATGTAGCAAAAGTAACATGTCAACATTATTGTTTCTTTGTTTGAAAGGTGAGGTGTTCCATGGCTCCACCCCCCAGCGTTTCACCTTTAGTGAGGCAAAGGCCTACTGTCTCAGTCATGGTGCAGAGTTGGCCACCACTGCTCAGCTTTATGCAGCTTGGAATGACGGACTAAATCACTGCAGCCCAGGGTGGCTGGCAGACGGGAGTGTGCGGTACCCCATTGTCACCCCTAGAGAGCGCTGTGGAGGTGGTGAACCTGGGGTCAGAACTGTTTACAGATACAGCAACCAGACGGGCTTTCCTGAGACCCACTCTCGACATGATGTCTACTGCTTCAGAAGTAAGAGAGCAAGTCGTGTAATTTCTATTTGTTTATTCTCTGTCCCCTCAGTGCCGGTGCTTTTGTAGGTAGTTTCATGGATAAAAGGACAGAAAAGAAATATAGCTTTATTACACAAAATTCAATTTGGTGTTTTACATTTATTTCCATGAAGATCCCAGTAAACATAAGGATATTGTGAATTCAGTTTATTTTTTTTCAAATTATGTTTCTTTCTCCAGGTGATAATGGCCCCTACACAGATTCTCCCCAGGATTTAGCCACTGAGCCAGAGGATATTGGCCAAGATATTGTTTTTGTAACTACGTCTACGCAGGAGGATGTCAGCAAAAGTGAAGCAACGACAGACGGAGTTGCCCAGACTACAAATCCAATAAAGCAGGGCACTGTCGATGCTCACACAGTGACAATATCACAATTGACAGCAGACATTCCTCAGACTGCAACTCCTCTGTCTGATCACCAAGAGCACATGTCCACCAATGACACTTGGGAACTGGTAAAGAAAGCCAACTACCCTGAGTCCTATCAGCCAGCACCTGAAGAGGATCCAGACACAGATCATGAGGAGTCGTATATAATTTCATCCCCTTCTCCAAACACAGATAATGTAGTTACAGTTGGTTATTACTCCATTATACCCATAACTGATGTGGCAGATCCAGAAAGCGGAGAACCCACAGAGCATCATATTTCTATGACTGAAAATCCAGATGTGCCAGTTAGTAATGACACATCTGGAGCTGATGAGGTGCATCAAGAGTGGGATTTACCTGTTTTGCAAAAGGACCACACTCCATATGTCCCTGAGGAAAATGCCTCAGTGACTGAGCTTGTCTATGTGAGCACCTCTTATGATGCTTCAGAACAGCCAGAAGAAGCCAGCACTGGTACTATTGAGGAGATATCAGTGGCAATGACTCCACTCCACACTGAGGTAACACATGTTCTTGCCACTTCACCGATGCCAGCTTTTGCTTTTGATAAAAGTACAGCTGATGATTCTCCAGACGAAGAACAGGAGCATTCTGTGACAGTCGATTTGGACACCACTGCCATAACCAAAGTGGTCACTAAGTCAAACCTTGATTCAAGTAAGTGAGATTTAAATGTGAAATTTAGCCCATAAGACAGGTCGTAGTGCCGTGATTAGCACTGTGCCTTCACAGCAGGAAGGTTTGAACCCTGGCTGCGGTCATTTTCCATCTGTGTCTGGGGGTTTCTTCCCAAAAGTGTTAACTAGTGATTCTAAAACTAGCCATGGATTAGATATGGTTAAATATGTAAAATATAGAAAAAATAGTTCATGGTTAAATAAGAGGTGTTAAGTTAACATTAAGAGTTACTCTTTCTAGAGTTTCTAGAGTTCTAAAGGTTGTAATTTGTATACTTCATCTACTAGTAGAGATTGTGTGTGTGTATGTTGTTCTGCATACTGCTACATTATTTCTGAGCACCATTAAATTGTACTGTCAGCCCACCTGCCTGTCCACATCTGTATCCAACAAAAAGTTGCCCAAATGACCCACAGTGACATTATGTATATCTTAAACACAATTTTCTGTCTAGGCCTGTAAACGGTTTTTATATTTCCAATACCCAAAATGCTACTTTTCTTTGCTACTTTACTAGTTTTTAGCATTATATCATGCATTGTGTTTTCCCATTATCAGTCTAAATTGCTTCAGAAGTGTAGAGATATTTTTTTTTTGTTTGCAGGTTACGATCCTACTCAAGCCCACTCGGATGTAACAGAGTCCTCCATCCCAATTGACCATAGCGCTGAGGAATTGAGTAGCACTTCAGGAGACGTGGCAACAGATGATCTCGCAGAGCAGAGTGGACACAACCCTCCAACTGTAATCTCAACTGCAGAGGTCATCACTTTCTCAGACGACACAGGCTCCAGCATCGACGCTCCTGTTCTAAAAAACCAACCTGTCTTATTGTTGGGATCCCCAATCTCCGCAACCTTATCTCCTCCTCCTGTTGAAGTTGAAGCCAGTTCAGAGATAATAACCTACATACCAGAAAGCAACGTTTCATCTGGGGCTGAGCCTTTGGACGACATTCAGGATAAACCTGAAATGGAGGGATTAGGAGACAGCTCAGTGATTATCCTCCGTACAGCCCAAAATATCACAAATGTTGCACCAGAGGAGACCGAAAAAGATGTCACAGAAGGACCAGATAAATCATCAGGAGAAAACCCAGAAAACTCAGGGGACACCAATTCAGAAGGAGTTAATGGTGATGCTGGCACAAATGCACCTCCTTCAGAGATAAAAATCACTCTGATCCCTCATTTAACACTCACACCAAATTGGGAACCTGAGCTTTCTCCCGCCACACCACAGGAGTCTCGGTCTGATCGAGAATATAGCGCAGAGCCTCCTGCTGCTCCTGAGGAAACTGATGATGCTTCTAATGAGCAAGAGATCAACACCGGGACCATTAATGGTAAAGTTTAAAAGGGTCCGACACCCCTTTCTAACAAATAAATGTAGGGCCCACATGTTCCCACTATGTGTATTGTGAGTTTTAGCTGAAGAAACCATGCAGATCATTCATTAACCCTTGTTTATACGCCTGTGCCACCCAGTTTTTTGTTGTTGTTTTGTTTTTTTTACATGTTTTTAGCTATAAAGAGCTGCTGATTGTTACAATAACATCTCTGTCAGGCACAGTAGAGCAGCCAATGGGAGTAGCAGCTCCTTCTGTTGACTGTGAGTCAGTTGACATGGATGGAAATGGTAACCTTTTAATGATGAACTTTTGCTTTTTAAGTGACCATTGTATGAAATCACTGTCTTTCATAAGTCATATGTGAGACATAGTATTATTATAGAAAAATGGAAAACGGCTTCTGACTGATGGATGGTTAATTAGACTATATGTCACATTTCAGTCACAAGAAACTAAGAAAAAATGTAGATGAGAAAACCTCTATTAGAAGAGATCAAGCAATGTTCTGCTCTGACAGTTCAGATACTAGCGTTCATGTGGATGTGACTACTGCATATGCCACTCCAGCTAAGCATCAATGAACCTTAGGGTCATTCGTCCTTGGTAACATCACTCTAACAGCAGGACATTGTGCCCTATTAACCTATTAAGCAAAAACTTGCAACATGCTTCTTGACTTTTTTTTGGCATATCTTTGGCCTATCAAGAGAATGGAACACTTAAGATTTTCCATTTTCTATCAAAAATAATAGTAAATCAATGGATCTTCTGTCCTTCAAATGCCCTCTAAATACTTGGAGTGTGTAAAGACCCAGCTTTGCTCGTTAAGCAAAAGCACAGCATTTGACATGCTCTGGTGGCTGTAGCAGTGAAATAACAATGGTAAACTGCCTTAGTTTGTCTTCGATTTATGAGTTCTTGCTTTTCAGGCATATCTATTTATGGATGGAGTGCTGTGCTTGCCACCACAGCTGCAAATTTTATTGGTTCACAGATATGATTGCTGACCTAAATGAAAGAAATCAAAGAAATATTATTTTCTCATGTTTTATGTGTCTCGACACAGTGGGGATACCTAATTATGCACACAACAGTGGCAAAGTAGATTGTGAATAATATGTCTCCTCTAAAGGCCTTTATTAGATACTTCACAAAAAATATTTTGTTTATCAAACAGTAACCTCTTCTACCGTCTTACATAGTGAGTTGTACTGAAGTCTGGACATATCTGTTTTTAATAAGCCACATATTTATTTACTCATGGAGAGCTAGACAACTTACACAAACTGCAAGAAAGTTGTTGTCTGATTTTAAAATTAACTTGTGAACATGTAGTGAAATGTCTCAGCAGGACATGGATCCCATGGTGGTATGGAGGTGACCGGCACAGATGAGCCTGCAGTTAAAATATGCACATGGCGTCCTGAAGAGGAGGAGACCTCCAGTTCAGCACTGACCACAGACAACAGTGATATGACTATCATTGCTCCCACCATATACCCTGTGTATTTTGAAGGGAACGAGCAGACTGCCATGGCTGCCTCCCTGCCTGCTGCTAAAGTTTCAGCTGCAGGACAAGGAGGCTTTTCAGGTATCTGTACTCCAGAAAGAAGTGCTAATAGAAACAGCAGCTGATGCTTATCAATGTTTTGGGAAGAGTGAGGTGTGATTAGGAAAATGCCAAATGTGGAGTTTTATTTTATACTGCACAAAGGGTTAAACTGTAGCTCACCCCGCTTTCTCCCAGTACCAGGGGCGCTGCGGCTCAAGACATATTGGGATAAATGTCGTGTAATGTGATATAGCCCCCCAAATATATTGCGATATTAGATTTTCATCATATAACCCAGTCCTATACTGCGGTTTAAGACTTCAAGCTGACGCAACTCAATGGATGGATCAGTTATTAGTTTAGATTAGATTAGTTATTTACATAACTTAGTCACTTTAGTGTAAAGAACAGCCAGGTCATGTCATCACAGACTCATAATGTGTAACGTAAAATCCCTTGAGTTGATTGTGTTGTAGTTATAGTTCAAATATTGTATTTCATGTGTAAGTCTGGAATGAAGGATGTTCTTTCTTAATGTGCAAAAAAAAAACCATTTTTAAAATGACATTAAATGACTTGCAATATTAAAATTTGACTAACAGAGTGAATACTGGTAACTAATTTGGAGAAACCATGTTTGAGGCAACACCTCCCTCTGCTGGTGTGTCTTTGAAGGGGTTTTACATTTGAAAATCAGACAACCTACTAGTCAATTGAGCAGTTTTATCTTTATAATCTGTTCCTTTTTTTAAGTGTATTTTGACTTTTTAAGCAATAAGTTTTATAATTGTCAATAAAATAAGACACATATATGGAATTTTATTTCCATTAATATAGAAAACGGCTGGGAAATGAATGTTTGTATACATGGACTCTGACAATTTAATACAATGAATGAAGTATGCAGTTTTGTTTTTTTTAATCTCATAAATATTAGTTTCACAGATACAGAATAATGCACACACCTGAAATATTTCTGGATCTCTGTTATAACTGTCATTTCTCATATCTACAGACTCCTGCTTGGAGAATCCCTGTTTGAATGGAGGCACGTGTGTCGATGGTGAATCATTAAGATGCTTTTGTCTACCCGGTTATGGAGGAGACTTTTGCCAGAAAGGTATAGCACCAGCTAATTACAGAAAATACAGATGTACAATCTTCCAAATATAAACCAACCTTTCTACTTATTCAGACTTAATACATTTCTTGATATTTTTCTGTCCCTTCTCTTCTCTTCTGTCTCAGACCTGGAGATGTGTGAGCCAGGCTGGGAGAAATTTCAAGGATATTGTTATCGTCATTTTAGCAAGCGGCAGAGCTGGGAGGCAGCTGAGCAGCACTGTCGGATGTGCGGCGGGCATCTACTCTCTGTCATGACTCCTGAGGAGCAGGACTACATCAATGGTAAAACATGACTCAAGTGACTCATATGATTATCAAAGATTTTGTAATCAGGAAGCAAAAACATAATTTGACTGCACGAGTTAAATGTTACTTCTTGAAGCTGAAGAAATGTCAAGTATATCGCACAAATAATGATGACACACTTTTAGATTGTCTGTATATTTTTAATGTTTGCACTGGGTAATCTTGCAAAGCTTTGAAATACTTACTTGAAAAATGCAATTCATGTCTAAGAAGCATACACTGAATTACACGACATTAAAAAATAAACCTGTCACAAAAAGTAAGAAAGTATGTATTTGGTCATTTATTTCTTTGTTGTAATAATGCTTTTTGGCAGTAAGTCCTATACAGTAGGAAAACCTGTTTATTTCCCCGCATTTGTGGGTTGAGCAGCAGAGTTGAGTATGACGGTTGCTCCCATGAAAAACTTAATGGTACTTATTAAGTTTAGTTACTGTAATAAGTACAAATATTTTTGTTCATTTGTTTCAAATGTCAGTAACCTAATCACAGTGGAGAAACATTGGTAGATGCTGGCACAGTGGTCAATAATGCATAATATATTTTGTTCTCCACGCGTAAAATCTAAAATTCATTGTAAAAAACAGTCACATTCCCAATCAAAGGACAGTACAGTTGGGTTTTGTGCCTTGCCACAGAGAGGCAGGTGTCAAACCAGTCATTTTTCATGCTTCAACATGAGTCAAACTATTAAAAAATGAAAAGTCATGAGTTTGTTTTAGGAACAAGGCGCTGAGATTTTCTCCAGACAAGACACAACAATAACCTCTCGTGTCTTTCATCACTTGGAATTTGTTTTTCTTTCCAAGAAAATGGCAGTGACTCACAGCTGCTGTTGGTATTTTGTCTTGCTAAGGGGCGATGACATAGTTATCTGACATCGCTGTGGTGGCGGCTCGTTGTGCTCGGCAGGCAGTGGGCACTGATCCTATTAACTGATACTCGTGCTCTTATGTAAGGATGTGAAAAGCAGCCGGCTTCCCAAAACAGCAGAGAACTTTAAAGCAGGAATGTGTTCCACAAAAGATTTTTTTCTTTCATAATTTTCTCACAAAACATACTTTAATTCAAATTAATGTTGCTGACAAACAGTTTAAGTGTGAAGAATATATTAGTATATTGTTTACATGCTGTGGATAAATGTTACATTGGGAACATGAAGCATTTTTTTATCACAACAAAAAGTTGTGATGCTGTGTAAAATGTAAATAAAAACAGAATGATTTGCAAATGTCATAAAGTGCATTATTCACAGTACAACACAGAAACAGCTGGACAAACATAATTTAATTAGGTTAATTGGCAAAAGGTGATTGGATATAAGACGAGCATCTTAGAGTGGCAGTGTTTCTCAGAAGTAAAAATAGGGTTTACTAATTTGAAAAAAATTGACAACAAACAGAAAACTGTCTACAAATTGTCCTCAAGTGCAATGACTTAATAAACAATATATATAATACATATATTCTTATGCCAATTTTAGAAAAATACAGAGAATATCAGTGGATTGGACTAAATGACAGAACCATTGAGGGAGATTTCCGCTGGTCAGATGGAAACCCACTGGTGAGTTTTATTAGTTTTGACCTGACATGTTTGAGATTCAGTTCCAAGTACATGAGGATTTATCAGCTGTTTAACATGATTTTCTTACATTTGGTTTGTTTAGTCACCTGATTTATGACTGTGAGAATGAGAGCACAATCAACCAGATTACTATGTAATTTCAAATCTGCTCACTTCTCTTTGTCAGCTCTATGAAAACTGGTACAAAGGGCAGCCTGACAGCTACTTCCTGTCTGGTGAGGACTGTGCGGTGATGGTGTGGCATGATGGAGGCCGCTGGAGCGACGTGCCGTGCAACTACCACTTGTCATACACCTGCAAGAAGGGCGTCAGTGAGTTCACCTCATTTTAATCTCCCCTAATTCCTTATTTTTTAAACTCCTTTTCTAAAAAAAAAAAAAAGAAAAGAGTAAAGATCTAAGACTTAAAGTGGTTTCCAACAGCCTCCTGTGGTGAGCCCCCCCATGTTCCCCATGCCAAGGTGTTTGGGAAAAAGCGGTCGCGTTACGAGACAAACACCAAAGTGCGATACTACTGTGAAGAGGATTTTGTCCAGAAAATGAATCCTGTCATTAAATGCCTGCCAGGTGGCCAGTGGGAAGAGCCTCAAATTACCTGCATGCCAAGTGAGTCCTTCATATGTCTGAGCTTGATTAGTTACACCTATTACTAAAAAACAGTCACATGCTTCTGCAATGTAATATGTGACTCTAATGTAAATTAAATACAAAAACACTTTTCTGATATTTTTACCTAAAAGCCTTACAACAGAATATCTTCAGATATCAGATCAGTGAAATATTGCTCCAGTTTTTGTCCCTAAAAAATATATTTCTTCAGTCTGAGTGAACAATATAATAGAAAATCAGGCATGCATGTATTGTTCTCTGTAGTACAAGAAGTAACGTGACATAATGGCCAAGAGTGGGACTAAAAAAAAGTGTCTGCAGGTGTTAAGGTGTACTGAACAACTTGCCAACTTTTGGCAAGAAAGAAGATCTCAGATTCAGCTGAGACTGTCCATTATGAGGCTGTAGGGGTGTCAGCTGAGTACAGGAAGCTCATTTATACAAAGATTATAGAGAGCAAACTAATCTAAAGCAGCTTACATGGAAAAAAGTCCTAAAAATATGGTAAATCAGTCTTTTAATGTCTGCAATCATTTCTTTTTTCCCTGTTTCCTTGCACATTTAGCTCATTCAGAAGAAGAGGACCTAGTTACCGTACATGCTGAGCAGCGTGAGGAGGCCATGGGTACAGCCACAGAGAAAGCAGCTCCACTCTACTGGGACATTAACTGGAATGTTTAAAGCCACCCTGCCTTATTTAAAGCAAAAATCAAACATTCCTTCTCCTGTTTTCACACTTTTCTTGTTTCTTATAAGTCAGTCCTGTCCAGTTTCTGCATTAAATGAACAAGTTGTTCATTTTAACATCATCTCAAGGTCACAGTTCCCGCAATAATGGACAATTCTGGAAAAGTGCTCTAATTTAAATATGCGTTTTACAGTGTTGACCAAAGCGTGTCTAAAATGTTTGTGAAATGAAGGAAAATCTGTTCATATTGTTTAAAAATGCAGTTCAATCTAGACATGCATGGAAAAAAATATGATTCCCAGAATAATTTTCCAATGAACCTTATCAAAAGATAAAGTAGGATCCAACACGCATTTTGGATCAGTAGACGACACTTTGGTGCAGCAATCATCCTCCTCCTTTTTGGAATAAATGGGTTTCTGTTTAAAAAGAAAAAAAAAATCTATTTTTTGCTGGACTATGTATGGACGAAATACATTCTTACTTTTAATACAGATGGACAACTTTTAAGCAGGTGGACAACTTTTATATAAATCAATTAGAATCAGTTAGAAGATGAGAGATCTGTGGTATAATTAGAACAATAATTGCAGATTATGGAAACAATTAGGTCTTGCATATCTATGTATGATGATTAGCCTGTAATACCTGAAATACACCAAATCAAATGGAAACCAAGTACCAAGTAGATGATATAAAAAAAATTTTTGACCCAAGCTGTTAATACGATATGGGCGGCTAAGAGATCAAGGAATATTTATGAACCAGTAACTGTAGCCAGTTATGACTTAGTAACACTGTTACTGATGTAACTTACTTTCACAACCAGCCGTTCTGTAGCTGGCCTTTGTTGTGTTTTAGGTGACGATAGCAGACATTGAAATCAACCTGTTTAAAGACAATGTTGAATTCTTGAATTTGACTGCTTCTACCACACTGTAATTTTAACATATTTGTAACAAACTGCTGTTCATGATAGTTTGATGAGTTTCTGATAGGTGTTAAATGTAGCAAAGTGTGAATTGATTGTCAGCATCAGCTGGTCTGACATTCACTAAAATCTGTTGATCTTACAGTCTGATGGATTCCTTGTTTTTCTTTATGAGTGAAGGTTTTCTGTGAATTTTAATATTGAAAACTTCACCTGATGTGTCAAACCTAAGATAGCTCACACATATCTAACAATCAAAGAAATTCAAATGAGGCCTTAGAGTAGCTGCACTCGAGGAAGTGCTGCTATTCTGTTCTAATATAGCACAATGCTTCATTACTGGGAGAAAGAGCATGTAACTGCTCATTAAAGGGACACATTTTTTTACTGTTATAAATTGCTCTTGAAGCTGCTATAACTTTGCTGAATTTCAAACACACAATCTTGTTTCACCTTTCACCTTTAGTAAAAAGGGCTTTCATATGTGTTCTGTTTTAACTGAAAGTGGGTAGTAGATCTCAATGTGTAACTTAGGTTATAAGGCCTAGTGCAGTGCATCTCAGATAAGAGGAAATTATGTGGTATACTTTGTAGCAAGATCATTATAGGTTACGAAAAGGGTACAGAAAAATGTGTAGGCTTAAAAAACAAGCTTAAAAGTGGCAAGTCAAGGCAATGTGTAGTTTTAGTCTTTAGACAATGTGATTACATTTGTCAACACAAAAAGCATTAGGAAGATTTGGAAATTCTTTGCTTAGACTTGGCTACCCACTTGACTGTGAGTCAACTGTATATTTTGCAATACAATATTTGAACTTGATGAATCTTGCCACTGAGAAATATCCTCCATGTAATATTAGTTATAGTAGCAAACAGAACTAACCACAACATTAATTACAGTGAACATAAAAAAAAATTCAAGCAACAAAAAAACCCCCAAACATGATAAGCGTTGTTGTCAAGTGGTTTATTGCTAGAGACGTTATGTCTCAAAAACAGTGTGAATATTTAGGAGTTTCTCTCATTTGTAGCCATAGGATTGCCCACCATAGCGTACACTGATGACAAATTTATCATTGATCCAAATAATATGGAGTAATATGTTGTGGGCCAGCTGCCCACCCCTTTATGGTAATTGTGACCCTCATCATTTATGGGGCCTTTGCTTTATGGTTCTTTGACTGTCCTGGAGTAACCCTTTTGTTTGGGCTCTTCCTTTTCTTCTTTTTTCACAGGACTGGTTCATCTGTTGTTGTTTTCTTGCTTGAAGGCGGAGATAAGAGAAGGAGGAAGAGGTGGGAACTTCTTTGGAAATGTTTTTTTTATTTCTCTTAAGAATGTATAGATACAGTTTACATGTGGATAAGGTCACATCAAAGTGTGAGTCACACTAGCTCCAGATTTAATCAGATGCAGTTTGTTTTGTTTTCTAACATGTCTAACTGATTTAAACACCATGTGGAAACTATGTTAAAGTTTTCTTGAAGGGGACATCAGTGATTCCCTTTAATTTTGGTATTTCTTTAGATGAGGGAAAGTACCAACACTGAAATCAGAGAAATTTCATGTAGACAAATGGATAAAGCTACCGGGCTGTCTCGGTACTCATTAGACATTTAATAGGAGTGCAGATCACTGCAATATTTTATATTTTTATATATTTTTAATAAAAAATGCATAATTTGTGTTATTTTAAGTTCTATTGCAAGGCTCATTAAATAAGTCCCTCCTTGCTTTAATATTTTCTTTTAATGCACTGTTGAGTCAGGAAGCTTTCCCTTGCACCCTTGGACCCACATTGGAAAGCTTGCAGCTAAACAGCAACTGAAAACTTAACAGTAAACTGCAATTTAACTGGTTGCTGCTTCATTAACATCTTGACATCATGACCTTATCTGTGCAGTTTTGAAAGAGGCTACTCCTTTCTTCATTTATATTCCAACGACTGATGGCATCTAGATGCATGTCAAAAATGAGTATTTTAAAGGTAGGCTACATCCAGGCACTCTATGATAAATAAGGACAGAGGCTCCAGCAGCTGAGATATTTTTGGAAAGTAAGGAAAAAAATATAGAAAAACATCCAAACAGATAACAGGTCATCTTTTTATTCAGTAAATTAAAATTATGTATCATTAATTTACACATAAATCAGTTTATCCTTTGTGTTTATTCTCCTTAGAGTATGCTCATATAAAAGGAAGTCAGAGTTATGTTAAATAGACACATTATGTGTTTGCAGAGCTGTTATTATTAAAGGCTTAGTGATAGATGATTGTGCATATAAACATTATTTTATAACATTTACCTGTAATCTACTAGTTGTTGAACTTTCCATGAACTTTCATTCTTTTAGTTATTTTTAATCATTATTATACCCACTCATAGTTACTTTACTATAATGTTGAAAATAACAATAGTGCAAAGTGTCTGTAGCCTCAGATATGAACTTTCTTATTTGGGACAATCTTTTGGTATGTAAAGCTGTATACACACGTATTGTGGTCTCTCAGATTTTCATGCTCTGTCTTTCTTGCTCGTGCTCTTGGATTACCTATAGCAATAGACCCCGTAAACATGTGTGTTCTTGTCTGGGAATCCAAATGACCGTACTCCTGCCTCTGGGATGCCTCCACAGCGCTCCCTGGGGTTACTGATGGGAAACCGAATGCTGCCATCTTTTAACCAACCGGCATCGCACTGGTCAAAGTTACGGAAATGCCAGGCAGCATAAAGCTGGCCGACCAATGCCATCTCAGCTCCCTGATTTTTACAAGTGTGTCCGGCCTGTTCGAAGGAGAAAGCCCCAGCTATGTAGAAGACGGAGCCTGTGGGAGCAGGAAACATTTGTAGAAGGAGATATAGAGAATAAGTAATTCTTTAAATGCTGACAAAAGCAAAAATCTGTAACTGTTTAAAAGTCCTTATTTAAAAGTCCAAACATGTCTGTCATATTTTCAACAGTAAGAGTGGGAGTATCAGTAGGGCTTTCCAGCTGGAGAGACAAACAAGCATTTTCCCACTGAACGTGTTTCCATCATGTCACAACAGCACCTACTATCAATACTGCTTTTGTGTGGTAGGTATTAAAGGGCAGATTGTTTCTACTGAGAATCCAGATTCAGTATCACTGCACTCAAACATAAACAATCATCAATAAAAAATTAAGAAGCAACACCCTGTAGACCATGGCTCTAGTGGCATTACCAAGAAATCCAAACTGTGGTGACTTTCTGGGATCTGGGTGTGTTTGAGGTGCACTGCTCGGGTTTCTAAAGGGGGAACTCTTTTTTTAAATGATCACTGCATAGATTTTTACTGTGAGATATACAGTGCTTCACAAATTTATTATGCCACCACCCAGTGTAATGTTAACAGTACTGATAATGAACAATATCACGTTTTATGTTTCTGTAATAGATAATCATTGTGTTATGTTGTATGGAAATATAAATTATTTCATGCTAAAATTATAGTTATATTTTATGAATTTGCTGTTTTACAGTGAAGCTGTGTTTCAGCCTAAATGAGAAAAATGTGAATTAAGTTCAGTGAACCCAGTCATTTTTAGTTGAAAAAATGGCTAACAGACTTTAAAAATATTTGACTTTTCTTGTTCTTTATGGTGTTTTTAAATAAATTTGTTAATGTATAACTTTATACAAAAAAAATATTACATTTTCTAAGGATTTATCTGGGTTGAGTCAGTTTATTTTGTCACTTTGATTCATAGAAGTTCAGAATTGTTTTCTCATAATTAAGGGTGTAACCAAGAGTGCATACAGCCTACAGGAGTGCCTAAGGCAGGATGAGGAAGCCAGCTTAAAGGCGCTAAAACCTGCATTTCTTGGAAAAGTCAGACAAGGCTGATTCTCAACTGGTAACAGCTGTAAGATGAGTGACAGGTTTTTTTTTTCATTAATTTTCTTGTATTGTTGAGTGCTGATATAGACAACTTGGGTCATTTTTAATGGAATTACACAAAATATAACTTGTTGCTGTGTGGTACATGAAGCTTGTGTTTCAGTTTTGGTGAGTTAAATTAACTTCACACTCCACCCTCTCAAATAAAATACGTTGTTTCAGGTTTCACAAAACCAACATTCCAGGAGTCAAAAGGCTAATGAGGATATAAAACCACTGGTTATGGTCACGGTGGCTATGTCCATCTTTTATAAACAGTCTATTGTGTGACATTCTATACTTTATCTGGTGTTAAATTATTTCTTAAAGAAGCTGACTTAGTATTATTTGATTCCTTTTCTATTTTGAAGAACTCTCATGTGAAGACCAAACATACACTAGCCTCTCAAGACTTCCACGCCTTGTTATGTGACTCTCTCGGCTTCTGCTCATTGGTTCTTTCTGAAGATACAGTGTCCAAAAAAGAAATTTATGTGAAGGATTGTAAATGAAACGCAGGATGCTGTGATTTTAAACAAGCGTATTACAACAGGAATAAATAATAGCATTTGGATCAGTGATTCTATATTTCAAACAGTTTGAGATTTGAAAAATATTTAACCACACTTACAAAAAAATGGAAGAGTAGAAAAGTTTGTTTCTTATCTTACCAGATGTCTGCGAAGTGAAGCAAAAAGCATCAAACCGATCATTGTTTTTATCTTTTGGGCCATAACTGCGGATGCCTGAAGGCAACTCGCCTCCACAAACTGGTCGTGGGTGAATAATCGGATAATGAACAGTGCCATCATGGAGCCAACCTGCGTTGCACCAATCCAAACCCTCAGTCCAAGCTACAGGAAGAGACAAAATACTAAAGCTGGACAAGCAGTAGATAGCATTTGTTGTTGCTTTGAACAGTGTGTGGGGTACCTCTGTAAAGCTGGCTGTATGTGGCTAATGTGCCATCTTGCGCAGTACAAGCCTCTTTTGCTTCTTGGTAATTGAATCTGTAACGGCCATCTTTACTCTGATACGGGAAGACCACACCTACAAAGAGAAGGCCTGCTGTCAGTGCTGGTTTTTCTCTTCCCTGGCAAAATTAGTGCCCCTATGAAGCTATGACAACATTTCAAAATAGCCAGTATATCTTTCACATCAGCAGTTCTCAGACTATTTTATTTCTGGCAGACCCTTCTTGATAAGCAGGAGAAAAAAATATCCAAGTTGAACCATAAAAACATGGGTAAACCTTATTTTCTTTACAAAAAAGTCCTTTTTATTCTCATGTGTGTGTTTTTGCCCCATGACCCACCAATAGCTCAAACCACTATTTTACCAGAAATACCCTTTTTTAGCTAGTGTATACCACATGAATAATTGAATAATCAGACATGTACCGATATCCTGAAAAAGCAGATGCAAAAAATATTTTACCTTCAATCCTCAAAGTAATGGTGACGCTCTCATCCTCAATGCCATTGACCAGCTCACAGCGATACGTGCCTTCATCTTCCAGCTCAAGACGGCCGAGCTGCAGGGAGGCGTCCATGGCATGAGCCTTACGCAGAGAAGCTCGCTGTCCAAGATTGCCGTATGGCTTGAATGCATGTGCATTGGATATCATGATAATATTTTCTGGTCCAACCTTCTCTGGTTCAGTTTTTGTCCATTTAACCTTGTAATGGCTGGGTTTGGTTCTGAGGATACATGGTAAGGTGACATTATCTCCTCTATGACCAGTGACGTCTGCAGACACAGGCGGCTCAAGAAGATACTTTAGTTTCTTGGAAGCTGTGGGCAAAAGAAAATCGAGCATCATATAGAACACTAACATCAACCTCCACTGTGACAACTGTTTTGGGTAAAAGAACAACTTGTTTGCACTACACCGAGCAGTGTAGTGTAATTTTTCTGCAGTGCAAAAGTTTTAATTTTTACCCTTTCAGGCTAAAGCTTTAAATTGTTTTTCACAAGACACTTTTGTGGCAAAAATATTTGCATTGATAATCATTAAAAAAAATCAAATCTAATTCAATATAATTCAGTAATGCTTTTTTTTAAGAGCAGGTCAGTACCAACCAGAAGGTTGGATTGGTTGGGTCTTTGATCAAGATACTAAACCCCCAAGTTCTCCCTGATGCACTTTAAGTGCTCCGATTGAGTAGTGCTATATAAGTTCCACTCAATCTATGACTAGAAGTAGCCTTCTACATTGTATGCAGTAACATATATTCTTTTCTTTGCAGCACTGATAAAAAATATTCTGTGCTGAAGATGAAATTTAGCCCATATTTGCATTTTACATAAGACAAACCGATCAGGAGTTCAATACTGGGCAATATTGATAACATCCACAAATATGAATTAATTTTCTTCTGTTACACAGATAAATTCACAGATTGTATCATCAAAAATGACGCAAGTTAGGCAGTAAATTAACAAGTATGTAAAGTAATCTCAGGTCAGTACATGAATATATAACTGCAAACCACTGCCAAAACATCACCCATCATGTGAGAGTAATGGGATTTTACCTGCTCTCTCAGGGGTATATAAAGCTGAAGACCAGGTGAAGCACCTTGATATCAATAAAAGAATCACTGCACAGTTCATTATGAAGGGTGTCACTCTTCCTCCTCCTGTGATTCATGAGAAAACAAAACAATATTTTGTTCTCACAGACGGCTTGGCATCATCAGTCAATAAAACTTTCAGTTAAGAAAAAATGTGGTACATTTTACAATCCAATATGTTTCCCAAATTTTAAATCGGAAATTAGTAAAGGCAAAGACAAAAACCTGCGTAATTGAGAAGATACAGCCGTTCGGTCATCCTCCAGCATCGTCCAGCACGATGTTTTCAGTGTCCAATCAGAAAATTCTCTGGATAAAGCTTGACTTTGTCTCTCTACTATTTATCTCTGTTGGGTCCTCTGTCCAATCATCAAATGTTCAGCTGTCAACAGTCTCTAACTCTTACTCCCTCTCTTCCCTCGCTCTGGTCATATGGTCCACTCTGTAATCGACAGTGTGTAAACTGGACTCTTGTAACCATATGAAGATCTGATACTCAAAAGCTTCGTGTTTGTTTTCGTTTATAGTCTTTTTTTCTTTGTTTTTATTAAATGTGAGACAAAATATGAAAAACGCAAAGTTTTCTCAGAGGATTATAACTATGAATGAAACCAGCATTAGCACCTAAAATTCTACATTTTGGTATTGCAGGTCAAGGTGCAAACACTGATTTGTAAAACATGCCATTATCTGATTTGTTTGAGCTGACACATATTAAATCTGTCAGTGGTAGACGTTACCTTTAGAACATGAATAAATGAATTATTTATTAATTGTCCATCAGTGTATTGATTGATCAATTACCAGATAGCAAAGTATCTATAATCTTATTCAATTCCTGTTTTAAATGACTGAAAAAACAATGAATATATACAAAGATTAGTTTTGTGTGTTGCGTCTTAAGAACACTTAAGAAGGAGAACCTTAATATTACACATTAAAACAAAGAAACGTATTAACTTTGATCAAATCTGCACACTTTTCTTACATTCCCTTGTGCTGTCAAAAAACATATTGTACAATAAAGTGCACAGAGGGATGAGCCATCTCTGAACCCTGTAGACAACAAGTTCGCCTGTGTATTCTAACCTTTCCCATAAGGTCGTTGCCAAAGAGCACTATAGTGCGCATTGAGCCATCTTTGTTATTGCCCACATGGCTCTGGGGGCAGTGGGAGAGGAAGCTGTGTCGGACCTAGTTTCCTATTCCACCACGGTCCTCGGCACAAGGGCGGCATTGTGAGGGTTATGTTCTCCACACAGTGACAGCAGGCAGGAGACACACAAACACCGTCCAATGTGGAAAAAAGATTAAATGATGGGATTCTTCTGTTTTTGCTTGTGTTGCTTCCCCATTGTGCTCCGTCATCAATGGGACTCTTTCATGTCCTCCAATTAGTATTCGCACAAACACCTCTAGGTGACAACAACCAAGTGGCTCTACAGCACTCTCTCCATATACAGTACCAATGCATTCATTATGCTGCTTCAGTTTGGTAAGGTTTGAAGGTATTCTTTTGTGCACAGCTATCTTCTGCACTTTGATTGGATGATTACAACTCTTTGATTCTTTTTTATTTCAGTAACTTTGCCTGCTGAAAAACAAAGCTTTACCTGACCTCACATTCAACTGGTATACAGAAGAGTTCATGGTTGACTCAATGTGTCCTGTGGCTGGTGTCCCCAAACAACACTGTTCCAGAAGTCTTTTGATTTATTCAAATCAAAGTTTTCAAATCTATGCTCTGTTGTCATGCTCCTAATAGAGAGAAGCTTTCTTCTGGTAACCCTCCCAACAAGTCCAACAGATTTAGGCTTGTTTTATAATTGTTCTCATAAGTTTAATATTTAGCATGCAAACTAAATCCTGTGGAATCTCTTTGGGGTGAACTGCCTATGAAGAGTCTTGCATTGTGTTAACAAAGACCTGAATGTTCCAGATCAGCAAACTACATAGACTTCTGCTTATATATAGGAGATCACACTTGTTGATAATCAGTTAATCAAGTGTATGGACTCTTATGAAAATGCAGCCTTTCATGGTCTTTGTGAGTGTTGATCTCCTGTCTATGAATAGAAAAACAATGTTATGCCATTTTGGGGAAGCTACACCAATTTATCATAGAACAGAAAATCAAAATCATCAGGATATTTGTTCTTCAGATTCTGGTTGCATTGTAATGGATAGCTGAATATTGCTTGGAGGGCTTTGTGCTGTTAGTGTGAATTTATGTTGCATAGAAATGTTGCCCTCTGCAGTTTAACTATCATAACGACAATAAGTAACTTTATTTTGTCATAGTGCCATCATGTGGTAGTTTTAATATATTTTTTACGCCAAACTGTGATCTATATTTTTCAACATTTTTTTTTAAATTATTCTTTATTGAAAAATATACATCAGTTCAAAAAGCCTCACAGCCTCTTTTTTTCACTGCAACTTTTTGGCTCATTTTCTTATACTCGGCAGCTGCCTAAGGCTCAAAGCTACTTATTAAAGCCTGCAGGTAAATGCTCTTGCACTCTGTGACAATTAGTTTCCATTTTGTTGATGGATGTGTTCTTGGTGTTTCGCAATTTACTTTTGAAGCACTAAGCAGGGCTGCAAATCACAAAGTCAGTTAAAAACATTCAACATTTTAATCTCAACACATATTATAACTGTTCAGTCCATCTACAGTTGATGAGTGGGGCTGATATGAGAGCTGGTCGACCTGCCTGCAGCCCTGATGTAGTACTGATGCGTGACTCTGTTGACAAAATCTGTGAAAAAAGTGCTGGGGTCATGAAAGTGCCTCATGGTAAAAGTATGTACTTTTTGCCAACATTTCTGAAACTTCATCATGTAAAGACACATCACCCTTACTTCTAACATACTTACAAATACCCTTCTTCTTGTGAGAGAGTGACAGTTTGTGAGCATAGTGACTTATTTACCTTCCTTACAGTTTTTAAAAAAATCCAATGCTAAGGAGTCACTGGAGGCACTTCCTTGTCTGGCTAGATTTCCCGTGTCTTCCTTGTGTGTAGGTGGCTTTTTTGTCTTTGCGTTTCATCTAAGTACCAGGAGTCTGAAATAAAACCTTTTGACCTTTTGATTCTTATGAAGCATAATGCATAATGATCTTTTATAAGAAATGTGACATTGAAAGCTGTTTTCCACTCCTTTCCTGCGCTAGTTTAATTTTACATCAAGTAATGTGCATAAGTTTACAGCAGAAATGTGTGAAACCAAAAGTGACATGGTTCTTTTTCACAGCCAGCTCTTAGGAGAAATAATAGTAGTAGTTTTTTTTCCTGTTACTTTCAGAGGTCCTTGTAAACTTTCACCGTCCTTGTAACCATAAACCCCATATGGGCACACACTGTTTCTTAGAAAACAGTTCTCTGGAAATTTCAACTGACTGTTACACTGAAAATGAAGTTGCTGGTATTTAAAACCAAAACAACAAGCTTGTAAGAAGTAGAGCTGAGGTGTACTACAGAGTCAGGTTGTAATTTTAGATGAGTTCATCAGTAAGGGCAAATGTTTTTACATGAAACAAAACACATTTTACACCATGCAGGCTGCCGGATGGAAACACCAGTCATTATTATCAGTCCTTTACTTGCCTTTGTATACTTACCATTCACCCGTTCACATCCCTTCACATTTTCCATGCTCAATTGACTCAAATGTTACCAGTGAACATAATTCAAGGTAGCAGTTCACTTTCCAAATTTAGCAACATTTTTTGCTGTTGTTTGCACTTTATAAAAATTAAGTAAATAAGAAAAAACTGCATTGACATTGAATTGGATATTTGTTCTCTGTGCCAGTCGCGCTGACTGTGTCTTTATTTTTCCTTTCACATTATCACTGATGTTACTGTTTCAATACAAATTAACGTTGTGTAAGGTTGTGTTTGGAATGTTAGTAGGATAGTGTCATATTTTAGTAGCGTGCTGTAAGCATTTAAACATTCCCGTAATGCCACTTCTGTAGTACGCTGATGGTTGTCAAGTTATCGGTGCGATGTGTCATTTGACTCTGTCCATGATTTTCTACAAATCACGTTTTCATGGTATGCTGATTGTTGCGATATAAGACATGTGACACTTGCTAGTCTCGAAGCACTGATGCGGATCATGCATTGGTTGGCTGCTCAGATACATCATTCTAATGAGAGTACTCATACCCTGTCACACCTTCAACCTTCAACCTTCAAAGTGTTTATTGTCATGTGTCACAAGAGAAAAGATATTTCTCTGTGCAATGAAATTCTTTCTTTGCTGTCCACACACAGATGCTGATTAATATATGCAATAGAAATAGAACATATAAAATACAAATAGTACAAATAAATAAATGAAGACAGAAAAGGAGACAAAATATGGGGGTGTGCAAAAGAGCTATAGCTTAATATGCAGGATGACCTGATGTGCAAAAAAAATTATTATCACACTTCAACATTGTTTAGTTTTGATGAACAAAATGCTTCAATAAAAACTGCTACACATTTATTTATTTATATAAAGAAGTTTTCAAGTTTCTGCACACACTGTTACAGTCCTTAACACTACTTTTTGAAGTTAATAAGAGGTAGACTTGCTGGTGTGTTTCCAATCACTGATACAGCAAGTCATTCAGGTCCTAAAGCAATAAAGTAATGCCACACCATCACAATACCAGCACTATGTTTGCCTGTTGGTGTGATGTTCATTAAATGTCGTGATAGTTTTACTCCAGATGTAATAGGACTCAAAGCTTCCAAAAAATTCAATTTTTGTTTTGCACTGCACAGAATATTTTCCCAAAGGCCTTGGGGAACATCAAGATGTTTTGGGGTTGTTTTTTTTGAAACAAATGTGAGACGAGCCATGGTGGTCTTTTTGATCAGCAGTGGATTTTGACAGTGTCAGTAATTTTGATAAGCTGGCCACTCCGGGGAAGGTTCACCACTGAAACATAAATGAAATAATCATTTAAAAATGACATTTTATATTTATCTGCATTATATCAGGAAGGGAGGGGGATATTTTGTAGCACCATACATGTTTTTCCCTTTTGAGCACGGAGCCCCTCCAGGTTGTTTCCTGCCAGAACTGGAAACCAAAAACAACAAAATGCAGAGTCGTTATTTGTGTGTGTGTAGGTGTGTGTGTGTGTGTGTGTGTGTAGGGACACTCTTTAGGTAACTCGTATACATACAGTTGGTATTTTCAGCTTAAATATCAGTCATTTACCTTATAACTTATATCTAAAAATATATGTAAAGTATTTCCTGCAATGATGTAACCCTAACCCTAATGACACTATTTAAAGACATATATACTGTGAACCAGCAATGACGCTATGAACTCATTAGGAATGTGTTTTAATTCATATGTGTCCATGCCATTTTAAGGCATTTTGTACAGGAAGCTATATTATTTTTTCAGGTACTGTCTGTGTCTATAACAAAAACGCTATAACAAGAAACTTCATGCATATATTAAGATCAATTAATAGATGCACCTTAAAAGGTCACATAGGCCTGGCAAAGTTCCCAGAGTACAGTATAAAACTGTTAAGTACCAGTATAGCTTCCCACTGTCAACTATCTCGGTCTTACATAACAGGCAAGCTTAGGCTTGCATTTATCTCTTTTCATGTGGTGCTGGGGCTTGTTCTGTTTGTTGTTACTATACTGCCTCTGATGGGGAGATTGTGTTATCAGTGGATCAGAGCAGCCAGTACTGCAGTGATGGAATGACAATAAGTAAAACAGTACTACAAAAAAAAACCTGTGGTATGCACGCTTGAACCCCTGGCGCTAATTCACAATGAGTCAGGTGACACACCGACTACAATTATCTAATGTAGTTTCCATATGCACCTCTGTCCCGTAAGATCTGGAAAAGATATCAAACATTCTAAATTTATCTCACACAGCAGCGTTTCAGCCTTATCTTTGAAGAAGTGCAGCTGAGGTATCTTATAAGTCTGGTGCCCATTTGTCTGTCGGTTGGTTTGTCTGTTTTGACATCAGAGGACAGGAAAGCTAACTGGCCAAAAAACATTTTCAAATCATGGTTAAGGAAGAGCTTCACTACACTGCACTACACTTATAACTACACGATAGGGCATTGAACTTGGCCAGCTGGTTGTGGGCATATTGTCACACCACAGTTAGCATTTAGCTTAAATCTACTCATGAAGACAATGAAGTTACTATTTATTACTATTCAATTCAGTTTTATTTATACAGCACTGTTGCTACTACTCACTTCAGTCAGAAAAGTGTTTGCGTGTTAATAACTAATTGCTTGTTTGTGCAAATTGTTTGTTTTCTTAGATGAGAAAATGATTCAAGAAAAAGTGTTTTTGTGGGTACTTTGTTGACTCCATTTACATATAGGGGATTTTCACATACCTCACTGAAGAGGTATGTGCCACCCTGTCTAGACGTCTTGCCCCCCCTCAATGGAAAATTTTCTAGATCCACAACTGAGTAAGGTAACAACTGTGTTTTATTATTGTTGTTGCTCATTATATAATTGGATTATTACATTCATTACATCTGGCTCCCCTCCCTCAACACTTTTAGATGCACCTGTTGGAGTGAGATTTACACATGCATCACTTGCAGGTTAATCCCATTTAAATAAACACTGAAAGTTGCAAGGCTAAGGATTATCCAGATGTTTTGATTGTGAAGAGCGATATTTGGATATATTTCAGCTTGGGCTTACCTGCTCTGTGCCACGTTGTGTTATCTATTGATAACAACAGTATTACAGTAAACAGTATAAAAAATTGTTACTCATTGTGTTTTTGGAGTAACTAATTTGTGCACGAAATCCAAAGTCAGGGACGTCAAAACATTTAAATACTTTCTCAAAATAAAAGTATCAGTATCTATAAAGAACCACGAGCCACAAATTTTAACTGTAAAATTGTCTTAAGTATCTTAAGTGTTGCAATATTAATGTGAGATTTTAAGAATCTTTGGAATGGTTGAGAATAATCTAATATAAATGCCAGAATGGCTCTTAAAAGCAAATCTAAAAATTGAAAACGAAGACGTCTGTCGAATGTGAAATGGAAATGAATTGGGGAGCTGCTATACAGCAAAAGCCCTGTCTGCCTGGCACATCCACAGCTGGTCAGCTGATCTGAGCAATTGGAAAGGAAAGTGGAAGTGCAGCAGCTCAAAGAGGTAGGATGGGGCAACGCCATTTATACACTTTAAAACAAAGAAAATAATTTTATAATGAACTCTAAAATGGAAAGCTGGCCATTGCTGTGAGGATAAATCATGAGTAATATGCTCTTTCTTCTTTGTTCTTGTTAAAAGTCATGCAGCAGCATTTTGAGACACGGAGGACTGGCTAACACTAACATACAAGCAGTTACAGTAATGTGATAAATACTGATTTACTGATATTGATCTCACTGCCCAAACCATGATAAATATGATTTTTTTTTCTCTAAAGTAATGGATCCTTATTAGAGAAGGGGATTCATTCCCTATATTGGTTGTAAATCATTTCCTTGTTTGTTTTATATAAAACTTTAATTTTCTTTTATGTCTCTTTGTTGCCGTCCCAGGTTCAGATTGCATTTGTTGGGACAGCTGTCAGTTTCCCTGTGATATCTAAACAACTCTCTCTTTTTTACATTTCTAACAAGATCTTTCTCATTCAGTTTCTGTTTCAGGCTGTTGCACATCACTCATCACATTCATATACAATGAGCTGAGAGGTTTCTATGTTGTCATTTTCCTGTTAACAGCAGCAGCAGTTGTGAACTTTAATCAAAGTTTCAGCTTCAAGTTTAGAAAGCTGAAGTTGGCTGGAAACCTTGTTGATTTTAAATGTAAGCCTCTAACGGCTAAGATAAAGCGATGAGGAACAGGATCAGTTCAAGAGCAAAGACAAGATGAGGCATGTCTACATGTAGGTCCTTATCTCTGAAGTTTTATGTTTCATTTAGGTTATAAATCATAAAACTTGACATTTCTAATGGGTTTTTTCCCCCATAAACAACACTATACCTGCATGAATGTTGAATTAAATGCATTCTTCTGTTTTCTGTTAGATTGAACAGTTAGGTACGAAACCTGCAAAAAGTCTTCGTCAGGGTGTGTGTCAGATTTCTTAACACTGGTAACCTTAATCCATCTTCATACTCTGTTAGGATAAGAATTTCTTAAAAAACGGTTTTACTCTTACATTTGTTAGGAATACAATGCACATGCAGAACGGAGCTATTTAGCTATTTACTCTGGAGGAGGCTTTAAAGGAAACCGAGTTGATGAGTCAGTGAAGCTCATTTCAGAGCAGTGTTGGGCTTGAAATTAAAGAAAGAAATAAAGTTAAAGTTTAAGGGGGATACAATCTTTCTTGTACTTGTTACATATGAACATAAAGCCAAAAATGCAAAGCAAAGCTGGAAACCAGCCTAAAGAGCATTCAGAGTGATTGCAACAGTGATTCTACTTTAGAAACATGAACAGATAGAAACAGTAGTTGCAAGCCTAAACTTTCATATGTGGTTTCTGGAGGTGCAGACATGAATTAAAAAGACCTCCATGGCACACAAACTCAAAAGTTCTCTTCTCCTCTCATGACGTACTACGAATGTGGTGCCACACACATAAAAGCCAAGTAGAATGGTGATTTTCCATTTAAGATTGCGGGCTAACACTGCCACTAATTCTAAATTTACAAAAAGATTAGTTGTTGGAAGACTCAATTACACATTAAAGAGTGCATATTTGTGAGTATAATATTTTTTTCTATGAATTCAGCTCAACATATTAGATTAAATCTTTGGTACAGAGGAATAATAAATAATATTATGTCACACATAGGAATTCACAGTTAATTTAAATATTTTCATTGAAATAAAGCTTATATTACTATTTAATGTTTAATTTGTCACATGACATCATGTGACTGAATGAAATGCAGGAGAATACCGATCAGTGACATTTTGACTTTGTGACAGGAAGCTGAGCAGAAAGAGTTATCTGTCTCTCCAGAGTTCATGGCTTCTCTTTGACTCTTGTGGTGTCTCGTGGTAATAGTTTAAATACTTCAAAAACATAACAGCATTCTTGCCAGCTCTGAAGACAAGGCAGCCTGTGCTGATAGAAGATGAAGATACAGGTGTGAGTGACATATGTTATGAAACATTATAGCAAGAGGAAAAGAAGGCACATGATAGTTTCCCTTAGCTTTGTACAACCTCAGCTTGTCCAGTCCTTTCCCAAATATATAGCTGTTTTCTCTAGTGCCTGTCACAGCTCTGTCTGTGTAAACAGCATAGCAAATGGTCTATGCTTTTGTGGTTTTAGTTTACTGATTGTGATAACATACAGTGATATCATATTGGGAATGTTTTTTTTCCAAAAAGAGTGATATCAACATTGGTGAATTAATTTTCTGTTGTTTCTGTTGAACTCTCTCGTTTCAGATATCAGACATTCTATTGTAAAAGGAAGAAAACTTGCAATTATCGGGGGAAAAAAATCAGCATTATGAGGCACTGATATCTATGATTGCTCCATAAATTTAAGGTATGATGCTATTTAGGTACAATCAGTCATATTGTTCCCATAAACATACATTGATTAGTGTGTAATTACATCTTCCAACAAATTGATGTAGTATACTAAACTTAGAATTAATCCATTAGAAGTACAAAGCAGGGAGCCCCAGTTTATAGATGCCTCACCAGGCGGAGATGGACATTGCCATTTTGCCTTATCTTGTTTTTTGTATGTGATTAAAGTCTGGCAACATACGTAAGATGCCAAGAGTATAAGAAGTGAATTAGCAGGTCTTTGTTTGCTTGGAGGCAGAGTCTTTGCTGCTGCATCTGGACAGTATTGTTGTTTTTTCATTTTCCTTATCAGCAACTTGGACTGATAAGGACTTGATTTGGTCTTTACTAGACTCACAGAGCACAATCTAAAGTTAGAGAAGTGCCGCGGCATTAAGATGGGTATCTGTGGCATGTGATTTCTGCATTTTAAATGGCCATTGACTCTCATAAGTAGCTGAATTACCACTGCCGACTAGCACAAAGTTCTAGTCATTTGTAGTTTGCTTCATAATACCACTGTTTTCTCGTGGGGCTTTGCTAAGTATGCCACTCTGCTCAACTCAATATCATGGCAAAATCTGTAATTGACACTTTGGAGACCTCTCCAAAGTGTGAAATGTACATGCATGCAGGAGTTGCGGCAAATTTCATTAAGCTGCAGTAACAGGAGATCTTTCATTTTTGTACTAACAGGGACTCAGAAGAAAGAGACCTAATGTTTAATGTTTCACATTTTACTGTTTTACTCTTTAGCACACATGTGGACACAATTTGTTCTTTCTTTGTGATTTTTTATGTAGTTTTTTTGTTTCTTGTTGGTTTCAGAGCAGACACAGTCTCTAAGCTGCAGAGAGGCGTGTAAGACTGCAACTTTGTGTAACCGGTTTCTGCTTCAACCCGCTGCAACAGTTCGGCACAAACAGACTCCTCGACTCTGCGTTGTGTTGTGTTTTTAAGAAGACAAGGAGTCTCTAATCTATCGTTGCCACTTTATTTCCTGAAAGGACACAACGGTGTTGTATCAGTGCAAAGGGCCACACACCACTCTGCACAGCACACTGTCGTATGACTGGCCACACCGAGAAGGGGGGGGGGCGCTGTTTCCCCATTGCGCTAACATTTGTGGCAAGTGGAATAATACCACATAAACACTGTTACATTTGCTTCCTGGTCCAAACTATTTAGTCACATTTTTTTTGGGGGGGGGGTTGGCCCAGTTGCTAGAAATGAGAGCTGCTCTATCCCAAATAGGATGGTTACCGTCTCTTTAGTGGGTGTGTCACAGACTGGGGGACAAGGATGAGAGACATGAATGGGTTGGTGGTGTGCTGTGGGCCTCTGTTTAGGACTATACGCCCTCCCCACGGTCACCCAGTGATCCGGTTTTTCCTGCTGCTTGGGACAATCTGCTGGAGAAGAGTTAATAGTGGCTACGCTACCTTTGGCTGCACTGGCTATAGGGGCCATACTGTGAATATAATTAATGGGTGAATCAACAGAGATTGTGTTTGGATAAAACATGTGCAGATTACACTATGAAATAAGACATTATCTATAAGTTTTTAATGAAATTTGCTACACCTAAGCAGACACAAAACACCACTGTGAGAGCCAACCCCAAGTGAGAGCGCCACTCAGGAAACCACTGTAATCTGTTTCATCTTCCACTGTGTAAATAAAACTGCAGATGGTCCAACTAGAAACCCACTGATCCTTCATGGTGTCAGTACTTTTATGGTCCTACATTTATTTAAGCCCTGGCTGTAACTTATCAAAGGGACAGTGACCTTTCAAAACAGTCTCTATTTGGAGCCAGGAGATAGAAGGAATAGTATAAAGTGGAAGTAATAGCGAGGCTCATCATTTCTCTCTTGTTCTGATGCAGAATTGTGGTTATGCACAAATGTGCTTGTGGGATGCTACAAAGTCATGATAAGCAATGCAGCAGCTGAAGAACTGTAGCTTTATCACGTGAGAATATCACGATTATTGCTTCTACTATGTGCATTTATCTCAGCAGTGTTAAAACAGAGACTCGTTAGAGAAGATTTGGTTGCCGTTCAGACCATTCAGCAGAGGTTTAAGGTGCAAAATCAATGTTTTAGGTCATGTATACGTTTTACTAAGTATATTTATGTGTAATTTATTTATATGATACTTATTCTATTTTCTTCTTCTCATGCTTTTTGACCCCCCCACCCCCCCAATTTCCTTTTTTCCATGGTATTACTTTCAGATAGGCTAAAAGGCCCTTGTTTTATTACTGTGGATGTTGTTTTTTTGGTTTGTTTTTATGTCACCTGGCAATGGTGCAATATTATAGTTGGGTACGGCGCAATTCCTGAGTCGGGGCTAATACCATGTAGGAGTTGGGCTTTGTATAATTGTTCATGATGTAAGGATTTTCTGTGTATAGGATAGTATAATTTGGTCGCAGTGCTAGCAACAGTTGCAGTGGGGAGGTATTGAGTTCCTGTGGGATCCCATTTATTTATAGTGGATTTGTTACTAAAGTAACCCATAAGCCTCCTGTTGGTGTGATTTAATAGTTTTTTCTCAGGTGATTGCTACAGTGCTGGCATATTGCACCATTAGAAGGCATTGGTGTGAACTGTTAATACTTTGTGCAAATAAGGTTTTTTTCTTTTAATGGTCTAGTATTATTACAAATATTTTAAATGATAAACCCCTATATGTATTTGCTGATTCTGGCTTCTTGGCCTGTTCCTTCTGAACTCATCCTGTGTGATTTTAATTAACAGTTGTATGAGTAGTAGGCCGTAGTGGCTACAGTTTTTTTGATCACTGAGAGAACAGAAGATCCACTGTGCATCCTCAAAGACAGGACGACTGTGCTCTAAGTTTTGTTAAGTCTGGACTTTTAGTCACCTCTTATTTGTTGTTTTTTTGTTTTTCTTTACCCATCTGTAAACATGCTTAGTGACATGTGAGTCAGCCCTAAGTGGCTAATCCAGGAACTCCAGTGGCTTAATTTTTTTAATGCCAATTGGGGTGCTTCATAACCAAACAATATATTTTTTCAGTAACCACACCAAAGTAGTTTTTGTGGGCAAACCTATCCCCACAGAGTGAGTGTTTGAGTGAATTGTCTCAGGAACTTTCAGGAACTTGTATATGCATTATCTCAAACAGTATTTAAACACACACCCACTATATCTGTGTAGCTGAATTATTTTGCTTTGCTTTTCTCTGCTTTTAGCATGAAACACAAATACAGAACAGAAACTGTCTCAAACTGTATGTCCTCTGAATGAAGGAGTGGTTGCTGCCAAATTGCAATATTATATGATGGCAAGTGTACGCAGAAAATAAAAATGACACTTAAATCTCATGCTGCTGGCTAAAATGTGGTAATCCAGCAGCCATAAACTAGTGGTTTAACTAAGTGTTAAGCTACTAGTTTAAACTAGCTTAAACTTATTAGCCATAAATTAGTGTCTAAAAACACTAGAAACACAAATTACCAAGCTGTATCTATCCAAAGTACTGGATTATTACTTATTATAAACGTATTTGCTGAACTCCAGCGCTTCAAACCACCTTAAAAAGTAAAGTAGAAGGGGGCGGGAATAATATTAATTATGCCATTTTAGGTCCGGTAGGTGTGTCCCAGGAGATGAAACACACACAGAGATCAGCGCTTGTGTTTGTCTGTGAGCTAGTTCTTCCACTCTCACACAAAACATCCTCCTGTCTCTGCAGGACGCCCCTGAGTGTGTGAGAGAGACAGTGTGTCCAACTTTCTGTGCTAGAGCTGTAATTAATTTCATGAAGAACAAGCCTCATTAAATTTCTCGTCTTCATCTCACCGGAAAGAAAACATGACAGACACAAATACCAACATGCGGCTGAAACTGCCGATCACCTGCTTCATCCTGGAGATCATCCTCATCATCCTCTTTGGGGTGCTGGTGGAGTATGACAAAGAGACAGACGCAAAGAAGTGGCACAATTCGAGCCACAGTGAATATGACAACGATTTCTACTACCGCTACCCAAGTGAGTGTTCTGTAGATATGGAAAGGAAAGTTTGTACATTACTCCTACTTAATATAACGTTATTTTTGCACATAGCATATTACAGATGAGTGTAAACCAAAAAACTAAATAATAATGTAATAATAGTAAGCTTGCCTCTGCCTTGTTCTTAAGGCTATCGGCAATTTATTTCAAAGTTTCAAAGGCCGATATATGTTAAAGTGGTTCTCTTTGTTGCCTGTTGTTTTGAGACTTGGCCTCACTGTGCACTTATTTTAGGACTGTTGCGTAATTCATCATTGCATGCAACTATTTTTTCAACAAAACACAAATGTTCTCTTCTGCATTAAAGGAGAAAAATCTGCTGAATTGCATTTCACCAGCTCTCTTTTCTCTAATTGGATGAGTCCTATTCATTATGAGTGAACATTTCATGGAAAGGTCTTCCAGTCCACTGCTGTCGCATGCAGGCAAAAACATTGTCCCCGCTATTTGTTAACTTTGTGATTTAAGTTGCCTGGTAGTGGCAAAAACAACAACAACAACAACAAAAAAAAAACTTTTATAGGGGCACTCATTGGATACATAAAAGTATAGATTTGTGGTCAGTTTTAAGTAATAACTTGAAATGATTGTATTTCCACTCTTATTACATTTCATTTTATTTACGCTTAATCAACATGAAACCATAATAAAGGACACATTTTGCTTATCACAAGAGGACAATATATAGAACTTCCAGGCAGCAATTATATTTTTTTAGCCGAACCTAAAATGAAATGTTGTAGACTTAATAATGGAAAATAGGCGTTTTGTTTCTTTGATTTACATTGGTAAACTTAACCCTGAAGTTCTTGGAAGTTCTAGCTTAGCAGTTGGGCATGTCTGTTAAGATGGGGCTTTGTGTTATGCTGGGCGTGTGTTAACAAATCAGACAGCATTCTGCGAAGAGAATCTGGGGAAATGAATTCCCTCTTCTTTACAAGCCACCTCCCACCTGCAGGCAGCTAACTTGGGTGTTGAGCCTGCCCTGCCCTATTAGTAAGTCACCTTTCAGAACCTACTGCAGCAGAATTAGGTTACATGTGACTTCAAAACTGAATTACAGGAACTAATAAAGCCACAAGGTCAGCAATATTTTTTTACGTAGTTATTACATGACCCTCTAGTTTTTTAAATAAAAAAAAAAATCCTACAAACTCATCACATTTCTATCAGCAACATCTGTTCTTTGCACTGAGAGATACACCTTTATTAGTACCACACGTGGGAAATGTGTTTGGTGAGCTAAACTAATAACTTGACTGTTATGAGTTGGTTATCATAGTCACTGCATTTTGACACATCATTCAATGTGAAATGTCGCAGGACAAAATGAAACATTACAAACTGTACTTTTAACAAAGCTTTGACCAAATAACAACGATTTTCTTCAGCTCTGCCTCAAACAGTACAGGACGTAATAGATTATTTGAAATTCATAAAATAAGAAAAATAAGCAGAGACAAAAGATTCATAGTGGTGTATGGAAGTCTTTAACCTGACACCCCCAATATCCTGGGAGATGGAAGAAAACTTCACCTGTGTGTATGCAAAACCTACATTGTCTACCCTTATTTCATTCTTAGGAAAAAATGTACAGTAAACATAGAAGTTTACACTGTACAAAGCCTGTGTTTTACTGGACTGTCCTCCAGAAAGACAAACACACAGGTCACAACTTATAGTTAAAATGAAGACCTAATGTGGACTTTCTCTGAAATATGTTCTTATGAAAACCAGTGAGATATAAGTTTCACTGAAAAAACACTTGCATGGGTAGGTTTGGAAAAAAACAGAAATGATCTAACTGAGGAACTATAGTTGAGAACTGTGCCATTGAACAAACTCTTGTGCAATAGTTTACCTGAAGGTGAACAAAGCCAGTAAATAATGAAAGAGGTAATCGTTCAGTGGTCTAAAGGTTACAAGTTGATACCCTATACTGCGGACAAACATTTTTTGTATAAATGTACTATAAAGTGTGTACATTCTGTCTCTGTTGACCCTAAATCAACTAAGCATATTTTATTTGTCATTAAGCAATATAGATACTTTTACTGTAATAGCTTTAATGCTTTTACTGTTTTTTTGTTTTCTTTTTTTTTTAACCAAAGTAGAAATAAATAAATGAGAGACAATATTAGTGTCTTGAATTCAATGCAATGTGGAAACATGCAAATAAGCTGTGTTATATAGTTATTACAAAAGGTTAAGCGGAAGCAAAATATTAGAATCTTACTCAACCCAGTGAAGCGTATTATTGCTTTTACTGTATGGCGTCAACTAGGAACTACTGAGAACTGCATCTGGGCCAAAACAGCAATCAAGACAACACCTCTGCATGGTCCTGCCAGTTAACCATTACCACAGTGACAGCAGGCAAAGCACAGTGCAATTTTGTGTTTGGGAATATCAGACAAATAGATAAACATAAATGGAAACACCCAGGTGCAAGTTCAGAGAGTTCAGATTCATATGCTCTCTTGTCACAAAAGCTAGTCTTTTACACAATACAAGTGATAAAGTGATGATCCAAGAATCAGTAGGATGTTTCACCATACTGAAGCATGTCACAGCTTAACCTGATGTTCCAGTTAACCAAAGCTTATGTAAGTAGCCATTCAGTTTGTGTTTTTTTCTAGACTACAAAGCCCTCGAGTCATAGTGTCGCTGGCAATGATTGAGTGAGTTTGTTGAGAGTAGCTATTGAGGAAAACATTCCAGACCAATCCAAGCGAGTGATATCCTCCCTGAAGTGCTGTTGGAATTCCTCTGGCCAATAAAAATTAATTGTAGTTTGATTAAAAAAAAAACATGAGGGGAAAATGTTTTAAATACCATAGATACTTCATTATTTCATCTTTTTGTTTCTCAGTTTTTTACTCTTTTCATCCATATGCTCTACTTTTGCAGGTTTCCAGGATGTACACGTAATGATCTTCATTGGTTTCGGTTTCCTCATGACTTTCCTCCAGCGTTATGGCTTCAGCAGTGTTGGTTTCAATTTCCTGATTGCAGCTTTAGCCTTACAGTGGGCCACACTTATGCAGGGTTTCTTCCATGGTATGCATGGAGGCAAAATCCACGTTGGAGTGGAGAGGTATGTGGACAACCATGCATATATGAATGTGCACGCAAACACATACAGAATATGCAAAATACATAGGATAAGTCTTGTTTTTTCTTGACACTTAATCCTCTTAATTACAATCATAAACACGAGTGCAAACAATTTAACCCGTGCAAATACATATACAAACAAATCATTTTCATTTGTTATTCTAGAGCTAGTCTTGATTTCCGCATGTGAGACTGGCACATTGTGTACTTATATAAAATAATGGCAATAAAGGTCTTATTTTAGCCTTTTCTTATGACAAGGGGGGCAGAATATTCTTTCTCAAAACTATAGGAGTGGCTAACTACTTTTGCAGTGTTAATGCCTCATGGTTAAGCAATTCCTAGAAATATTGTTCACCTTCACTATGTGACCAGTTGCATATCCTGCATTTAAAGCAGCCTGAATACATCTTTGGTTACCTGGAGGTAGTAAACTGTCAATACTCTTATCACTTGATGAATGCAAAAAAACCAAAACAAAACAAAAAATTGGTATTCACTCTAGGTAGCAAGAGTAGTTTTGAGTATGAACATACTGAAAAGGTTTTCTAAATGCTGAGAAAAAATGGAGTGCTACAAAATATGTCACATCATGCAAATTACAAAATTAATCTGTGGATTAGTAAAGATGAATTGTATTTTGTTATGTTGTCTTTGTGCTGTGAAGTTTATGTTTCTGAAATTAATTTTTTGAATGAATTCAATTGTTTGTTTGTTTTTTGTCTTTTTACATTTTTGTTTCTTTCAGTATGATCAATGCTGATTTCTGCACCGGCTCTGTGCTGATCTCATTTGGAGCTGTTCTGGGTAAAACAAGTCCAGTCCAGTTGCTTGTTATGGCTGTGTTTGAGGTCACACTGTTTGCAGTCAATGAGTTCATCCTGCTGAGCCTTCTTGGAGTAAGTTACTGTATAAAGATATTCATATTATGAAAACATTAACTACATAATTAAAGACTGGGACTGAAGACTTTGGCCTAAAATGCACAATGCATATCTGAATTGTCACCTATTTTCATCATTGTTACTCCTGGCCTGTTCCAGACCAGAGACGCTGGTGGCTCCATGACCATTCACACATTTGGAGCCTACTTTGGCCTGATGGTGACTCGAGTCTTGTACCGACCCAACCTGGACAAGAGCAAACACAAGAACAGCTCAGTCTACCACTCTGATATGTTTGCTATGATCGGTAAACACCTGCAATTACTTCTGTGAAAAACAAATATTAAATGTTCCTTATTGTATCTATAGTTGTCTCATTTAAGAGTAACTCTTTGGTCACTTGTGCTGCCAGGTGCTTGCTAGGTGCTATTATCATGAACTGTCTGTAATCACCCAAATAAAAACACAGGAAAACACAGGAAAACAGGAACAGTTATATTTTGAGTAGTTTCAAAGTGTATATTTCAATCAAAACTACTGTAGTGATGAAATATTAAAATGTTGTCTTTTCTGTACTGGTTCTACATAGGTACTCTCTACCTGTGGATGTTCTGGCCCAGCTTTAACTCTGCCATCACTGAGCATGGAGACGATCAGCATCGTACAGCATTGAACACCTACTACTCCCTGGCAGCCTGCACTCTGTCTACTTATGCCATGTCTGCCCTCACAGCTCATGATGGCAAACTGGACATGGTGAGGATACAAAATTATAATTTATGATTTGAATTGTAGCTTCAAAAAGCAATTCACCTTAACTCTTTACCGTTTGAAAGCCTAATAGGAGTATACCTTGAAGCTTATTTCTAAACTGTCATATTTCAGGCCTCCTTGTGGAACAAAGATGTGGAACTGAGATTGCATTAGAAGTTAGTCTGGGTGGTCTCTGCCTATGCAGCTACCCTTAGTAAAACCCAGAAAGAAGTGTAGTTTTTATTTTTTATTTTATTTTATTGATCCATACTGAGGTGTAAAACTTATTATAATGGTTCAGGGGAGGTTGTCAAATGTCTTCTTTATGGGGTAAAGGTTTAAGAATAAAAAATATAATTAAAAATATTCTTAACAGAGGTCAGAGGGAGTGCACAATCAGTATTAACACAGTGAAGGGAGGGTGTGGTCAAGACAAAGTAATGAAAGAACTAGGTTTTTTCCTCCTGTCAGCAATGTCAAAGTCAGCTGATCCGGGTCACGACAGAGTCACTTGTGATAAAAACTGACAAACGTGTCAGCTGACGGTACACTCCCTCCTCAAAGATGACACTGTCAGTTAGTCACATGTGCTTGTTGTCAAGCCCATCTGTTAACATAAGAAGTCAAGACGAGACATTCCTGTGCTGATTTGAATCAAACCAAAGAGGGAAATATAAACAGCTCGTAAAATTGACAAAGGGGACAGACGTGCCACACAACCTGCTGATAGTAAAGACAAACCAGTCACCGGAAGGAATCAGCTTGTCTGTAATATCTTCCACCTATTTACTAGCACGTGGTGCAAAACCAGTTTGCTAGAGAAAGATGAATTATCTTACAGTTCTTGGTGCTCACATCTGATGGTCTCATCTGTTCATTTATTATTTTGTAGGTCTCTTCTACAGATATTAAAATCCTTACATTCTGCAGAACTGTAGGTGCTGAAAGCAAGATAATAAAGCATGCGTTTCATGAAAAGAGAGTAAAACGGGATTATTTAAGTCATATTTGTGGTACATAACACAGGACCAGAGGTGGAAAAAGTACAGACTTTCTCTACATAAGTAGAAATACAGATACCTGGGTTAAAAAATACTCCAATAAAGTAAAGTATTGAAGCAACTTAAGTAAAAGTGAAAAAGTACAGGCTATGAAATGTACTTAAATAAGAAATTAAAAGTAAAAAAAAAAAAAAAAATTCTTTAACTTTCCATTACAAAGGTAACCGAATACATAAACTATTCAAATTTAAAAGTTGGAAGTCCAAAATTAATATATTTTCTAAATCAGTTTGACCACAGGATTTGCTTTGTAATTTTAAAGATGCATTATTAAAAGTCCATCTGTCACTATTTTAGGTCCACATTCAAAACGCTGCCCTGGCCGGTGGAGTGGCAGCAGGAACAGCTGGAGAAATGATGCTGACTCCTTTTGGCTCCATGATTGTCGGTTTCGTGGCTGGTATCATCTCTGTTCTGGGCTACAAATACCTCTCAGTAAGGATGATTCAGTTTTCATGTTTAATAAATCAGATAAGGAACTGTGATGTACTTGTGGAAGGGAAAGGAACAAAAACTGGTTGCTAAAACACACAATTTTGGTGAATCTTTCAAAAATATGTATGTGCTAATTTATGTTTTCAGGTTATTAAAAAGTGGGGTTAAAAAACACTAAAATGAATTCATTTTTACTGAAAATATTATTAACTTGAATGGGCTGTGGATAGATGATGTTATTTAGCAACAGTTTCATCCACAAAACAAACACTGCCACATAATCCTCTCATTTTGTTTTCTCTCCATCAGCCCATCCTGGAGAGCAAGCTGAAGATCCAAGACACCTGTGGGGTTCACAACCTACACGGTATGCCCGGTGTTATGGGCGCTATTGTGGGAGCAGTCACTGCTTCTCTAGCTACCACGGAGATTTATGGCGACGGGTAAAAATTTATTTTTGTATTTGTTTGAAAAAAGAAAAAGGTGTAAGGTCAAATATTATGTTGACCTTTCCCCCCGCAAAAAAATATTGTAATGAAAGATAAGGGAGAACATAAATAACAATACAGAATGTTGATTTAAAGGAACACAGCAACATATAATTTTTTACTTCTACTAGTATAGAAAAAAAAGGAGCACTACCAATAAACATCTTGAAGCGATCTGAGTTGAGAGCATATGGCAAAGAACTCGAGTGAAAATAGAATTTGAAACATAATTTTGTAAGAACAAATACAAAACGAATATGTACTTTAGCATATGTTCTAAGTTATGAACTGTCAAGACCAGGATATAAAAGAACATTAAAAATATTTGATTTAAAATGTTATATATAAAAAATGTAATCATATATACATATTAATCATTCTTTTGATGATTTACAAATCAGAAATTATCATGCAGAAAACTTAAGGCTTTCTTCAACCTGCTCCTCTCATTGTTGGGGGTTGCAATGGGGTGGAAATATTTTGGATGTGGAGGTGTGCGATTTTGAGAGTGAAAAATCCATCCAGCCATTCTATAAATTAAATGTGAGCTTACTTGATGTTTTTCCTCTGTGCGAATTTCAGTATGGAAGACGTGTTCCCTGACGTGGCAGATAATACGAGAAGCGCATCTTCCCAAGGCGGGATTCAGGCCATCTCCCTTGCTGTCACTTTAGGCATGGCCCTGGTGGGAGGGCTTCTTGTTGGTAGGTTCACACCCCTCCTTTAGTTTTTTTTTTGATTTAACACACTTTTAAAGTACCTGATACAAAACATAAAATACAATCTACTGGACTTTTGTGACCTGTGAGTTACCAGATCAGTAAAAAACCAAAAATGTTATGTAAACGATATCTCAAGATTTATAATTTAATGGTCAGCAGAAACCCAAAACCTTGCTTTCAACTTATATCTTAATAACTTCTTAAAAATCTTAATTAAGAAAAAAAAGATTAATTACAAATAATCTTTTGTTTAGGTTTCATTATGAAGCTGCCCATCTATGGAGCTCCTTCTGACGCCTCGTGTTTTGAGGATAGCATCTACTGGGAAGTAAGTTCAAAGAAACTTTTAGACACTTCTAAACTCTGTATTTGTCCACAGCCAAAGAAACACTGCAACTATACTATAGGCTACGTGGAGTTTAAGATTCAGACTTCCCTGCTCTAAAACAGACCAGTGCCTAATTTTGCCACAAGATGGGAGTGTTTCACCAACAATCAGATGTCAAAGACTGTCATACGCTCATAGCTAGTAAAGCTGTTGAACCACCAGGTGGAGCAAATTCAACACTACAATTTATGATCAGCCTGGTTTATTACACAGAATCTGATTACTTTGGGCTGACGTCATTTAGATTTTTGTTGCCCTTGGTGCTTTTGAGTTTGTGTTTATGAATATTTGAATGACCACACGTTTAAAAGAAATACATTTGTTCCATTTTTTGCAATCTGTCTGACATTTAGATACAGTGAACCAGTAGACAATTAATACCATTAAACCAAGAAGCAGCTACTAATGAGTGCCTTGAATCGTGACATAGTGGGAAATGGAAGGATGTTTGAGACCAGTTGATATCGTAAGTCTGGAAACTCAATAATCTCCTGCTATCTGTCAGGTACCTGGGGACGAGGGAAGTCATGAGGCCCAGTTGACCACTGTGAGGACAGAAGAGTTTGCAAAGCCAGAGGAGACTGAGAAGCTCAACTAGACACAAAAAGACACAGAAAGACAGAACCAGGCACACACACACTGTGAGATTATAGCAACCTAGACCCTTCTAAGAAAATATATAAAGCTACCTATATTGTACTAATGTTAATGTAAATTTGCCAAAATGTGCTGTTTTAGAAGCCTTTACAATTTTATTCACATCTTTGCTTTTCAAAATGAAAAAATCCCCAAAAAACTGAAACTAAAAAGAACATAAGTGTCCATTTAATATGTTCTAGACAGTTTCAACCACTAGATGTCGATCTAGAGCTCCATCACTCTGCTACTGGCCTGCGGAAAGGCTGCATTTCCAAATGAGGTGTCCATTTGATGAAAGGTGCTTTGTAATTGTTTCCTAAAGCAAGGTATTGTTACAAAATACAAGTTTTACAGACAATTCAAACCAAAGACGTACATCTAATAAAAAATACCTTCAGAACATTACATATTACAAATATTATTCTTCAGCCAATATGTTGTTTTTTATAGTTATGCACATCTATTTGGTTAGTATGACACACATTTTAACATTTACGAGACTGACCTAAGGAAGGTTACATCTGAAGTTAAATAATTTTGAAAGACAATATCGTAATATTTTTGGCAAAATAAATATTTCAAATGTGCATTGTGTCTCATTTAATATTTATGACTAAGTGGGTGCACTTTTTTGTTGATGGGGTCAGAAACAATAGGAATAAAAACAAATTACATTCAGTTATTGATCATCATAATCAAAAAATGGCCATCAGAATGAAACATAGAAAGGTCTGGCTCTCTTTAGCCTCTTTAGTAATTTTATAGAATATGGTAAGAAGGCAAGGAGCTTTGTAATCAAGTCTCTGCTTATTATGATGAAGGCCAGTCATCATTAGTTCTTTTGTCTTGAAGGCTTAATGACTGCGTAGCAATAATGACAGAATGGGTTAATGCTTTCAATTCATATGGGATTTGTCTCTCACAAGTAATTTACACAGTTTCTCTTTCAAGGATGAAACAACCAAAGAAAGCAGGTGTCCTCACAAGAAATGGTGTCCTCAGTGCCTCTGTATGAGAGGTGCTTAATGCCAATAAAAAGAAGTACAGAAGCGCTATCAAAAACAAAACATGTGTGCACACTTTGTTTTATTGTTGGCAGCTACAAAGACTTGACAGGATTTGCATCGTGATGAAGAACTTTTAAAAAAGGACACATACTGTAATAACTTATTCCCTTGCATCTGCCCCCAGTCAGTAGAATCAGTTATCAGTTGCGATCCAGTTTTGTCCATTGAGATGACTGTCCATAAATATAATTATGGTATATCATGTAAAAAAAACGGAGTTCTTCTTATTTGTATGGTTTTTAATCAGTTTTTAAATATTGCCTTGTGACTATCAAACTTTGTCTACAGTGCCTAAAATATACTTGTACACTTCTTTGTTTCCTTTTCTAGAATGCAATGAGGAACCCTTGTACCTAATGCAGCGTGTCTATTCACAATGCATATATACAAAAATAGCAACCTTATATTTGCTTTGCAGGACTGATTGATGGTAACCACACACAGGTTTATTACAAATAATGGAAAGAAAAATACAAACAGAAGCTACAATGGTTTCTTTCTACCGTCATTTTATGCATCAATACATTTAAGAGACGCTAGTATGGATGTTCCAGCAGTATGGTTTATATCTAGAAACATAACCACTTTACCTGATTTTATTCCAACAAGTTAGAACATTACAAGTAAAACTCTGGAAGAGTGGGACATAACAACACAGAACAACATGCTTTATGTCATGCTTTAGACAAGAAGTGACATAGGTAACTGGCCACCTCCAGTCCAATGTTTGACCACATCCCAACTTCCTCCTTTGCTCCAACCATAATAACTATGTCCACTATAGTGGAACTTTTATTTTTTGGATCATATTGTTACATATTATATACTATTTCACAAAAAAATATTTAATTCTTTTTTTATATATGTATTTTATTTTATTGTATTCTTCAAACCGATAACTTTGCCAAGAATGCTTTTGCTTGTTTAAACAAGCAGAATTCAATCTATAAAACAATTTTTTTTCTGATCAGTCACATCATATTTCAGTCTGGATTATATACATGCATATAGTCCATGTCCCTGTTGTTTTCCTGCCACTGCATTGCATTAATCGCCCTTCACATAAGAGGCCCCTTGCAGGCTGCAGGGGCCTTGTTTTACCCCCCACCCAGTTTGGTGATGGTTCCCTTGGCGTGAACAGGCGCCACAGCCTTTTCCCAAGAACTAGAAGACAGGTGGACAGCTGTTTACTGAATAGGCGCTTATACTGAAGAGCTTAATTGAGCTTCATAGGGCTAATTAAAATGCAAGGAAAAATAATCATGATTATGGTAATTATTCTATTGTCTAATATGTCTTCTGGAGATGTGCTTCTTTGGCATCATACCTGCAATATGTTGAAGACAATGACAAAAAAAAAAAAAGTAAAAATCCTTTGAGGTTGTCAAGCTTGTACAAAAGCTTTCATTATAATAGAAAACAAATGGTGATACTAAATCTCTACTGCCCAAAGTAGATCCTTTAGGGAGCTGGTATAAATAAATATATAATAAATCTAAATAAAGCCTGGACAGGAAATGCCATATTTTCTCCTTTTTTGGGACATTTTAGAATTAAGTCTTTGTCTTCATTCATTTTTATAATTATTATGATGATGACATTTTTTTGGTAAAATTGTTAAAATATATTAACTTTTCCTGATATGGCAGTAGAATATAATTTAAAAAACACATGATTTCCCACTTATCAGTATAACATCACATCCAAATTTCTACAAATAATATACTCTTGACCTTATAACTGTACTTCTCTACATGTGGTCACTGGGCAAGACACAGCATGGGAATGATGCTGATCAGTCCCCCAGGCAACGCGGGTCATCCTAAGCAGCTGTAGCCTCCTGTGGCCCTGCCTCCGGCTCGTATGTGATTGTTATCCTTAACACTGCTCTGGAGGTGAACATAATGGATTAATAGGCTCCCTCAGGATCTCCTGGTCCCCTGTGGGAGCTCTTAGTCTGCTTGCAGTCCTGTGGAGGCCATAATGGGGTAAGGCTTACACCGCTATATTGATCTGACACACTGACAAGATATCAGACCCTGATAAGATTTATAAGAAAATACATCATTTATGAAGGGATAGCATGAAATGGGGGCATTTATTTACCTGAAATGTTTAAGAAAATGTACCTCAAACCACAAATTATTCATTCATGAAATTCAAAGTGTTTTTCGGAAACAAGTAAGGCCATATACCACATAATTTTATAATGTGGTATTTGGAATACATCCAGAAGTATAGAGCAGTAAAAGTATAAAATCCTGTGTAGTTGAATGTAAATTTAAAAAAACAAAATAAACACAAAAATTGTACAAAAATTCAGGTTCAGGTTAGCAGGTCAGCTTATAGCAGAAAAACAAAGGGATAGTTCAGGGTTATCTGATCCAGGTCTAACTAAAAGGTTGTTTGTTTGTTTGTTTTTTAAAAAAAAAGTAAAGTTTTGAGTTTAATCTGAAAAATATAGAGAATATCTGTCTCTTTAATCCAAACTGGGAGCTGGCTTCACAGGAAATGGCCTAATAGCTGTAGGCTTTACCTCCCATTCTACGTTTAGAAATTCTCAGAATCATTGGGACAAGCAAGTTAAGCAGTACTTGCCTTGCTAAATCTAACAACAGACATAAATTAACATACCAAAGTAAATTGATTTCTCTCTCCTTTTATCTCGGACAGGGCTATAAAAAAGTTCATCCTTTAAAATACTGCCATCATGTGGCCACAGTCAGCTATTGTCATTGGAAACTGCACTTGTTTCACGCTCATAGGAACTATCGCTCTCTCTGTCGATAATTCCACTGTCTCCTGTTAGCAATGATTAGAGCTGGGCAAGCTGATTGGCAGGTAGCATTTTTCTGGTTGATTGTAGATGCATGTTGTGGATAAACCTCCTGTCTTTGACTGTAAATTGATGGGAGACAAGTGTGCAAGGCAAACTGCCTCTGGCTCAGCTTTCACTGCTCTGAGATCAGTTATGATCTGCACTTTGCGTGGAAACTAGCTAGCATTAGCAAATAAACGAGCTTCAGTGACATCATCGTAACAGATGAGTTTCGTTTTGCTAGCCACCTTGGCCAGTAATGATGAATGATGAAGAGAAGCATGTATGGGAGAAGCGTATATCCCTGTCAGGCTTTTTAGGGAACTTTTAGAACAACCTTATAATAATGAATTGCAATACTTTAGCCTAGCAGTAATGAATGCATGAACTAGTTCTTTAGCATATCTCTGAGACACTATGTTTCTAATTTTAGCGATACCTACATTTGTTTGTAAACATTGGAGGACATATCCAGGATTTCTCAGCGTTGCTGGAAGCCAAAGTAATTTTATCCAGAGTAAGTACCTGGTTAGACATCATGTTTGTAAGATATTTATGGCCAAGAACAAGAAGCTCAGTTTTGTCAGAAAATAGTGGGACATCCAGGGCTTTTTGTCTTTAAGACACCCTTCAATTAAATTAATTGATTTTTGTCATCTGGGTTCATAGATAGACATTGCTGGACATCATCAGCAAACAATGAAAGCGTATGCATTGTTTTCTAATGATACTGTCTAAGGAAGCATGTATAATGTAAAAACTATTGGTCCCAGTACAGAAACCTGTGGAACTCTGCGACTGTGAGTCTATCAGATAGATATAATTCAAACCACTGTTGTGCATTTACTTTGATAACAATAGTGTATTTTAGTCTGTGTATTAAAATCAACAATATAGAGCACTACTGCATTGAGGCCTAACACGACAAGCACAGAGATGAGTCTCTTCATAACCCATAGTGCTTTCTCTATTCCATGATGAATCCTGAGTGAAAAAGTAAAATCTAAAAGTGCAAAACTTCATGCACTTTGGTTACCTAACTTCTTAATTTACAGTGATAATCTTTTGATTGCATGATTATTCCATCTGCTTATGGCTTTAGCTGAGACCCTCAAAAGCAAACTTCTTGCTGCGATTTGCACTCACAAGTACAAATATAAACACTTTGTAGGTACATTTAGAAGTGTACACTCATCAATGTTAATTTAACACACACTTATAATTTTGAAGTCATCCCAAAAGCCATATCAGCTCTCCAATCAGCACTTGTCAGCTGTGTGTATAATCACCACACCACAGAAAACATTTTTGCTTGAGCATTACTACTTAAAATCTTCACAGTGGAAAACAAACCATAGGATGTAATGCAAAAACTAAACTTAAATGCACATTTGAGATTTATGTCTGTGATTGTGGTTTAGGTTCAGAAACAAAGCTGTTGTTGTAGCCTCCTTGTCACCATTCTGGAAAGAGCAGAGCCCCAGTAAGAGGTTGTGACTGATGCCAGCTAAGCAGGGTGATGATGGAGCAGCAGTGTCGGTGGGGGGGTGTTGACTAAATGCAGGAAGTAGTTCAGTTTGAGTGGGTTTTAGCCTCTTGACTGAGGGGAAATTGCCTTCAGTGTGCTTCACAAGTACATGGGAGTGCTTCACTTGAATTTCCTCCCTGAAAAATGGCTAGCTGTATGAATGCCAAATCAACAAAAGTAGAGGCAGTGTTCATTTCGTGCCCCTCAAATATGGGCCTCTTTTATAGCTTGCCTGTGGTCGACAAATCCTGCGTGTGAAAGCAGAGTGCAACCCGTCACACCTGGACCTCCCCTCAAGTCCAGCATGAGCAAATACTGATTTGAAGATATTCTCTCTTGAACAAAATTCAAGATTTGTTGAACTCATAATGCCCCAAATTACATACAAACATGGGTTAGAAATTCACACACTGAATTTGTAGGGCACATGTAGCTATCTATCTCACCCTATCCCTAGGCATTTTGGAAATTAAGGGAAGTGTGTTTTAAAATTTTCTCAACCAAGATTAATATTTTAGCCATCATTAGCTTCAAAGACCTGATAATGTATGTTATAATCACTGTGTCACTGGCAGTGACACTGGCAACTTAATAGCATCTGATTCAAAAATAGAGGTGTTGCAAATTGTTAGGGATGCATTGTTTAGCACTATTTTAATACCATTATCCTCTTGAAGTTTTTTAAGATTAAATTAACTGTATCAATTCAACACCATTTTATAGATATTAGAGTTGAGAGTGTTACTAACTATTTAAAATGTAATTAAAGTAGGCATTCAAGTCATTTTAAAGCAAGCTTAGATGAAAAAAAAGAAAAGATGTTATCAAATTGGGGATAAAAATTGGTTGAAACCAAAGTTTCTTGTTGTTTTAAAACTAAGACCCAAGTGCTGGAATTACACCCCCCTAACATCAAGACCAAAATGCATCCAAGTCTTATCACAAATCCACAGAAACAGCAAGTCAATTTCTGCTACTGCTACTAAACAGCTTTCTTATGACCTCATTCCACAAGTCTCTATTACTTTATTTCTTTGAGGTCATTGTATCATTGATGTGCCACTCTATAACTCATACTTCTCTTTATCCTTCCTCAAGCTGCGTACTGGGCCTTTAATTCTCCCTTAGATAACTAAGTAAACTGAAACGTAAGACCTTTAGATAGAACAAAAAGGCTTTTGCAATTAGGAAGATCTAAAAAATAGCATTCATCCACTGGTTGAATGACCATTCTGACAGAGAAGGATCACATTTAGGGCAGAATGGGGCATCCTCTAATCCCAGAGTTCCTGCGAGGTCCCCTGGCTTAGCACCCTGTGCACTAACAAGGCCTCCCACTGGACCCATTACAAGAGGAAAAACCAACAAAGGCAGTTATTACACACTCCTTATGAAAGACACCAGGGGTGAAAGGGGGGGCAAGCTGGACACCACTGGAACAAAAGCGGACTGACCAACCCCACCACCACAAACCTCCAACCCCCTCGTGAGCCCTCTGCTCCAGATCAGCCACTTCCACCGCACGCATCCCACTGTGCTGCAGGCATTGTGGAGATACGTGACACGAGGGGGTCGGCAGAGGTCGGGAGAGGTTGGGGGCTTTGTGGCCTTTTAATTGAGTGAGCCACTGAGGGAGCATGTGGCTCAGCATGGCCAGACCCGGGGCTGAGAGCAGCTATGAAGTCACGCTAGTTTAGCTGGCGGAGCAGGAAAAGCTCAGAGAGAGAGAGAGATGACAGTATGAATGAACAGCAGAACCCATCACACCACCTCTCACGTCTCTGGAGTGGTTTTGTCTGCTTTTACAGTATTGAGCTTAATGTTAATTTGGGCCCTTATGAATCCAGATATAAAAGATGGTTAAATACATGTGCAGGTTTTCAGCCGATTGTATTTATTTATTTTTACCTGCCCTTTCTAAATGAAATTCCTTTGTAAAGACTTTCTTGTTGAGACCTTATCAATAGCATCACCTTGTTGGATAATAAACATTTTATTGTGCCTGACTTTTAACAACAAAGTAAAAAGCTAATATAAGTAAATAATGCTGACCTCAGGTCTTGGTCCAAAGTTATCATGATGCTCAGTATTCAGCATTTAATCCTCAAAATTGGCCACATGTTAATAAAAACTACTGAATACCTGAATATAAAGAGCTTGAAACAGCTGGAAACAGCAGTCATCTGAATACTGGTGCACAGGATATACACAGTAGATGACTGGGAAAAAAGTTTAATTAAGCAATAAAACATACACACACACACACACACACACATATAGTGTGTGTGTGTGTGTGTGTGTGTGTGTGTGTGTGTGTGTGTGTGTGTGTGTGTATATATATATATATAGCATACAACAATATTGTTTCTTTGTCCAAACGGAACTTTTTGTATTTGGTTTCAGAAAAATGTTGTCTGATTGGAATGTTTAGATGTTTTAAGTTCTTACTCATAAGAGTGTGCCTGAAATATTAATCATCTATATGCTTAACCAAAAAGGAAATAATACGATACATAATCTGCTAACTAAACATGCTGGTTCATGAGAAATGAAGAAGACATCAAGACAACCGCTTTACAGGAAGCCATACATGAATCAGAAGAATCAGGACAATGTCAGAGATTTTTGCCAAACCACACATATTCCCAGCTAGATTCTGGGGGTTTAAATTTAAAATTTTCCAAGCTGAATCTTGCTGCTGGTCATACTATTCACTGTTTAATTGTTTACACAGCAGACTCGATTTATTCAATGCTACTGCATATATCTTATTGTATGCCTCATATTAGAGACCCCTGAGCTCAATTTCACTAAATCCTAGAGCTACCAAAGAACAAAGACAAGACAAGGTCTTTTTAGAGGTGGAAACGTGTTCTGTGTGTCATTCTCCAGGATGAAATTCAGTGAATTTGTTTGAAGATCTAAGCAATCAGTCCAGATCTCAGCTGTCTATGAAATCAAATTTTAAATTCAGCAGTTCAGACCATCCTATTTTAAAGTGTTCACTATCTGTGTTGGAAAAGCTCCCTGATGGAATCGAGGAGACCCACACAATCCTCTTCTCTTACTCCCCTCACACCGTGCATTACCTCATTCTCATCACCAAAAAGACAAAAAAGAAGCCTTCTGATGAAAGACAGGGGAAAAGAAAATAGCCAGAATCTGATACAATCAAAAGAAGGAAAGAATGAAAGACTAAAAGATTTGAGGGGGGTGCGTTAATTAACGAGTGACTAATCTCAACCAAATTAATAACTGGGTCATGGATGTGAGGAAAAGAGGGATGAAAAGAAAGAGGAGGAAAAAGAAAGTCAGAGAAGAGATGTAACATGATGGGTCTGGGTACACCGATGGGAATTTTGTCCCTGTCTTTTCCCCATAACCCCTCCTAACCTCTCCCATTCTCCCCAGTGCTCCGATCACAAACCCTCTTTGTGGCTCTCCCAAAAAACCTTTATCGGATGCCTATTTGCATAAAGGCAACAAGCAACAACACTTTTTTTCTCTCCTGTGGGAGAGGACAGCAGCAGCTCCTCCCCTAGCAATGGAATTGCAATTCTTCTCATTTTAGTATGCACACACTCACACACACACACACACAAGCAGGAGCATACGTACAGGATGACACGACGACGAATGTGCTTGTTTTATGATTCCCTTGGTGCACATACTGTACTTTTTCATACCGTGTGTACACACACATATACACAAACAAGTGGACAAGTGCTGCTCATGCATTCATAAATGCAGCACGAACACACACACTGAAAACCTTCACACAGCTCCCTTTTGAGCGTAATTAAAACAGGAGGTGCTCACACAATACGCTTTTGTCTTAGGGCATGGCAAGGAGAGGCGGGGCGAGGGGCCACTGCATATTAATTAGAAGGCTATGGTGTGAAAGCCAATCAGGCGTGTTAAACAGATGACATACTGGGACAAATATGGCACTACTTTCTTGCTGCTCTCCCACGGTGGCGCATGGATACAGGCAGCGCACACTGCCACTTCCGCCAATGGCATTTTGCCAGTGGTTGGAAATTAGCAGCAGGAGCTGTTGGGATGAATTAGTGGCCTGAACAATACAGTAGGCTGTGTGCTGCACAGCAGGGAGACAAGAGGTGGCTGATGGGGTGAATGTCAAACCAATAGGTGGCGATGTTGAGTCAAAGAAGCTTAAAACTGCACAAAAGCTCTTTTTTTTCCATGCATAAACCTCAAAATGTGCATTCAAACCTGAGGTGTCATTAAATAAACACAATCAAAAAGGTGTATTTTAGATTTCTGCTAAAGGCTTTTCACAGCCAACAATGAAGCAAGGAAGGGAGCTCACCTGCAAGGCAATGTACAAGCAAACACAGGTTTTATTTGAACTGAATGAAGCCAATATTACACACTATAACTCTGCATCTCTATTGAGCGCCTGGCTGCCAGTTTACAGTATTTCCCTGACAACAAAAACCGTTAGCCCAGATTTAGCGTCAGATGTTAAATCCAAACTGGACACATCTGTTTGGTTATCAATAATGGAGCGACTGTTTGGCATGCTGGCAGCTCTCTTCTTTCTCTCCCATTCACAACTCTGTTAAAGGAGAACAATTCAGGTGTTATAAATCACCAAAAGGGGTGTGAGCCAGTGAGAAGCTGACAGGCTGTACAGTGGCAGAGGGAGACCTCCAGCACCCTGCCACTGTTTTTTATCCTTCAAGGCCACCCAGCTTCATTTACATGGGCAAATCCAACCTCCGTTTCTTTGTTTTTGCTGCTCAATTTCCCTTTTCTCCAGGTTTCCTTTCTCTGGTGTTCTGTGTTTGGTTGCGAGGTTTGTACCCCATTTCCCCTTTTTTATTCATTCCTCCTATGCGCCAATTGAATTTGTCTTCTTGGGCTAATCTCTAATGCTCTTTCTCGGCCTTTCTTCTCACTAGGGCCTATCCCCACCTATCCCTTCCTCTTTGCTTTCCCCTTCTTTGCCAACGCAACCCCCTGTCATTTTCACCCTCCCTCTCTCATTCTCACCAGCACTCCCCCTCCCTTCCTCTCTCCCTCGGCTTTACCCATCGCTTTCTGCCATTTCCCTGGTAAGGGGGCACTTTGCTTCTCCTGTCTTTCGATCTCCGCTCTTGGCACTCAGTTCTGAGCGGTGGGCCCAGTGTGTGCGGAGGGGAAGCTGTGTTTGAGCAAACGGGTGCCCACGCCTGCCCCCGGCACCACAAAAGAGGCTTTCTTTGCCCGTCAATGGCTTTCATTAACGCCAGGCCCTCGGCCTCTAGAGGGGATGTCAGGCTTCCCGAGATGGCACACAGAGACGGCCATTAGAGGCAGGAAGCCGGGGGCAGGGGCATTTTGGGAGAGCTGCCAGGGCAGAGGAGGATGGGACAAAGAGGGCATGAGGCAGTGTTTTGTGTTCGAAACTCATTGCTGTGCATATACATACACAAACTCCCAAAAGGACACATTTATTCTCTTGCACGCACAAATTGGGGCTTGCATGTATGTAGCAGGGTTCAGCTACTGCTGACTTTTTAAGGTTGGTGCCAATATTTTAGGCATTAGCTGTTAGAGGTTTTGTTCTAACAAAGATCTGAATTATTATTTTTTCATTCTGTATTCAGCACAATTTTTTTAACACATTTCTTATGGAACTTTTCCAAAACGCCGCCTATCTAAATACAACCCCACAGATTCACACATATTAAGAATAAAACACTGATCTTATCCTTTCTTTTGTTGCCATATAACATTCAAATAATAAAATTCCAGGGACTAACAACATGTTAATAGTCAGTAATAGTTACTGTTTTACTAAAGATTAGCATCTTCTACAGAAATCTATATATTGTCATAGAAAAAATCCAAATCACTTTTGTTGCAGTTTTTGTGAAATATTTCTCAGAAAAACATTTGTTAGGTTTATCAGCTGTGCGTTAATCAACATTTAGTGATCTACAGAGTGTTTTTGTGCAAGGCAGTGCATGTGGGATAGAAAAAGATTTGTGCGTTCTCATGGTAATGAAGGATCATGTCACCCAATGCAACAGTATGGTTCACTGATGTGTTTTTAATGTGCTTTTGGACAACAATGGAGCTCGGTGGCAGAGAAGCAAGATATTTTAGGCTTTGAATACAAATAAAATACTTGTTATTGGCATAGATTCAATTTCTTTCTTTCTTTTCATGAAAGTGGCAGGCGAATAACAAAAAATAAACCAATGAAATGCGCTGAGAGTAAAAAAGAAAATATCATAAAATAAACGACTGTAAAAAGAATTAAACCCCATGCTGGGTGTCCAAATTCTTCACTCCATGAAAATATCATATTTTCCTGTTTTTCTTCTGAGGGTTTTGTTTTGTTTTGTTTTGTTTTGTTTTACTACTCCAGTCATTGCCTTTTTGTGGACACCACCACATCTCTCCTATGTTTAAATAACTATCCACCATAACCTGATGAAACACCAATATCAATCAGTGAAACACCAGTGAAGATACACACTTTTGGAGATGTGCATGCACATCACAGTAGAAGCCAAAAACAAGGATGATACTTGCTGGCACACATATGCATTGTGTATATTTGTGTGCACCAAAGGTTCACATGTTTACACTCCCACCCACTGACACACACACACATGAACTTGGCAGTCAGTGTGTTTATGTCATGGCTACTTCTGTAACCATTGCTTTTCAACATGGGAAGAAAAATCAATCTAACTATCCGTTTTTTGATAAATCATTTAAATGAAAGGGTAAAAAATGGTAAAAAAAAAAAAAAAAAGAAAAAAAAAAAAGTAGCCAGTCATACCAGCAGAGAACTGCGTAAAACAGTAGGAATATGTGGGAGTAATTTCAACAAACTGGCAAAAGATTTTATGTAAGATAAGAAGGAGAAAAAAATAAGAGAAACAAGTGATTCAATAAGACTTTGAATGGAAAAATTTGACGGACGAACACAGAGCAGAGAATTTTATAAAGGTAAAACCAAGCTGCCGTTGCAGAATGAGTACCGTCTTCTGGCTTTTTGGGGGAAGAGGTGTGGGGGGTGGGCACTGTAAGAGAGCTATCTAGTTAAAGTGAGATCAGATCAGAAGCATCTGAGACGAAGATGTGAAAAGAGCCAGGTCGGCCTTCTCAAGACCTTCTCAGAAGACACCACGGGATGGCAAAAGGGAGGGTCAGCTCTGCAGGGGTGGGGGCATGCTGCGAGAGCAGGTGGGGTGGTGAAAAAGAGATGGGGAGCGTGTGCAGATCAGAGGGATGTATGTGAGCAGAGGATGGTCAGCATCCACTGATCTAATGATGGCCCGACTTCAGAGCAACACTGGCTCCCTTTGCACAACGCCAATTAACTCCAAGGGTGGGGACAGTTGATGGACAAGTCTATTATTAGCATGTGAGGAGTGCCGCAGTGCATCAAAGAAATCAAAGAAAGAAAAGTCTCGAAGGAAGTGGCAAATGCAAAGTGAATGCACGTGATATGCTTCATTGGTCCAATTGTGGTTGTGTTGCTTTTCTTCTCCTATTGCACCCCCAACACCACCACATATTCTCATGAGCAGAAAATACAGCACAGCTTTGCAAATGGCGTAATTTGTGGCTCTGCAGAGGTGTCCCCTTTCTGCTGCCATACTCAATTATACCACTCCGGGAAACAAAAAAAGGAAAATTCTCCCTTATATTTAAAGAAACATATCAAAGGTGCGTTAAACTCTTAAATCCTTACAAGAAGAGCTCTGCTTGCGGTCCCTCCCCGTTCATCCCACCTATCATTGGCTTCAAGCAGTGGGAGTTCGCTTACTGATTGGACTCCTTTTCAAAAACATTTCTCATGTCCACCAATAAGCCTTTTCAGAGATGATTAGTACACTACAAGACAAGCCAAACAGCATTTATCCCAAACATAAAGTCACATTGCTAATCGCCCCCTCTGACAGGGGAAATTTCATGTAATAGTAATATACAAATTAAGTAACAGAAAATGCAGCATGCTGTAAGCGTTACATTTCTTTGTGTAAAACACTTCTAACTACTACAAACAAAATATTGGAAGCTGTTTAAGTGTTCAGAAAAGAAAAAGCTATGCAAACCCCATCTGCTGAGGAAGATAAGTTTGATATGCATTAAGCTTGTTAAGACACTAGAATCAAACCCTGAAGGTGCAGATTCTCGCTCTGATTTTATCCAGATAGAAAATAAAGAAAGGAATCAGTCATGATGACTTTTAACTCGACCATCCCACTGCACAAGCTCCCTTTTTGTGTATATTAAGTGGGCTAATTAACTGGCACTATCAAAGATAGACAAGCTGTGTAAAACTGCATCAACTGCTAAGCAAGGAGAAACTTTGGATATCTCTTTTCTGCTTTGATTTGCTCTATAAATACAGTCTACATATCACATTTGTGTTAGTGCACTGCTCTCCTGTTTGTACTACCTTTGCAGAGCCCTGTCAGAGCAGATCTCACATTTCAGGATGAAGTTTTGCTTCACTACAAAAGCCAATCAGAACATGTGTAACTTCAAAAGAATTAATTAATTCTCATTTTTAATCAAGGCTTAATCTTAATGTCTGCTCGGCACTATATGGAGTTCTGATAGAACATATGCGGGGATTAAATAGCTGAAAATGAAATGCTAATAAGAATGTATTCAAAGAAGAAGAGCAGCTAATGTGGAGATTTATACTAACTGTTGAATAACATGTTTCAGAGATAAATTAGTGCCATAAGTGTGCAGTTGTCAGTTTGGCTCGCAGAAGACATGGATGGTAAAATATTCTTTATGTGACATTTTAACTTTAATATGCGGTTATGGCTTTATTCAGAGTTCAGTTAAGTTGATGAAATTACAGGATTTCCATCAAAACACATTATGAAAAGAAACAGGCAGCTTCCATTTGAATTAATGGCATTGTTAATGGAGATAATGAATTTGAAGACGTCTCCGATCGCTGGTTTCATGTTGATAAATTTAAGTAAGCAGGACATGTTAGTGGACTTTTGCTCAGATGAATAATGCATGTTTCTTCTTTAACTGACAAAGGTGATTTAAAGCTTGAAGAGCAGAAAAGAGACATGTATAGAAGGTCAGACCTTTACAGGTCCTTTTCATTCATTCAGTGCTGGAGGATAACATGCATTTATTTGTAAAGTTTAATATGTTTGCATTGTAATGGCTAAAGTTCACATCAGGGACAATAATTCACAGAAGCAAGAAGTCATGCAAAGAAAACTTATTTTTTCTAATTGCCAGTGAATGCCACAGAGAAATATATTGTCCCTGAGGAGCATAGAGCAATTAAAAACTTCACTTGGTCCACTGTTGAACTGGTCAGCATGTTCTTTCATTACCATGAACAATAATATTTAAATATTTTTTTTAATTCCTTATTTTTCTCATATGATTCTTTGGTCTTTTGGCTTACATCATATCTCTTTGGTGAAATGCATTTTACTGCACTTGCATCTGTTATTAGTCTGGTATTTTCTTATTTTCAATGCAGCACTTTGAAATATTTGTTTTTAAGAGTTATGTAGGACTATAAAATGTACTTACTTACCTTTGATGCAGAACTTTAAATCTAACAGTTGTAATATGTAAACTATTTTTTGTACATTTTTTTCTGTACATTTTAATCTGTTATGACTGTTGTTTGTTAGTGTGATCAATTCACAGGCACAAAATAAATCAATTGACAGATTTTGGGTGGACACTATAGTTAAATAGCCAATAAAATTTATTCAATGTAAAAAATACATAAATAAAAAAACATACAAAGCATTCTTTTTGTGAAAGAGAAGTTGGCATTTTTGTTCATGTATACCTCTTTTATGCATCTTTAAACTTTTATAGTTATTTTCTAATTTATTGTAGTAATTTTTGTGTACTGAAGTTGTCTGAGCAATTCAAATTTTTAAGTGTAGTATAAAAAGATGATCTTAAATTGTGTGTCCCACTATAACAGAGATATTATAGGAATATAGAGCCATGAGGGACAGACAATACGCTATATTTATATGGAGCAGTTCATGGCTCTTGAGATAAATTTGTGATTATTTTTTTGGGGGGGAGGGGGGTATTTTGTTTCCTTACAGGGCATATCTATGCTTGTATAAAAGAGGGATAATCACATGCAGGACTTTTCTTGGAAATGTGTTCCCCTTTATGTAAAAAGGAGATTTTTCTGTTGTTCAGAAAGGTATATCTGTGCGGTGTTCTTTTCCTCCCATCACTGGAGGAGGTTGAGGGCGGATTAAAGTGAAGCTAATCTCCAATCCGGGCCTCCTCCTCTTCTTCTCTTTTTCGTTCCTTCAGTTCAGCCTCCCTGCAGCTGCCAGGTTGCTGTTCCACTTCTTCTCTGCGGCGGCTTTTATTCATGAGGAAGAGGGACGAGGGGGAAACAAGCAAAATGAAAATGGCAGCTGTTTGTTTACGCGTTCCCACGACTCCATGCCAATTAAGCATCGTCATTCCGTCAGCCGCTTGTCTTTCCTGATTAGACACCCCTCAGCAGACAGGGCAAGAAAAAGAGAGAGAGAAAGAGAGATGGAGAGACTGCGGGGCCTGCAAAGAGAAAGAAAAGGCCCTGAGAGAAGAGCTCCTGTCCGGTGACCATCACAAATAAAGGGCCGCTTTTTCGTTTTTGAACATTTGAATACATCTTTGTGATTATTTCAGCCATATTAGATTACAGGACATACAGATCACCTCTGTTAGTACACAAGGAGCTGCTTGAAACTCCTGTTGCCCGAAGCAGGAGATTTCACTCATCATTATTCTTAATAAAAAATGATCATTTTCTAGTTTATCTTTTTCTCATTAGAAAATTTATATTTTCTTCATTTTTCATCTTTTCATCTTTTACAGTCACTGTAACATCATAAAAATTAATATGTGACGCAAATTCAGTTTAAGCACATTTACTGATTGAAAAATGGAGAACAGAAACTTATTTCCCAACCTAAGAGAGGACAGAGTTAATTCATTTTTCTAAATGCATTTTCATAATCCCAGCAGCTGATTTATGATAAACTTTTAGTTTTTTCTCCTCTATTTAAGTTTAAAAAAATCTTAATACTTGTAGTACCCTGCTACTATATTTCTGAAGTATCGATATCATATTATACCAACACATGAGCTATCGGATGATGCAAAAAAGGAATTAAGACTGAATAAAATGAGGAGGCTGGAGGTCTACTTACATTTGGGTTGCTACACGGAATTAATCCTTATTATCGTTTAAAAGTTTATTTCAAAATAAAACGTCTCGGGTACTTTATTTTGAAATGATAAATAAAAATAAAATGCCTTCTTCAAATCACTTCTAGGCTTCAGTGTTTCACTGAATAAAGGTCAAGGACATAACTAAATAAATAAACACAGGGGGAAAAAATCAATCAATCAATCAATCAATCAGTCAATTCCGGTCATGAATGCGCAAAACATTATAAGCTAAACTTTCCACAAAAGCAAAAAGTACGACCCTCCGTCGTCTTAGCTAAGGAGGCATGATGGAGCAGGTTGGTGCTGCTGATGAGTCGTGATCAGCATAACGAATGTGTTTCTGGTTATTATTGGATTAGTTCACGCTTTAAAAAGACTCAAGAGACTCAGAACATATGAATGTCACAACCGCTAAAACAGGACCCATATGAATACGAATGGATGGTAGTATTTTAGCGTGACAAAATCAGGTAAATATGAGTTAAAACCGATTCTGTATAAATAAATACATTAATTAATTAATTAATTAAGTAAATGTAATGATAATAATAATAACAATAATAGTGTGTTTTGTACAAGGCCATATAACCTAGCAGCAGCAGTATACTTTCTATATAGTGCGTGGTCTTCAGTCAGTTAAGTTCCCCCCCAAACTGCTATTTTTATGAAACTTGAAATGTTTATATTTCTTCTTTTCTTAAAAAAAAATCAGTATTATCTCCGATAAAAACAACTCACAATGAGGTATTGTTGTACGCTAACAACATACAAAAAAGAAAAAAAAGTCTTTATACTCTTTATCTAGCTGGCACCATGCACAGCCTATGAGACAATGGGATCTTGGGCACAGATATGTAAGAGGCCCTTCACTCCTCCCACATAACCCTAATTGACACTGATTCAAAGAACCACCTTTATGTACCTTGAAACAAATCACTTGCTCTGCTTATGCCAGGCTGATCGTAACTGTTCTGTTACCAAAATCTCAGCCTGCTGAACTGTGTATATATTTTTATATCATTCAGATGGTGCATTGCACTGTGTGGTTGTATGTTGAGCCCATTGTGTCCAAATACATTTTGATCTGCTGAAAACAGCTCTTGATGGAAACTGAAGGGAAATGTCAATTTGCATTTACACGTTTGTACGGCACTGCCAGGCTAAAAGGAGGCAGTTAAAAAGGCACCTATAGTTATCTTGTCCCTCTTTGTAGCTGGTTGATTAAATTTCTAAAAGGAAATGTCAACAGAAGAACTGCCCAAGGATCTCTTAACCTCAGGCCCTTGGGCCTGTGCCTGGCAGGCTCCTTCGGGGATCCTCCCCTGGTTGAAATGTTAGCATGACACCAGTCACACTGTGAAGAAAGAAAAAAACATGATCAACAGCTCTGAAAACACGTGAGATCAGCCTGTAGATCTTGGATTCGGGGAAGCGGTATTTAAAAAAGTATATTTTATTGTATTCATGAAGATTACTGCACTGAACAAAAAGAAACCATACCATCAGTGAACAACAAAAAAACAAACAAACAAAATAAACCCAAAGTAATTCGTTTTCCAAGCTTCAAGGCTATGATCACCAGTTATTTACTTTGCTGGTGGCTATGTGCCCCATGTGAGAACAATATTATTTTTAGTTAATATTATGATTTTTATTAATTAGCTTTTTTGATTTTGGTGGCAGCTAAATTAGTTTAGTCTTAGAAGGAGATAATGGTTTGGATATAAACAGACCCTTTCACAATTTTGACCACATATTAGATCCTTCTCTCATCCCATTCAATATATGGATGGTTGTCAGGAAATGAGTTATCATGAAATCGCTTATTTGAAAGGTTTGGAGATTTTACAAGTACTGTACTTATTCACACAACCACAAGAGGTCACCTTAATAAATAAACACTGGCTGTTTTAACTGCCATCAAACAATTAGCCTATACTGTCATTTTTGGGCTGATTCTAATGATGTCTTCCTTCCTCTGCTAGAGACGTCATGAAACGAGCACGCCTGGACACACTGCAAGTATTCAGGTATGGAGAGTATGCTTTCAGTCTCTGTCGACACCCGAGACAGCTTTAATGAACATCCCTGTAATGAGGCCTGAGGTGCCTCCTCCCTTCCGTCTGAACAGCCTCTCCACCCAGACAACAAGGCAGGCTGCAAATATAAAACTGCATGTATGCTTGCAGAGGGGCCTCCCTGTCTCTCAGAAGAAGATGGAAGGAGGTTCTGTAGTCAGGCCCAATCCCACAGCCACCTCCTGAGAGGCAGCCAGCCAACAACAAAAGGGTGGAGGTCTCTCTGTGTGTGAAAAAGTGCAGAGGTGGGATGAATAAGCTCCTTGACTTTGCTGCATCTTTGTGTTTATTTAGGACCACTTGTAAGTATTTTTGTATTTTAGTCCCAGGAGCTACACTCAGAGCCTTTAAGAAGCAGTGGAAAATTTTGGAAAAATTATTTCTGCTTTTACAGACTGAGCTAGCCAAGAGCAATGGTTTATTATGATGCTGTACTCATCATGATATCATTCATGTATTTGCCATTTGCTGAGTAACTGTAATGTTTAATATATGCTGGAAAGATCACACAGGCAAGATAGATAGTATTAGTAAGGATCTGCTAACACTTTTCAAACTTGTCCCCTACAATTTATGTTTCTATAGAACTAAATTGCAATCGCAAATATGTCCTAAAGAAAATGTAATTGCTACAAAATTACATTTTCTATCACTGTAATTGGGAAACATTATTAACCTATAAGGCAAATTAAAGCACACGCTGAATGTATCAGTAAAAACACATTTTTCAGCCAAAGTATCCACTTTAAATTACACCATTATGTAACCTTTTTATGGTTATGCAAATGCACTGGAAACACTTAGTTTATTTTAGTGAGAGATTGTGGTTGCGTCTAATAGAGGAAAAAACTCCACTTTTATTTACATTTAATCAAAATCTTTTTAATACCTCAACTAAATTACATGTTGCCTAAACCAAACAAGAAACTAAAGTGAATCCTGTCTTTGAGTGCTGAATAAACGTTACACGGAAAACTAGTTAAGAACTTTAGCCCTGAACTTTTTTAGATGTCTCCTGGTCAAGCTGTTTGAGTCCAGTACGACTAGAATACAGAGAGTAACTGTCCAGAAAATTAACACCAAGTGAGTGGCTGTGCTCGGGGTCATGTGTTCTAACTCGGCATTTTCTGAAACAAAATGTCTCCAGATGTGGACAATAGTTTTACTTTATCATAATGATGTGTCTAGTGAAAACAGTTATACAATAGTTTTTAAGAGGTTGCATTTTTTCAGCTTTTGAAATATTAGTCTAGTCAATTTTTTTTTGAATGAACAAAAATTAAGCTAGTAGTACTACTTCAGATGTTTGTATGTGCACAGCAACTAGATGAAAATAGATTACAATTACAAATTGCATTTCTCACTAGTAGTTCCATGGACACTGGAAAGTCAAGCTTAAAGGAATATATATTCAATTCAATTCAATTTTATTTATATAGCGCTAAATCACAACAACAGTCGCTTCAAGGTGCTTTATATTGTAAGGTAGAGACCCTACAATAATACAGTCTAAATGTCTTTGAGGCGATAAAGCCTGGAAGAACAGAGCTGAACCAAAAGCCTGTAGCTGAAATGTAGGCAAAGTCCCTACAAAAGTTTCAGGAAAAGTTTCCAGTTGTCCAAACTGCTCGAGTATTAGATCAAGTTGTGCTGATTTTTAGTCTTTAAAACTGTGATAGGGTCCACATAACTTCTTTACTATGCAGTCTATCTGGAGGTCACAGTATTGCTGCTTGGTTTGAGAGAATAATGGTAACAGCATGTGAGTAAATCTACAGCTACCACTAAAGCATTTCTTTTTCTGAGTCATTCTGTATTTGAAAGACCACTGTACTGCTGCTTATTACCTATTCCTCTTATGATATAGTTATTCTCACCTAAATAAATTAAATAAACAAAGTTTAAACGAATAACTTGGCTTTGACGACCGGGTGAAGTTAGTGTGTTTTTCCCACCTCCACTATAAACTGCGGCTGGTATTTTCGCCGATTTTAAATATGTAACTGTGATTCACGCTCATTTGTCACTTGCTTAACTCGGTGTAGAGCTGTCTGTTACTTCACATAGATTCCTCAAAGGTGTCGCTTATAATCAGGCCAGCATAATATTCAAGAGTCCCCCACGTTCTGTGCACTGCTGTTTTTCTCCAACAGCCCTGGAATGATGCAGAGTTGTTTGTGAGTGCATTATCATGAGAAAGCACCTCCGTCTCACTGCACTTATTTGACCTCTGACCTCCCCTTTGTGCCTCCCAGACAGCAAATTGCTGCGGTGGTAGTGGCGGGTCCCTCAGTGCTCAACAGCCCCTCCGGTCCTCGCGCCGGGGAAGAAGAGTGGGTGGGTGTCTTTCAATCAAGTTGTTTAATGCCAAAGTCAATTCCCATACACCCCCTTCTCTCCAAAAACACACACCGTCACACACGCTCCCACACTCTTAACCAGACAGGCTGGAGGACTCCGTCTCAGCAGCCTTTCTTTGCCACCCTGCTCCTGTCTGCACCCCCTTTTCTTGTCTGAGTTTTAATGAAGACAGGGGGACCCATGGAAGGAACATGATTAGGGAAACCCTGAGTTGCAAGGCTGTTGCATGTGTATATCTTTGTGTATGTGTGTGTGCATGCGTCCATGTGTCTAGCTTTGTAGGCCTAATCCCACAGAGTTGCAACGGGATGAGAAACATATGCAGCATATTATGAGTGCGTCACAATCACGGCAGCATCAATGGTGTCCTCTGTTTTAACATCAAAGCCCAGGAATGTCTTTGTATGCGCTACTGTTTCCATATGGTAATCACCACGACTGCTTTTAACACCAAAGCAGTTTTGATTGCAATGATGTTGTTTTCAAATTTTTGTAGCACCATTGAAATGTGTTTTTTTGTGTGTGTTTTTTTCAAAAATGCGTACCTAATTATCATCCAGACAAAGTGGTGAGGATGTTTTAGAGCAGCAAAGATTAATATTTGATCAACTGTGGATTTTTTTTTACCTCAGTTGCAGAGGTTGCATTTTTTGAAGTCAGTTTTTTTTTTGTTACGCCACATCAATTAGGATTGTACATTACTTACTCAATTTATCCTAAATCCACATTCAGACATCCTTCATTGAACTGGTATTTTATGGCAGTCTTTATTCCGCATTTTAACTGTTCATTTACAACAATCTTTTGACATTATTTCTTCATTTAAATGCAGTAATTTATTCTAGATATCCAGGTCCCAGCTATTGAATACATGTGAGTGTCATAGGGTCATGTAGCTTTAAAGAGCTGCTAACCATGAAAGAATTTCATTAGTCTGATGTTCAATGGAAAATGTTAATATTCCATTCTGGTCTCAATGTTGTTTCAGAGTCTTTCACACTGCTGAGAGTAAATTTTAAAAAGAGGTTGATTATCTAAAAATGTATAAAAAAAATTTTTTAAATATCAAATAGATAAATCAGCTACAAGAGCCCAAAAATATCACCTCCAACAAATCAAAGAGTCTATTCCAATCAAATATATGAGGTTAGTGATCTCTGACCTTTAGAAATGGAGCCAAGCATGTGTCAAACAAATAAACATGAGAAAGATTAAACAGCTAAATATTTTCTGGTCAAGTTAAGTTTAAGGATGGAGAGCTCATTCTTAACTTGTTGATCTTGTTTGTTTCCGCTTCCCTTTGGTTGTTAACCAAGAAAAAGAAGAAGCCCTGTGCCAGTAGGAAGGATTTACAAGTAGATATATGATCAAAGCTGTGAAACAAATCAAAAAAATGTGATCTGTTTCTAAACTTCACCAAGCAGATTTGATAGCGAAAAGTGAAAAGTCAGTGTAGTCCAATAGAAATCCATAATCACCAGTTTTAGATTCCACATTAACGAATGTGTTTGGGATCCTGTGGCTTATGCCAGTGTGGGCCCTCTTATCTGCTAACCTGGAGTTTTGTTGGTTCTTATACAGCCCCATTTTTGCCATGTTGTAGTGGGGTCCTTCACCTTGAAAAGTGATGCTGTAAGGATATCCGGTTGTATACCATGAGAGAACTAAGTATCACTATATATGACAAGTATGTGATTTAGACTTTGTTTTGTCTCTCACGTTTACCACCCATCCATATATGGTTACACTCGACCCGAAAGAATGTATTTCATTTTCTTTCTTTCTTTTTGTTTTTTCTTTCTATTATGAATTAAATTATTACCTCTACCATTTCACAAGAACAATACATACATAGTTTAGATAGACTGCTGTATTCCATCTGGTTGAATCTAGTGGATCTGTTGGTCCTTCTTCACCTATTGGTTATGCTTTTAAGCAAGGTGATATTTATTAAATCAATATTTAAAACTGAGTATCCTCCTGACAAAATAAATTAGGAGTGAGAAAGAAAGAGCAAATGTCTACACACTTTATCGAGTGCAAGTTTATGTAATTGCTGTCAAAATCCCTTACCTCATACATCATAATGCAAGCACAAGTTTTTGTTGTATCCACTTGTAAGAGAACTTAAAAGTTATTTTCTGAAAAGGGTCTGAAACTAGCAAGTGGAAGTGGGAAACAAGAAGAAAAGGCTTTGTTTTCAGTTTTAGAAAGAACAGGAAGACATGGTTCTTTAAGGGTTGCTGGAGTCTGTTGTTTGGGGGTTCAGTAGATTCAGTGGAAGCCAGGTGTGCTCTGAGTGTCTCCCTAATCATCAACACTTAGTCCTGATTGCTCATTGTCCTCAGCAAGACTAGAGCTGGCTGTAGGAGGCCATCAAAAGGCTCTGTCCTCTGCCTTCTTTTCCCAGGGGGACAGTCAGACCCACATGTAGAGGTCAACTCACGAGCTTCAACTTTCCTCCTTTCCTCTTCCTGCCCCCACATCTCTAACCTGGGAGGGTTGATTCACAGCAGCCAAATTCCTTGCAAACATTATCTCTCTGAGGTCAGCAAGTATTTCTAACAGCCTTGACCTGTCCCAGTAATTTTAAGGATGTTTCATAGAGGAACAACAGACATAGAGCACACCCTCAGGTGCCTTTTTCTTTTCTGTGCCTCATCCCTGATATGTTCAGGTGATAATGGTGGGGTTGAGAGTAAAATGGTTGCCATGACTCCCAGAGCAAAATGTCACTTAAGACCTTTATATGTGTGCTGATTTGAAGGAGAGAAGCAGAGTAATGACTTAAAATAGCTCAAGCAACCTTGTAGATTTGACCTTGGGTTTTGGTGATGGTCCTATGTTTTGGGCTTTTAGTGCATGCCTTTATGCAGAGCAGTTCACAATGCTTGAGACAACACTGCATAACTCCAAGGTTATGTTTCCTTGTCTACATCCAACATTTCTCAGTGTTTTCAAGACACAATCATGCATACATGTGTACATTTGGAATTCCGACTAGTGGAAGGTGATTCCACTAGTCGGAAAGTTGGTGGTTTGATCGAGCAGATTTTCAGTGTCTTTTCTCTCTCTGTCCCTCTTCTCGTCTATTCTTCTTCTCCTTCTTCTTCCCAACCTCTCCTTCTTTCTCTTCCCTGTCCCCCAGTCCTGGTGGTTTGATCTTTGGCTTCTCCAGTTATTTGTGCCTTTGGGCAGGACACTAAAACCTCCAAAAATGCCAGCATGTTCCTGAGCTAGGTAAGGTGATGAAGACGAGAGGAACACAGCATTTCCAGGAGCTGGACCACAGTGTGACTGCACTTGGCTTTATAGCTTTACAGGTGGATTGGTTCCATTTTGTCAAGTAAATTCTAATCTGTATTGTTGTAGTAAGTCAGAGGTCAGAGACGTGTATTTTTTTTAACACATCAAACTCACATGACGTCAGGAGGCAACAGTTTTGTATAAACAGCCAAAACTTCTACCATTTCATTAAAATGAAAATCACAGACTGTAGAGCACTTTGTACTTTATGCTTTGTATAGAACAATGCGTTTGACATCCTATTCACTTATGTTTTGATAGAGGAAAGCTGCACTATGGGCTCACAGTCATTCTTTTTCTTCAGTTTTATCTTATCACTAGGCAACCACATGCAACGATTTCAGCTGAATGGGCTGTGTGAGTGCTTACTTTGTGGACACTTCCAAACTGCATAAACAGCATGACTCTGAGAACAAAACTGCTAAGTCTGTCAGCAATGAGCTGCATTTAAAGAAGTGGATGAGTTTAAATTGCATAAAACATGCCTCTTTTCAGCCATTATTTTCCTATCCTAGTGTTCTGATATAGTCTGTGAACACTTTTGGGACACAGTATCTGTTGGCTCATTTTTGTCTTTCTGACATTCCCCTTTCCTAATATAAGTTTTTAAGGGTCTTGTAAAGTTGAACCACAAACCAAAGCCTTTTGTTTAAAACTAACATAGCATAGCAGAAAATCTGGATACTGTGCACAAGAGTGCAGCATCACGATGGACCTGTTTGATATTTAGTAATACTTTTTAGAAAATGTTTCACTGTCATATTCAAAGAGGATTTTAAAATGCCATTATTCAAATTTCAGCTTGCCTTCTGTGCGTTTCAATCTAAAGTCCACTCTCATAGTTTACACTGCTAAGAAGAGGCAACAGTTAGCTAGTAAAATAATGCATAACCCTCTGTGCTGGTATAAAAGCTAATGCAGAAAAAATGGTTTAGTAGTAGGATTGCAGTTAATATTATAGTTGTATTTTTTGCCCTGTAATTTGGAAGATCAACAATCCTTTGCCTCCCTTCATCGTGGTGTTATTTTGTGCAATTTCTGTGGTTTACACTCAAGGTTTTAAAGGTAATCTTCATGTTGCCAAAGTCAAAAAAAAGCAAATAACAGCTGTAGCTTAATTTCAAGCTCCATGGAAACAATATACAGTTTTTGGTGTATATGGAAATAGATTGGCATTTATGAAGCATTTATTCTATTCTGGTCTTGTTGTACCCTCAATTTGTTTCACAATTTTAACCATACAGCCTTAGAGTTTATTCCATAAGCTTTATCCATTTTGTGCCCATGTCCACTTGTGAATGGCCATTTAACCTAACAAGGATGTCTATGGACTGTGGAAGGAACCGACATGACGACAATGACGACACGCAAACTCCACAGGCTGTTTATTTATTTATTTGGTTATTTGTTTGTTTGTTTGTTTATTCCTTATGTGCACAACTCTATTGTGGGACATTGGCATCTGTCAACAACCAAATTGAAAATTACACATTCTTAAACTGCTTGCTGATTTTATTTCCCCTACACTCATACTACATGCTCAAAAGCTGTTTAGAATAAGTATGTATGGAAATAGGACAGCTTTTGTCTGTGTACTCAAAAGAATCTTAATTAGAATCCAATTTTTTGTAGACACAAAGCATAATGGCACACAGACACACACATGCACATGCACACATCTACACATAGGCTCGCAAGCACACAGTAGATGCTGGAGTGCAGCATGTTCAAGCATTTTTTTGTAATCATTACGAAATGCCTCTTTAATGTAAAGCACAGCAATATGTGTTTAAAGTAATATTAATATATACAGTATGCTTGTGGATTTTTCAGTCATCTGTATGTAACAATTTTGTAAATACCTGGAGATCTAGTTGAAATTTGGATTTAAACATTGGAAGCATAATTTACACTGAAAAGAAAAAAAATCACAGTGAAATGAAACTATATTGGAATGAAAGATTTCAAGGTTTTGCTTAAAACTTGATCCAGATCCAAATATTCTGTCTTAAGCTTATAAACATGACAAGTGGAGACAAGATGTGATGGAAATAGAGGGCATTTGTGAAAGGAACTGAATCCAGCTCACCAGCATTATTTTCCCTCTTTTCTTCCCATATGCTCTTCTTTCCACTCTCTCTGTCCCCTATTTTCTCGCTCTCTCACACACACACACACACACACACACACACACACACACACACACACACACACATGGGCTGAGCTGTGGTGTAATCCAATCAGAGCTCCTCAATGAAAGAGGGAGGAGGCATGCATGTGGATTAAGGTGTACAACAACAATCTTTATAGGATCAAATAAAGTGACAGCGTCACTCTCAGACTCAGGAACTCAATCTACTTCCAATGTAGCTTCAGACTAATTCATATATATATATATATATATAGCGAGAGAGTCTGTGACATGAACATTACATCTATATTATCCTTTTTTAATGGGTTAAATTGTGCAGACCATGCTCATTTACATCATGTTACATCATGTTATGTTTAGGAGGAAAAGAAAAGAAAAGTGTAAAATTTATTTTTAATTCATAATTTTCTACATAAAGCAAAGTAAAACTGCTTTAAATAATATCTCCACATAAAAGCTTAATATGATCTGTTACCACAAATGTACGGTGGCCCCTAGAGACAAAGCACGTACAAACTACAAAACACTTGCTTTGTCTCTAGGGGCCACCGTACAAATGAACATTTTAATGATATATTCTATATCAACTTCCTACATATTAGTTGGAAACATTTCACAGTTTATCTATATATCTATATCTATAGATATATAGATATATATATTAAATGGAGAAGGCAAGCTGATTTGTTGCATCCCAGTGGGACTAAATGTGAAAACGCCTCTACGCATAGGTCAGCAGTCCTCTGTCGTAGTCGGAATGCTGCAGAGTCCTGTGGCTTTTCATTCCAACCCTCTAATTAGGGGCTGGTTCACACCAGGGCCAGCAGGTGAATGCAATTAACTGCAATTAGCTGGTGAAACCGAAAACAGCGGTACTGTGGCTGCAGAGTACTGGTGTCTGAAGACTGAATGACACTGATAGTAATAACACTGAAGACAATAAGGGACACTTGTATAGACTTCACATTCCGAGTGATGCAAGCTGCAGCTTCATTGCATTGTGGTTTATTTCTGGTGTTTGGTTGTACGTATAAAATGACTCAGTGTCTCTTGTGCAGTACGTTCCACCATCTTTGACTAAACCTCAGAATTAAAGGATGGCTCTTGAAACAACTTCTGTTTGATTGTGAGGGAGTGACGTCAGGTTCTTGACATTTACAGCTGACAGATTAGTGAAACCTCAGCTGTACGCACACGGCACACTTTGCTTCTACAGTAATCACAGCAAGAGAACAATCAGAATGGAAATGCCTTCTGTTTTAAAACTGTATGACAACATGTTCTGTGTATAAAAATGGATGCAAAAGTGTAATAACGGTCCTCAGAAAACTACTTCCATAAAGTCAGTTGATTTAATTATCTGCTTCATTTGTTTCTTTTTTGACTTGTTACCATGAAAATGACCGTTGTCTGCTTGTGAAACCAAGTCTCAGTTGCCATGTCTCTTACTAGCAGAGCAACTGATGAGGGATTTTTCCTTTAAAGAAGTGTTAGTGGCCCAGTGATGTCACAAAAAGTAACATAAAAGAAGCAAAATTATTCATCCCACCCATGACCCTCAGAAACCAGGACATTTGAAGCCGTTACAGAAACACATTAATGGTAATGGATTTAAAACAAATTGCTAAGCAGTCATATGGGTGTTTCATCTGGACACCCACTTAACTTAACGTGTAGGTGTGATGTCACCTTGTTTGTAGTAAATCCTTTTAATAACCTTAATTCAGAAAAATAAAGGGAAGGTAAATGGATGCATGAATGCAAAATAGATCAACCCAAGCAGTACGCACTCTAGTTTTAAAATATGCATGAAATGTGCAATATAAATGACGGCAGATTAGCAATTTTGTCACCTTTTGTGGTTACGGACTTTAAGTCATCCACACGTTTAGAGCCACACACCTGCAGTATAGATAGAATGCATTCAGCGCATGTAATGTTTGCATATGTATAATGTGCATAACAATACCCACATATAACAAAACAGAATCGCTCTCCATAAATTACAGAAAGTGCTTAATAGAAAGCAACAATCAATTACACTCTATTACCACCTTTAAATCACCACTGATTGTGCATTTCCTGTCATTCAGTTATTTCCCATGTGTTTGCGTTTTTTTTATTTGATTTTTTTCTTGAATGCATTCTTGTATTTTGAGAAAGACGGCGAGACAGAGAGAGAAGGATCCAACATGTCTTGGCTTGACGATGTGGTTTTGTGGTCTGCTTCGCCATCAGGCCACTAAAGTGGATGTGTAGTAACACCAGGCATAATGCTAATCCTGCACTTCTCACATCTCCATAAATTAATTTGTGTGTGTGTGTGTGTGTGTGTCTGTGTATGTGTGTGTGCGTGCAGGCGTGTGCATGTGTTTCCCTCAAACATTTTGTGTGTTTTTGCATGTGTAGCTGCATTTGCTGCTCTCCACGCTCTCCTTCTCTCTTCACGTTCTCAACACAGTGCCAACATTCAGACACACACATACACACACAGCCAGTTGCCATGGCAACCAGGAGCTAGCATGAAAGCTGTGAGGAGAGGTGGAGCATGGCACCAGCCTGACAAGCAACTGCCACTGTTTGTGTGTCTGTGTGTGTACGTGTGTGTGTGTGTGTGTGTGTGTGTGTGTGCATGTGAAGGTGATGCAGTAATGTGTGTTTTTGTGCATATTCCTGTGTTGACCCATAATGAGACAGGGGAGGAGGGGGATGGCGACATTAACAGCCTGAAAGAGTAAATAACAAAAGATGCTGTGTCCATTAACCATCGTCTGCTTTCCAGTTACACTTCGCTGTTTAAATTCAATAATTAGATGTCACTTTATGGCTGGAAAAACATTTTCTCCCCCTTGTGAGTTTACACAAAGCTTATAGAGTATACCAGTTAAAAGTGTATTTAACAAAGGCTTTAATGTTACAGCTGTCACATCCAAGTTCTGCTTTCAAGTTTATGTTCATGATTTCAGTAAGATTTGAAGTAAACGCCCAAATCCTTGGGCGTTTACTTCCATTGGTATATTTAGTTTCTTGCATTGAGTCACACTGAATTTAAAGCAGCTGCATGTTCCTGAGGATGAATTGTGACAGCAGTGATGTCAAAGGTCAAAGGGTTTTTGGCTCGAGAGTGAGGAAATGATATATTTTGTATAAAATCTTCACGTGCTTTTGAATCATAGTTTTAAACCCAAATGGCCTGTTTTTGCCCATGTTCCCTTCAACATTGTCCATACAGTAGGTACAGCAGCTACATGATATCCTCACTATTATGATCAGTATGTTAGATTACTGACTTGGCTGTGCAGACCTCTCAAATGAGTGAAATCAGAAAGTCTCAGAAGATGAACCAGGTTTTCCATCCCTCTTCAGTTTGTTGTTTTTAGCTTCATGAACTTGAACCTATATGTCAACAGTGTCCTTGAGCAACACACTGAATCTGCAACTGCTTCAGAGCGCCTTTAATGGCACCTCTCTTTTATCGGTGCGTATATGTGTTTGAGGTTAATGAAAGGCATTTCAAAGCACTTGGGTATAGACGTGCTTGCTACATAAAAATACTGAAATGCCTAACTCCAAATGACAATATTTCATGCAGAATTTGTTATTCCCAAAACACTAAACTGCATTTAGCTGTGAAATGCCAGGGTTTCTGCTCCCTTTCTTTAATGTCTGCTTCTGGAGATAGTGAAAAAATTGATTTAACTCTTTACTCAAGTAAAAATGAAAAAGTACAGGATTGGAAATCTACTGAAAGTACACGTGTAAAAAACTGTTTTTATCTATGAGTGCATTTCTCTTATAAAATAAATAACTTCAAAAAATGCTTCTCACTACTATCCCTGTCTGACACTGGTAATTCAGAAAGGCTGAATCTGCATTTTAGATATTAATCTCTTCGCTGGGACGCTGCACAGAGCTTGGGGAGTTTGACCATCACGCTGATTTGGTCAGAGGTCAGCTTGTGGACATGTTGTGATTTGTCTAGTCCATTTCAGGGTAACAAAAGCAGGCAATGACACAAATTTCCACCCCATTGACCTTCCATTGTGGGGAGGTTTGAGAGGTGACAAGGAGGTCAGTGGTGATGCTATGTTTTATGGGTTGATGGTGGTCTGCCTGACCTCTGACCTCAGCCTGATCATAGAAAAGAAAACAAACATATGCTCTTTTTAAATTGACTCTAAATCACAAGGGACAACTTGTGAGGTTCCAGTTCATTAAATAGATTTGGACTTCCACTGTGGTCAAGATTATTTAGAGATGATGTAATGTCACAGCCTTTCCAGACCATAATGTTGAGATAGAAAACCCCCCATTTCTCCATATCAGAACAGGACATTTTATCTGTTCCTATCCCCAAATGTGATTCTAACAGATTGGTTAGATAGCTTGGCTAAAACTATTTAAAATAATACATAAAACAACACTCTTATCAAAGACAGAATTTGACAATAGAAAGCTCATCTCTCTGTCATTAACAGACAATGACCAACTAATGCACATATTTCTCAGTATAAACCTTTTTCTCTCTGCACGTTCCCAGGCAAAGTTCGCTGCCTGGGAACGTATCCTAGTTTTTGAAACAAACTTTCCACTTTATATACTTGTTCAAGTAATCTGAAAAGTCTTCCCAGAGTAGGACTTTTTTTTTCTTTGCCTATCCAAAAAGTTATACTGCCAGGAACTTAGTTTCACCTTTCTCAGGTCAAACCTCAGCTCAAGTTTGCCTTAATTTTTGTAGGAAAGCTCAAGGTGTCAGATGTAATGATAAAAAAATAAACTGGTAAATTAAAAAATATTTTTTAAAATCCTGTTTAAGATTGTCTGCACCTGAAACAGTGTGCCAGTATTTTTGCAGGACCTGTTGGCTAATTTAAACCTGCTATAAATTAGTTTACAAAGAGAAAGTCAAACATTTGCACAACATCCTTCTTTTCTACCTGGGAGACCTTGAAAATCTTGTATTTTTCAGTCATCAAATCACTACCAAAAGGATGTCAACCACCTGTTGAATGTACAACATGGTGTGCACAGAGCTGCTGGGTAAACTGAACCTGTGTTCATCCTCTGTGATATACAGCACTTGAATAAGGGAATCATTGAATCTTTTCTTTTTCTAACATATAACCATCTTTCTTTATGCTCTGAGAAACTATGTTACTGTTTCCTTTTCACCTGTGTCACCAGCCAGACCAGTGCTTTCCTAGGTACCTTAACTCAAACAGTATGTGGCGACAAATAACATATTTCAAGGTTGTAGCAGATTACATCTCCTTCTTCCATGCTGAATTGTTTTGGCATCCTAATGTAGCCTTTGACATGTGAGAGAAGCAGAAATAATCGATATAATTGACTTTAAAAATCTCATTATGCCATTGTTCTGCATATTTGGCAGAATCTTATTTTAAGTGCTCGCATATTCTGGATGTAAAACCCCAAAAGAAACAGATAGATATAACTCACGTTTTCTCCAAAATACTTAATGTAACCAAGTAATGATGTTTAATTCAGTAAAAGTCTCTCATAATGGAAGTTATTTTGAAAATGGGGAAAAAATGTCTGTTCGGTTATGCAGTAATTCTGAACCTGCTGCTGAACAGTCACAGTATCAGTGATGTAAATGGTGTTTTACCCCCAGTGTCTTCAAATATCCCCCCAGAGTTTGACTTTTAAAAAGTATCATAGGAAATTCTGTCTTTTACAGCTAGGAGCTCATTAAGGCGAGATGAGAAACTTCACACATTCAGAGGAACAAAGAAATCTTTAATGTGTAAAAGCATGTTTAAAACAAACAGGAAAAAAAACATTGAAAAAATATTGATTAAAAGCGCTCTCATTTCTGTTGAATCTGCTGATGAAGGCCACAATAAAACAACCCTGGAATTGAGTTTTGTCGTTGTTAAATAATGTACAAAAATCACAAAAGGGCAGTTGAAAAAAACAACTTAATAACATTTCAGGATATTCATCTTCCTTTTCTTAGCAGGGAAATAACCAGTCAATACCCATTACTTTATGTGTGTTATATTTTTAAATGATCCTTGCGGTGTCCCCTAAAATTGATAACATTTTAGTCAGTTAGTCAGCTCATATATGACGAAATTTACAGCAAGTTTCAAGATTCTTCACAGGTTATTCAGCCCACATTATTCCACATTTGTGTGCAGATTTTAATTTATTTCAAAGCTGTCAGACTAAACTCAGGAGAAAATATGTAAATATAGAATATTTCATTTCTTTGAATAATTCACATTAGTTTCAAGAAAAGCCTGGCACAGCGTTATACACCGTATATTATATACTGTGAAAATAAGGGAATTAATTTAATTTTAACTAACTTAAAGTTGCTCAGCGAGAAATAAACTGCATGTCTGAGGGTTCAAATATACTTTATAGTTAATATATCAATACAAGTTTACAACATTCATCACTCGTGGGTCTTTTCTCAGCCTGAGCTGTTTCAAGATTAGATCACTCAAAAGCCGCAATTCCTCCAACGTCCAGACAGATCCATTTCTAAACAATCTGAGGCCACTGAATAAAACACATTTCATGCAAGTCACTGAACATTTCCTGTCCTTCATCCACAATGCCACCCACAGCCCACAAACACGCAAGACCTCCCGACAGACAGCAGCTCTCCTGCGGAGGCCCTCACAAGTTTAAAATCTCACGCATTACCATGGGAGCCAGCCAGATAAACCTCCACCCTCACTGCTTTCACCTTATTGCCTCTATGTGGCCCTGATATGGCAACAGAGAGACAATGGCCAGCTTGTGTGCAGCTTCAGATTTAATGCTGGGGAGTAAATGGTGATGTGGGGGTGCAGTTGTTGTTCCAAATAGAAGTGTAAGTATACTCAGAGGGTGTGGTGCAACTGTTAAAAAGCAGACACTGACAGTCGCCTTGAACTTGAACCCCACCCCCCCGAGGTCCCCTTGACCTTAGCTCTTTTCCCGTGCTCCTCTCTGCCCTCAGCGGTGGTGGTGGCCTTTGTTGAGCTGTCGGCATTAACTCTTCGCGCCTCTCTCTCACAACCTACTCCTCCCCACCCAACGCTCTGTCCTCCATCTTCCCCGGGGGCCAAGCCTCTTCTTCCTCTTCGTCTTCTTCTGTAACCACTTCCCCCTGTATTTCTGATTTTGTGTGTACCCATCTGCTCTGTGCAAACTCCCCACACTCCAGTGGGGAATTTTGTTTTCCCAGAATGCTAATCTGACCCCCGGGGTGGGGGGGTTCATTCCCACATTCTGGATCTGGGATTTATTCTTTTGTTTTTAAGGAGAGAAGCACTGCAGGATTTGTCCTATCACAGGGCAAAGGATAACTACTGTAGGTATAAAAGCTGAAGTCTGTTACAGCATTATGAGCAAGATTTGTGATTAAAGCCATCAAAGAACGGATGATTTTCAGGAATTCTCCAATCTTTAATCTTCTGAACCCTGAACAGCATTTTAACTTTCACCCAACTGCTTCAATAAATGTGTACCGGATCCCCAAATGTGTCATTTAATTTTTACAAGACTATAAAACCACATTTAGCTTCCGTCTCCCTAGTTGCCCCTGTTTATAGGATTTTGCCTCCAAGCTACTCACGTTCCCAGGAGCTCTGCTCTGATTGTGTCTTGCACCATTATCATTGTTTTCATTTTTTTGTCATTTTTAAGAGATTTGTCTCCAAAATTAGGACCTGTCACTGATCAAAAATGAAGCAGCTTTCAAAGGACTTGCACTGCATTTTTGATTTTGTCAAAACACCTCCATGGTATGAACAACAACTCGGATGCTAGCGGGGGCAAGAAGACGGAAGGAGAGGAGGAGAGGAGCAGAGTGATTTAATCTGCTAATTTTTCTCAGGTCTTTTGGCTTTTGACAGGCAAGTGTAATGGTCCTTCAAGTAATGGAATCAGCCACTCAAGCAATACACACACACACTTGCTCACAGACGCATGCACACACATTCACTAGCTAAAAGCATGCCTGTTTTGCATATGAATGACATCACCGTAAAGTTTTCTGGGGAGGTTTTTGGCGGTTGGGGAGGACAGAGGGGGACGTGGTGGAGAGCAGCCCTATGAAAGGAAAAACATTAGTCAAATCACTTCCCGCTTCAGTCACCCGCCCCGGCCAAACTACTTGACATTCCACAACAGGGCTTGCTCGCCTTCAAGAAAAAGCATCCTCAGTGATCCGGACGTCTAACTCATCAGACCTAAGCTGCAAGTTTTACTAGCCTCTCCTGCTTGAGTATTTCTCCTTCATTTTATAAATACATAAGCTCCAAGGGACGGCTTTAGGGTGTGAGAGGGTTTTAAGCTTAATGTTTTAACTGCTACCTGTGCAGATGACAAAACTTCAATTTGAAATGTCATCCTGCAAAGGTAAAAACCTTGTCACTCTCACTTTTTTTTACCTTTTAAGTTAGGCTGAAACACTGAAGGTCCTCGTTTACTGCACACAATTCTATTATCTTTCCAAACTCCATTAGCCAAACTGAAAAATGCAGGGATGTCAAGCTGCAAGCTAGATTATGGTACTGAGTTGCCATCCTGAGAAATACAAAAACACATCTATTCTGGTGTCGTTTTACCTCCCTTCTCTTATGTAGTCAAACATAATGTCACAATTTTTCATGTTAGTGAAACGTGAAGAGTAATGGCGGATGTCTAAGTTTAAACAGAAGTGAATTTGGGTTAAATGTGAACGTTTTATACGAGTGTGTGCTGTGTAATCTCAGTTTCAAAAAAATGAAGGTTATTTTGTAAAGCGCAACAACATAGCTAACATCCAGTCATTTAAATATGATTTCAACATTACTAGTGAAAGTCCAGTATTCACTGTTTTGCTTAGGTTTGCTACCCTAACTTATTTAACTTAAGTAAACTTTACTTAGTGTTTTTGAGGCAACGAGTTTGTGTAATTTTTTCAAGTTCTGGGAACTAATCAGATTTTACAGTGTATTAGCAAATGATACTAAAAATATTTAAAGTAGAAACATTCAGAATGGAGCATAATCGATAAATTATACAGCATTTAATGCAGCAGTACTTATTCGTTAATTATGCTCATTCATAGCACCTTATGGTGGTTTAACTATTTTTGTATGCTGTTACTAATCATCAAATGTTTGCATGTTTTTTTTTATGTTGCATCATAATATTCAAAGTAAGCAGTACCAAGATTTTCAGCTCGAAAGTAATACATCATTTCCCTTTTGAAATGTATAGGAGCAGAAGCATGAAAGATGCTTTTCCAGAAAAGGAAAAATCATTAAGTCAGTGTTACTGGAGTTCCCATGAGTCTCCTTATTTGGCAGCTCGAACCCACCAGTTGTCAGATTTCCAGATTTCTTCACTACAAGGAACAAAAGCATTGCCAAGCACACAAGTGGAACATCGTGATACATGGTTTTCCAATCATATGTTCTCTATTTAGAAAAGCAGTTATTCAGACTATTTTTCAAATGAAGAAATATTCGTTCCAGTCTGACTTACAGACCCGCTGTCCATTCCGTCTGCCCTTTTAGCTTCATGATGGTAATGTATTTATAGCAAAAATAAATCATCTGATAATCAAAGTGGAACAATCATGTTTAATAACATTTTAAATTTTATCTGAATGGCATAAGCCACTTTTTACACATGCGAACACTGTGTGTGTGTGTGTGTGTGTGTGTGTGTGTGTGTGTGTGTGTGTGTGTGTGTGTGTGTGCGTGTGTGTGTGTGTGTGCAAGGCGCTAAAATTTGATCCTCTAGCTGCCACTCGTCAGATTGCTTATCAAGAAATCCTTCAATAATCTCCACGCCGAAGAGACCAACTCTCTGCTCACACACACACGTCCGCATCTTTATTTATTATAAATGAAACATCACACTCGACAACATATCCTTCAGAGCTTCTGATGTCATTTTGTCTTTGCTCTATGAACAGAATGACCAGCTGCCACACTGCGAAGCAGCTCACAAAGGTGGACAGATCTGGACGGACGCCCACTTTTTTTGGCTCCAGCTACGACAGCATCCAAAGACACACATATCTTCTGTCCTTGCAACCAGTTGCAAACATGTTTTCCCCCCAAAATCACACAGAATGGCCTCCTAGGGTTGCATTCCTGCATACCAATGCGATTCTGAGCAACTTGTGAAAGTTCATCACAAAGCATCACACCAGTTCCAAGACCTTGGACGTGCACCAAAACCCGCCATTTCCCACTTTTGGACCCCCTCTTGTCACCAGGCTCCTTGTGTTCTCGTCAATCAAATTGTTCAGCGGACCCCTTTGCATTTTTTCTTTAAATCTGGTCCAAGTCATGTTAATGTCATTGAGACGCCATCTTGGAATCAATTACTTCAGTCTCATGATTGGCCGTTGCGAGCAGCCATTTTGTGCTATATGTCAAAAGGAAGCCACACCCCATCGCTATAAACACAGCTCCCTAAACACAAGACTTACTGTCATTTAGGATGCCAACTGCACAAAGCAAAATGCGGGGTCAACTTTTTCGTTTTTTGCTCAGCGGCCTGACAAACCTTTAATTCTGAGCTGCTAGAACTTTGACTGTGATCCAACATGGCTGCAAACGACAGCCTGGTTGTACGCCGTCACTCCAGCTTGCTCTAGTATGCTTAACATTGACACTCAGTTCATTAAAGCCTATAGTGCTTGGCTAATGCAGCTTGCCTCTTGGCAGAATGACAAAAACTGTGAATCAGATTATGAGGGCCATAACGCAGCCAAGAAACACAGAGGGCGAGTGGAGTTGTCACAGAGGACCACGCTAGCTCTTTGGATGTTAACGCCTGGGACATAATGTAATTGCCGCCTGCCCTGGTTAATAAGGGCATTGTAATATTTGCATGGAGCTGCTGTTTATGTGTACTATGGCTCATTTGAACGTGCAGCGCAGCTGTAAACAAGAGGAGAGTAGCTCGTAAAGCCTCGGCTGCTGCAAACCGAGAATGCAGACACCCATGGGGGTGCATCGGAGCTGCGTTAAAAACCTCTTTCATTGAATTACATGAGACTTCATAAAAGAGAGGGAATGAATGAAAAGAGCTGCCAAATCAACCTGTACTGTAAAGGGTTACATTTCATTTGTTTTACAGTGGGATTACCCTTTTTTACATGACAATGCTAATGAATTGTGAGGGGCCCATATGTCGGTGTGGGCGCGTTCGCCATATGTGGTGTCAGACAGCAAATCACGCAGGGGAAGTGTTTTGTACAGCACACAGCAGCTCGCAAAGCGACGGAGCTGCACACAGATTATCACAATCCAGGGTGAGGGTGCTATGGGTTCTTTGTTTTCCCCAAACTTGGAATAACAGCAGGTTAAATGACATGTGGCTGGCTTATTATTCATCTACACAACAAACACCAAGGTTAAGATTTTTATTGGTTACTAGAGAGAGCGCCTTTGTCCTGATTAATTTTACACCAAAAGAGGACAGAACTGTTCTGTTTCTCTCCAGTGTAGGTTGCGTATGAACACCCACATCCCTGATGGTGTTTAGAAAATTGTTTGATCTCGGGGGAATTGTGATAATCTTTTCATTTGGCAGTGACAATGTGCTGAAACTGAACTGCTGTAGATTTCTCTGTAGATGTGACTAAAGCAGCAAAATCATTAAGGAAAAGCACATTTAGGTTTTGTTTGTTTTTATAGATTTTCCATTTTTAATTTTAGAAAACTGTAACCTCTTCTGTCTCTCATTTTAAAGACAGTTATTTACATTTATATTTCTTTCTTTCAGTGAATTACATCACTGCTGACCAGGCTCAGCGACGGCTCAAGGACACTTCAGCACTATATGCGGCTGCTTAATGTACTTTTCCATTTATCACTAGACGATCCTGCCAGCCAGCGATATGCAACCAAAACTGATCAAAAGCATGCACAAGAAATGTTTCATTGTTTTCAGTGTAAACCTTTATTACTATTTCAACAGTTTTCCATACAAAGGCACGTGTGGTGAACACTCATTCACAAAGATGAGATTGCATAATACAAACATTGTTGCTTATATAAACAGTATGCTATTCAAAGCTAAATAGATATATTTGATCTACATTTAAGGAAAAGGGAGATTTAGTGCAACTGATTTAATTATTTTAGACCACAATTCATGGTTTTCAAGCCTCTGGACTGATTTCAGAAGAGTGACTTTTTTTTGCTAGAGATTAAAAACATAATTTCAAGCTTATCCAGGCAGATAAGTAATTGTCTTGAGCACTGGGATGTGCATGATTATCAAAAGAATACATTTTCTAAATTAGGCCAAGATAGTCTCCCTTGAATCAATTGCAAAAGCGCTGCATAGACATAGATTGTCTAAAGTAATATTTAAAAGATTTGCATAGATTATCAATCGTAATAAAAAATTTGCCACTTCCCGAAAATTAATATAGAATGAATTAGGCTCTGATAGTACTTGCCTTATTGCATTTGGGTGCATGTGTGTGTGCGGGTGTGTGTGTCGCTGTGTGTTAATGTCAAGAACAGGAAATTAAGGCAGTGTTTGAAGCCAATGTATTTGTCATGTCTCACCCAAAGATGTATCATTACACTAAAGCAGGTAACTATTATGTGCCAAACTGCTGTGCCTCAACTACTGCTATAGGGAGCAGCTTTTAATAGTGTGGCATGTTCTGTATACACGCAGAGCTACTTCCTGCTGATCAAACACACTCCAACCATCAGGAATATTAAATGCTTGAGTCCACATTTACTCAGACTCTGGCTCATGGCTGCACAGTCGAAAGCTGCAAATATGAGATTCAATCCATCCACTGATGAAACTGCTGTATCCTGTCATCTGTCACACACTCACACACACACATCCTGACTGTAATTTCTGTTTCACTATATTAATAACTGGAACGTCAGCACCTCATAAACCATTTCTCTTGATGATGTCTGAAGGAATTTCTGTAAACTGGTGGCTCAAAAAATAATCCAAAATAAATATGAAAAGGGTTTTTTTTCCCCTAAACAATAAAGAAAGGAAAAAAAGAGAACAGTTGCATAGAGTATAAAGACGACAGCTCACTCCTTCGCCATTGTGTCAGCTGACACACGGAGCTGTCCAATCGCAGTGCAGTATTATTCACTGCTGCCGTGGGTCTCACATTCACATGTCTTTTGAGTCCTAGCAACTATAACAAAAGAGAAAATGAGCAAAATATGGGCTACAAATCATCAAATACAACCTACATTAAGTGGAGCCTATGATAGCTGAAGACAGATTATATTCCTTCATGTCTAAACAATATTTTTTTACAATCAAATATAGGATAATAATTACAAAATTCAGTGGCACATCTACAAATAAAAGAATTAAGAGTCACAATTATCAAGCACTTCCTCCAGCCCTCAGGCTGCTTATTTTCCACCGAGTCCCACAGGTTTCCATGATTGGAGTCCACGATGATGTTTGCTCAGTTAAAACACCAAAAGTCATTCACAAGCAGTCCAGGCTGAGTGTTGGTTCGAGCGATGCATCAAGGAGACATACACAGCGTTCCACAGTTATGGCAGGAATCACTGCTGGCTCGCATGCAGACAGCATCGCCGTTCTCTGTGTTTTCTCCAGCTAAAAGGCAGCGAATGAAGGAGGAGTCCCACCGTCCTCCTTTTGTGTGCTCTGTCCATTCTGGATCCCCCCTGCACCAATCACATTTATCTAAAAAAAAAAAAAAAAAGGGAAAATGACATAAGGGTACAGCTTTCATTCTTCAGAATGAGTCAAAACACACCTTGAGGCCAATCATGTGAATGTCAAAACAATTATTTGAGACAATGGACTGTGAAGTCCAATTTATGTATCAAAAGAAGGCTTGTCCTCAGTGCTCTTTAAACATGAAAAAAATACTTATTAGGTTTTTTTTTCCCTTGTGTGTCCTAAATCTAGCCGAGTTAAGTACAGCTTCATGTACCAGCCAAGGGGATTGAGACTGAAGTTGAAAGGCCTTAACAGGAGCCTGGTACGCTACAAGCTGCTAATACAAAGAGGAAGCATGTGACACACCCTAAGCTAGGCTGAGTTGGACTTCAGAAGACCATCAAACCCCCTTTTCTGTTACATTTTCGAGCAGCTCAGACAAGCAACTTAAAATATTATAGCAGGTCACCAAGTTCAGAATTAGCCAATAATGCGTCCATCTAGCTTAGCAGCAGAAATCAACAACTACTGCGCTAATTACCATCGTCTGAGCTATTAACAAGCATCACGTTAGCCTTGGCATTTAGCATTACGGTGTGAGGGTGCGCTCTGCCAGTGAGGAAAGAGTGGGGGCTGCAGGGAGTGGCTAACAGTAGAGGTTGGCGACATAAAAGGCAGTTTCGGGTATTGGTGTCGCTTTGAGTTATTGGCATCATGGTCTTGTTTTGTTGAGAGGACTACAGTGAATAAGCTTGTTAATGGTAAATTTACAGCCCCAGCATGTGGCCTAATAAAACCAGGGGATAGAGAGGATGATGAGAATGATTGCCATTGCCATTTTGTGTGTGTGTGTTCAGGAGGGTGTGTGCGATGGCGATGAGGAGGGGGGTGTAGTTAGAGAAAAGGGAGAGAGAAAAGTGGAAGGCGCCGGTAATTAAGAGTCTAAAAGAGTGTGAGAGAGGCGCATACTGCTCAAAGCAAACTTTGAGCCTAGATTCCTCACTTTTTATTTATGCATCCCGACTTGAACCCCCCTCCTCCATCTTCACTCTCTCCCCCTCGCTCTTTACTTGTCTCCCCTTGCTGAATGAATAGCTATCGCAGTGCTACAGTGTCCCACAGTGTCCCACAGTGTCTAGCAACACCCTCCTGCATCCTCCAACCTTTTTTCAACAGCACCCCCCTCCAGTATGGTCCTGAATAGGGAGCCGAATTGAGCAAACAGTCAGGCTGTCAGCTCAATAGGAGGTCTGGCCGTGAACTTGAAGTCCTTCCCAGGCCCCGAGCCTTACATTAGGGTAGGAGGGGTGGGGTGGAGATGGTTGGGGAGACAAGAGACGGTGGGGTGGGGGGATTGGTGGAGATGGGGGTTTGCAGCCAGACTTTTGGGGGCCCCCTACGTGCCAGTGTTGGGGGGACCCCTGCCACCGAGGTTCCCAAGCCTGGTGCTCTTGCAGGAGCAATGGGGGCAGGGTGCCCCAGCTGCCTGCTAACCCTCCCCTCCCCCTGTAGCACTCAGTCTGGGCAGGAGGGGTGCTGACAGTGGGGTTTGTGCAGGCGGGACAGTGTCTGCTCCCCTGCCAAAGCTCCTCTAGACCCTCACACACACTCGCACAAAGACGCACACATGAATACACCGATCCAGACACAAGCCGTGCCCACCCCCTCTCCTCTATCAGCTCGCAGCCCTCCCAGGCTTCTCATCATCTCATTAGCCAACGCCAGCCACTCCACTGTCTACTGTTTGCATTGTTTTGGGCTCTGCATAATTTACACAGTAAATTGAGAATGGCCTCGGCCCCCTTTGCTCAATCTACCACCTGTTTATAGAGGCCTGGCAGTGATTAGTGCACTTTGCGTTTGACACAGTTACCACAAGACAACTCAGGAAAGCCAAGCGACTCCTTCGCTTAAGGCGGCATCGTCAAATATTCAAATTAATTAAGCTTAGTTTGACCTAATTTGGGAACTGGAATCATTAACAGTGTATTCTGTCTAAATACAGAAAATTAGTGATTTAATTTAAAGAACACATATATAAAATTGAACATTTTTGGCCAAATTATTTAAAAGAAAACAAATTTGATGTTAAGATGTTTCCTGTCTTTGCCAAGTCTCCTTCGCTGTTTTTACCTTGACCTGGGGGTAGCGGCAGTTTCTCTGTTAGCCCCAGGCATCCTACTATAAGTTACCATTAGCACAGTCTCTCTGACCCACACGCCACAGACACAAACAAAGGGAGGTTTCTGTGTTAAGATGACAAAAGTAAGCATTGTTTACCAGCCATCTTACTTAATCAAGCCCAGCTAAAGCTAATTGGTGTTTTGGTTTAAGCGGTTTTCAACGTTGGGAGCTCCCCGGTTGAAAAAATGCCGCACCACAACGAGCTCATGCAAGGAGAACAATACTCAACTTGTCTGAGCACCGACTGCCCTCCAGTACTCACCACTCACTTAAAGAGAGACTTTTCAGTACTAAATCTGCCTATCATGCTCTTACAACTTCACCATTTTGTCTTTATTTTTTCTCTCTGCCTCTGTCTGCCTCTCTCCTGCTTTGTTTTGGGCTTTTTATGTGCTGCAGTGTCCCTGTAAAAGACTATGAATCATCATCACTTCCACTCAACTGATGTTGCCCACCTTGACATTTCTTTTGACCTCATTTAAAGAGCTGAAGGGAGATTTTTAGAATTATTTTAAAAAGCCATACCTCTGTCACAGATTACTGTCAAAATCATTAAATATTATATCACAGTTTTTTAGGTTCAGTGACTAAAATTTTCTTACTAAGCTGCTCAACTTATGGAGTAATCAGCTGTGCTTGTCTTCGTCCAGAAGGCACGGCTTGCATCGTAGCTCCAAAATGGCAGGCGCCGCCATGTCGGGGCAGGCATGTGAGGATGGCATCAGAATTCCCAAACGGGAAAGAAAAACTGGCGCTTTGAGGACAGATGCCCACTGAACGCCTCCTGAGAGAGGCACTGAGAGCGGAGTGATTTAATGTGTACGCACATACAAAACACGCTCCACCCACATCAACCCTCCCCTCCTTCCCATCAGCGCATCTCATGAGTCGTGCAATTAACAAAGGTATCAAAGGCAATTAAAACAGAGGGTACATCACGCCGGAGAAGGCGCGAGGGCACGGAGAGATGGAGATATTGCGATATGATGGAGAGTCAGGGAGGTGCCAATAGAAAAATGAAGCATGGCGGGCGCAGTGGGTTTGGTGTGTTACCTGCACTGACTGGTCTTCCCACTTCCATTTCATGCCAGCGTTGCTCTAAGATGGTGGCGCGGGCTGCGTTTCGCTGTACAGGAAAAAGGGGCAGTCTGCTGAGGATGGAGTGGATGAGGAAGGGAAGAGGAGGAGGGAAGAGGCAATGCAGTGGAGGGCGAGGAGAGAGGGAGGGCAGAATCAACAACAACCCCTCCTCCTCCTCCTTCTCTGTTTTTCAGTCTTCTTTTGCCAGCTTTCCTTCAGTAATGTGGTAGCCTGCACAGAAAACATAGATGGAGAAATCAGAGGGTAAGATTGAAAATTTAAACTATGTAGCTTATCCACAAAAGCACACATGTACAGTTCACAAAAATATACAAACACACGAATGCACGCGTGCACACACACAAGCATCCACATACACAAACACACGCGTGCACACACACACCTTTTCATGTCTGTTCTCATGGTACAGTCTGCCCCTGAGCATGCAAATGACTTTCATTATGCAAATGCATGCAAATCAGATCCAACCATCTGAGAATCAAGGGTGGGAAAGAAAAAAAAAACTAGACACAGAGATTGAATAAAAGAAAGAAAGAGAAAAAGCGACAAGAGAAAAATCCTTTTGAGTGGCAGGAGGCGGTAAGTTAGGTAAACGCTCTGCTGAAAACAACGCCAGACCAATTGGGCAAACACGATTACCTTCTTTTATTGTGTCTATGACCTAATTTTTTCATTCAATTTACTGCATCCTTGTCATTTTACAGAATGCAAGTTGTTTTTTTTTTCAGGTATTTGATGTTAAAGGCTTTTCCTGCATAAACAATATATCACCTAAAATTCAAGAACACAGTTAATGTTTTAAATCCACCATTCCACCGCATACTTTGCATCTGACACCTGCAGTTAAGCATGGAAATAATGGAAATAATGTAGCATTCCAGCATCGATAGAATTATAAACAGTAGTTGAGTACTTTACATACTCACCAGTTGAGCTAACTTGGATTTCATGTAGCAAATCTACTTTTCCTTAAGCCTTAAAGGCTGACTGAAAGTCTGCACTCTAAATTTAAATAGTGTCTCTGCAGCCTTTCTCTATGTTTCTATGTGCATCCGTGCAAAATAATAAGCACGACTAGCTTAAAGCAAGCCATTAGGTGGCTAAATGTCATTAGCACTAACACAGAACAACCACTGTGGATTTCAGATGAAAGGGGGAATTGTTAATTGTTTAAATCAGCGTCTGTCTCTGCCACAATCCTTCCCTCAATTACCCACACCTGCACATGCAAACCTGGGAGTCTAAAACAAAAGTAGCACAGTGCAGCCAGCTTGCTAAGTTCAATATTCCCAAGCAGGTGGACTCTGTATCTTGCATAGTTCTTGAACCCTATTCAAAGTAATCAACAAAGAAAGCTGACTAATCGGTGAACGGACCATGCTGTCTGATTTTACTAATACTCTGAGCCAAGCAGAAAGGATCCTCCATTAGCCAGAGAGGAGGGAGCCAGCTTTTGTCTCTGGGTGTCAGTAGGGGAAGGCCACGTCTGAAATTGGAATAAGGTGGTAAAACCAGGGGTGACTTGGAGTGTGAGAGAGTTGGGGTGGGTAAGCAGGGAGGGGAAGGACTACAGGGGTGGGGTATTGCTGAATGGTGGCAAACCTCTCCTAATTGGCACTTGACATTTTTTTGCCATTGGCACTAGAGTGGGCCAGCTTTCAAGCCCTCTCTGGGTCCTTGTTGGAAAAGTGCCTTATGCAAATATGGCGAATGGGCTCTATTGTGAAGCCTCTGATATTAACAGCTCACGCAACAATGAAATTGTGTGCTTACTCTGGACTCGTAGGTGTGTGAGAGAGAGCTAGACAATGGGAGCGGGAGCAGCTTCAGTCTGAACAGACCCTCCATCGGATGCTTTGCCAAGTCATTTCACCAGAATGGGCTTTTCTGAGGACCGAGGCTCTCAGTAAAAGCTTTATTAATGACTGAAACAAACAAATGCATGCACTGTTTTGCTCTGGCTCTGAGAGTGTCTCTATTTGTACTGATGCTGAATGGCTTGATTTATTATGGTTGAAAATACTGAAGGTATGTACAGAAAAGGCTTCATTCTCTTTAAATGATAGTTCCCCTCCTAAAACATCAATGTCTCAGTTCTAAATGTGAAAATGTATTCATGCTTCTGTGCAGTGCTGCACTCCCTCTGATACTTCTTTCTTCTCCGTGTGCCCGCATTGTTTACCCTTAACTCGCTCCCTTGGGTGAGCACTGCTTGAGTTCTAAAGATATCTGCAGAGTCCCTTCGGAGAAAACTTGGCATGGGAGAAATGTAGCAAAACTAAGCTTTGTTTTCAAATGCAGTGAAAATGATAAGAGGCCTGTGCTGGACAGCTCAACTGAAACTTCTAAGTCAACAAGGTCTGAGGCGCTCTTGTCTTCTGACAACGCAACACAAACTTAATTTTTACATCCACGCAACTAAAAACCAACAAGGAGACAAACAGAGCAAGTGGGTAAGACAACAACAGTCACCCCCCGTGTGGTCCGAGCTCAGTCAAAGTACACCTGTTACTGCTAAGTTGCCAAACTTAATCTCCTTTGTCTGAGGAGGCCCATTGACTTTTGCAACTGCCCAAGATACATTCATTTCTATGCGAGCATAAGGGGGTGGAGGGAATGCCAGTGTTGTAGAAAATAACAGGGTCTGTCCTTACACTCTGGCCCAACAGTGAAGCCATTTTCCAAGCCCTGTTGGTGTGTTCCGTCAAGAGAAAGAGAGGCAGAGAAAAGGGGGCAAGAATCACTGGGTTATTCAGAAAGCTGTCTGGCTGCTCGGACCCGGCAGGCCTGAAAGGGAGGCAAAGGGGTGCATTGTCCCTCAGTGACAAGTGGACTAGCTCTATTGACTGTAAAGTCTACTTATGGGGGGGCAAGTAGGACCCGACCACAATGGCTGTTTTTCTATTTGACACTTGGAGTCTAAATCTGCTTGCCCAGTGCATGAAAGCTAAGACAAACCCACCACCCTCCTCCTTCTCTTTCCTCTCCCTGGCTGCTTTCCTTTACATGCTTTCTCTTCGCGCCCTCTTTCTATTTCCAACACTGCCATGGGACAGAGAAAAAGAGAGAGCAAAGGCCCTAAGGTGTTTTTGAGGAACTCTCCTATCTTTATGCTGTTTTCAGGCAAGCATAAGCTAATACAGTTTCTGCACTAAGTTCCCTAGTGTGAAGTGTTAGTGATATAACTGTGCCACACACCGAGCCAGAACAAAGCATTTGTACCATGACATGCGTCTCCCAGGGCACTGCTTAGGGTATAAACACAATCTGTCCAAGACTTCAGTTCCCATTTAGACCCAACAGTGTAACTGACACAAAAAGGATGCAAAGGGAGAAAACTATTCTCCACAATGCACAAAATCTTTCTGCCTTACACCTGTTATATGCTAATTTCATAAATACAAACCACACCTGTGTAGATATACAGGAGTCTGGATATTGGGCATGCACAATCATTTATCTATCAGTTGCAATATGTGATAAAAAGCCCTACATACAACGCTGTAAAACTAAAGAAATAAAGGGGAAAAGGACATGTAGGGACGGTAGCAACACAACAGAGAGAGAACCAGGTACTACTTTGCCATCCAAGAAGGTGACATCTCTGGCTGTCACTTCCTGTCAGGGCCCTCGTTCCTCTCTCTTACTAGCAGAGCCCAAAGCTCAAGTGTCACACTCAGCACCTGCAATGCAGCAGGCAGGCACAACTGCAGGGCTCGAAGAGATTGACATTGCGAGGTAAGGTTGCCTCACAAGCTTTTAGTAATTTCACTTCAGTCCTGCACAACTGTTTAGAATTTGTACCCTGTCAAGCTAAATATATCCAAACCCGAGGGTGATGTTTTAGCTGCACCACAATGAGATAGCACGCCACATGTGGAATATGTTCGCTGCTTGGAGTTCACCGCTAGCTATGCACCACCAGAGCTTTGAGACCCAGGATACAATTCTTAGTGGCCTTTCTCAGCAGGAGTGACCCTCCAGCTTTGATGGGCAGAACAGAAATCACACCTTCAATCAGCCATCAGAGGCCTTGAGGTTGAAGATCTGATTGACCAATTACTCCTCACCATGAGTCCAGGCAAAGAACCTAAAGGCTGAGATTGTTCTCCTTCGCTCACTCGTGGATCTTGTCACTAGGGGTACTTTCTGCTTGATTGCCCCTGGACCACTCCCCCTCTGAACCCAACACGTACACACAGCAGCATTCAGTGAGATCCCATCGGGCCTTTCCACATGGTAGCACCTCATGCAATGGAGGCTTTGCCACGGCCCATTCACAACCAAGCCAACTGTCACGTCAAATCAAACAACAGCCAGGACCCCAAATCAAACATCTTTTCATGCAAAAGGAAAAAGGGAGTAGGTGGAAAGAAGAAGAAGAAAAAATCAACAACAGCTAACTTAACAAAACTGGCCTCAAACAAATTCTTGTCTGTGCGCTTAGCTGCCAGTGGGGCGTTGGGAGATCAGATTAACTCGGGAGGGACCATTCTTAACTCACACAATCCAATCCAAGTTGGAACATATGTATAATTCATAGCACCGTATGCAGCTCAAAGGCCCACATTCTTTTCATATTGCATGGTGTCTTTATGCCAAAAATGCAAGCAGTAAGACTGAATTCCATGGAGACAAATAAATAGAGCGTTGTCCAAACTAGCCAGCAAACTGGCAAGTCCTCTAGTCACTTGGTGTTGGCTAATCAGAGACCAGTTGCTTTGGTGAATCGGTGTGGGTTTCTTTTTTTTTCTTTTTTTTCCTTAGCAAGCTTGTCACTCCTAACCATGTGATACTAAGTCTAAACCCATGCATGCAGCCCCACACAGAAGGATCATGGGGCTTATTAGATTAAAAGTGATCCTGTTGTACCAACCTTACTGTTATGGATCACTGCCACTGGCTAGAGAGAGCTAAAGGAAATATGTGTGGCAATGTCCCATTTATTTGTACATGACTAACAACGGTACCCAGCATTACGAGCTGCTGATGGATCAAAAAAGGGGCCTCAGAGTTGAGTTTAACAAAAGGCACACACATGTATTCACACACATTCCATCACCAACAGATAAGACACAAGAAAAACATGCAGCCTACCTTTTGTTGCATCGCATTCCCGTCTTCTTTAAAATGTAGTCCATTTTCTTCTCTCATGCTACAATTCTTCGGGCAAGTTTGCATTTTCTTGTAGGGAGGCGCATTTGGGGTCTTGATGCCTTTTCAGGAGTGTAATGGGATTCTTGTTACTTTCGGTTATCTAGCTTTATGAAGAATGTACATCACTCATACAGCTAGATAACCAAAGATAACAACCAACCCCTAAGGCTACCCATCCTCTCAATCTGCAGCCGAAGTAACATGGGCCAAGTTCTGACCTATAAGCAGAGGAGAAGGTTGTTAATTAAAACCTATTATATCATTATATGTCTCCACTGCTTTTTATAAAATGATTTTAAGAATTTCAAACTAACTTGAGACAGAGCTAAAAATCATGTCAAAAGTCTGATTTTAGGGAGAGAAAAATGAAAGAGCAGTTCATAGCATTTCTTTTGTGGCTTACGGCCTTTTTTCTTCGCTCATCCTACAGCAGCCCTTAAATGTCCTGACCCTTTATTTTATGATGTCATCATGTGGCTCCCTCACTCCGCCTCAAACAACCTCGACCAATTGGAAACTTCCCTTTGTCCGCCAAAAGCTTTGATTGGCCTGTGAGTAACGCCTGTATATTAAAAACCCAACAAGTCAAACAATCAGCAAGAGGCACCAATTTAAAAAAAATGGTTGCTGAGCAAGTCCAAACCAACTAAGGCGCCAACCTTCCTTTCTCCAGCCCAGCGCCCATCCCTACAGCGCACCCGCCTCACCCGCTGACTAGCTCCATAGGAGGGTGATGGCTTCAAACACCGCCCCCTGCCATGACCCAAATGCATTTTTAAATTAAAAGAAGATCCTGGCTGTTTGACTACAAAAGGAACTGGTTTGTCTTCATTTAAATTATCTGATGCCAAAGCAGTCAGCCAATGCTGGTGGTTGGCGCCAAAGCATAGATCGGGGGGAGTTATTAGATGCACACACACATATGTATATGTAGAGAAAAATTCTCCTACATATCATGAAAGAACGAGTACTAAACATACCCTTTAGTATCCAAATGTGTCCAGAGACCATGCAAAAACAGAACTAAACACACACAAAACAAATCTTATCCTACATGGCTACGGACTATGCTATAACACACACAGACAGACACACTCCCTTTCACACATGCTGTGGTGGCACATGGCACGAGGCCCCATCTAATTAAGGCTGCTCTGTGTGCCCAGATCCCTGTTGTGGCAGGCTCCTCCCCCACAAACACCACCACCAAGTAAAGCTTTACTGACTGAAGGAAGATGGAGAGATATGGAGAGAGAATGAGAGACTAACTGAATATCCTCAGTCTTCATCACACACCCAAACCTGCGAACACACAACCTGACTGGCATTACCAGAGATGGCTACATCTCCGTTAGCAAACAACAAATCACCCCGCCATTGTTCTCCCTCTTGGTTGCAATTAACAGAAGGTCTTCTTTTTCTTTTTCGAATGCCTGAAAATATTTTGATTTCAAAGTATTTTGTTTCCATTTAGACGGCTGTCAGCATTACACTGTTCTTCGTCAATGTCCTTTGTTTCAATCCACAAGGACAAAGCAAAGACCTTTAAAAGCAGAAACATGCCTCAGCTCCTAGATTGCTGCTTCAGTGGAGAACATACACACACACACCTAAATGTACCACATTTAGGTGTGTGTGTGTGTGTGTGTGTGTGTGTGTGTGTGTGTGTGTGTGTGTGTGTGTGTGTGTGTGTGTGCTTTCAGATGTTTAGTAGATAACTGCAGAAAATATCAAACTACACACTGTGACTTAGAAATAAATACACACAGATACATGCGATCTCTCTCTCTCACACACACACAAAAAATGCAATACTATTAATAGCTCATTTGATGTATTTTAGCTATAGTCTACATTAAGTGAATCAGAATATTTAAAAACTAAATGTTAAGATATAACTTCCACTTATTATTAAGTAGTCTTTTACAAAACTATTAGACTTCAGTAGGCTATTCTTTTCATGCAATCATATTTAACATTAATTAAGGCTACAACAATAACCTAATGCTTTTTTTAAATTTTCTATCTAGAAAACTAGAAATGTTTTGCAGCATCAATTTAAAATGAAGTAAGTAATTTTGTTTTCAATTTTAGTGTTTAGTAGGGTATTTTTTTTAACTCATTAGTAATTCACAGTAATTATTCTGGATGCAGATGGTGCAATATTAACATTTAAATAAATATTTTTTTCATGATTTTCAAGCTGAAAAAGGAAAAAAATCATGATTTTTAATATGTTCAGACTGCATTGAATTATTTCAGTTATTTTTGCATTTTCAGTCGTAGTCCCCTAAGTGCTCCATTTCATATAATTCTGTTAATCTCATACAATTGCATCATTTTGTCTGCTGCCTTATTGTCCCCACAGTGTTCACCTTTCATGATGTTATTATTAACACCATGTGTTCACAAAATTAAGTTTGTGAACATTAAAAAAATATATCTGTTCTTTAAAAGTTTAAATGAGCAAAAACCCCTGGTTTTAAGTCTTCATTTGGACCCTTTTCTCCAAAATTTCAAAGCATGTTTAGGGCATAAATGGAGCTCCAGCTTCATGATCTCCATTATTTAAACAAACCTCATCAGGCCTTGCTATTGGCCACAGATGAGCATGACGTCAACAAATCCTGTGCCTCTAATTGGGAAAAAAATATGCAAAGGTGCAGAGCAGATTAGCAAGAAATGGATTCATATTGCAAAGTGTCATTGGTTCTCATCTGATTAAACCCGCGCGATAAGTCCCATTAAAACGTTTCATTTAATCGCGTTTTATATCGCAAGTTGAATCCTTAGACTGAGCGCTGCATTTTAGAGGCAACAAAGGCAATTGTGCAGGAGGGCAAAGTATTTTACTCACATTTTAAGCCACGTTAAAGGATGAATACAGAAATAAACAGAGTGTAAGTCACACTGTGGTGAGGCAGGCCCACTGTGTCTGATGAGCATACGCACAGTTTTTGCAGTGATAGGGCAACTCGCCTTAAAATGACGCTTTGCAGAAATTACGCAATTAATAGTAATTTCCACAACCTATGACAAAATCATGTGACGTTTAAAATAAGAGCCCAGATTTTGACATGCAGCTTCGAGGGTCTTCATCTTATTTTTTGTTAGATTTTAAACTTGCGTTTGCACTTCATATATTTATTATTATCATTATTATTATTATTATTATTACTGTAGATAAATACAATTGTAATAATTTTTTTTAAAGAAGCAATTACGTCAAAATAAAACATATTATACCACCAAACTTTGAAAAAATAACCACGGAAGCCTGAGGGTGATATGAGTGACAGTGAGAGCTGATTATCCATATTACCTACAGTAAATCACGTGTTGTGAGGCCGCTGAATGTCTCTCCAGCGGTTCCTGGAAAAAAGAGACGATGATTTTACTCTTCAAAATTACTACAAAGCCTAACTGCCCAATTTTGGTTATTGTAGACTTCGTTTAACCAGCAAAGATCGTCAGAAAATTCTATTTTGTCACGAGAAGGACAAAATATTTTTTTTAAAAAACAAAAACTCTGATAGTAGGTGAAGTAAGGTGGGTACCGAGTGATACTTCAGCAGTAGTACTTTTAATACTTTGTTATCTGTATTTTTACAATAATGTACAAACTGCCATGTTTTTTACAGTGGTGTTGCAAATGTCTCTAAAATACAATGTCTCTAAAGTGCATATAAACTTCATTTAAAACCCTGTACAGAAATCCTCTCTTTATTTGTTCCACCCCACAGTTGCCCATTGTGTGTGTGTGTGTGTGTGTGTGTGCGTGCGTGCGTACGTGCGTCTGTGTGTGTGTGGTGTGTGTGTTTGCGTGCATGTGTGTTGCTAGATAAATACTCTAAAGTTGGGTGGCCGATATATTTTGGCTTAAACTGGAAAATGAATCTGAATTTTGTGCAAAGGTTGCACAAAATCGTTGTTTTCTAAATTCTCCCCTCCTCCCTAAGCCTGCATACAAATTAATACCCTCATGTTCATCATGTGAAATATTTCATAATCTCCTTTTTTTCTTTTTGCTTCAAACCCCCTGAAAGCTCAACGGCCTCGGTTTTTCTCCCCTAATGTGTCCGGGGGCGCACACGTGTTCTCTGTACAGGCCTCTCGGCGCACACGTGTGGACTGGATATTTGGCCTTGTGATCCCTTTATCCGCCAACCATGGGTGTGAACGCGATCACTTTGTCTTATTACGCATGCATTGCAGGTCTGTGTGCTAGTAATCCTCATATCTGAGCCACATGGTAGCAAAGAGTCCTGCAAGGGCTTAATTTGGAAAGAAAGACACAAAAGGATTTAATTTTTTTCCCCTCCACATCCTGATCGTGTCAGATTTTGTTGGTTTTTCGTGCCATATGTTGCCTGTCTCTGCAGCTCCCGCTTTTGCAGCAAACAGAGCTTGAGAAGTGACCCTGCTAAGTGCCTGGAGGTGTGTATGAGAAATGAAATCAAGGCTGGAAGCACCTTTTGGCCTGTGTGACTCTCTGTGAATCGCTTTGTATGAAGCCTGCACACAATGCGTCATAAAGGCTGGGTCTGAAAAAAGAGTAGTTTTTCTTTAAAACAGAGACAAACCACTTCAAATTAGAAGTTGCTCTTTCACACACGTATTCCACAGTGCAGGTTTGTTTCCACATGTTTTAGCTGTTACTTTCTACCTGTGCACTACTCCATATTCTACTAAGTGAATCAACCCATATTTTTTCTTTCTGAAGCTTTCAATATCGATTTGTATTTTTTAAGCACACTGAATTAAGAGACAAAATGTCATGAACACTGAGTTGCCACTTGGTTTTCCTCTCAGCAGCTGCCATTGTGAGTGAAACATCACCTCCTACTTTACCCTCATCAGAGCATCAGAACAGAAACAAAAATAACGGTAAATTCAGAGCCCAGGACCTGCTGCTCAAACACACAGCGCCCATATTCGCCTGCTGCTGACACATCCAGCCTGTGTGCATCCTGCTCCGTTATGCGTGCAGATCGGCGGCGTGCACGGCGCGGATGCGAACGCTCTTTCCTCCGTGATTTTCGCCGCTAATCCCCAACCGCTTTCGCCTTCCCCCCTTTGAAGAAAACACAGATTATATTGATACTCACGCCGTCGCCTGGGAGTTTCCGCGGCGTCCGCTCTCCAAAACCGAGAAGCGTGCGGCTCGGGAGATGGAGACCAACTGACTTGCCGGAGGCTGGACCACACGGTCTTCATGGCTGCGGCTGGCCGTGACGTCTGCCTTGCTCCATCCATTCAGCTTCCCTCGGACGGGTTTTCCCCCTGTTTTATTATCATCCCCATTATTTCTCTCGGAGGTGGATCTCGCCTCCCCCCTTCCTCCCCGCGCTGTCCCCGGTACTCGCCATTCCTCTCGTCAGATGCAATATGAACTCAAAACATGCCTGCTCTAAAAACATATAGGCTACCACCACCAAGGCCCTCCCCTTTATGACACGATGCAGGTCTGCTTTTTTTGTCTCCACCCTCTAAAAAATGAAAGCATAAGTGGTCTTGAATAAGCATGCAAGCTCAAGTTCTGTCCTCAAGGATAAAAAAAATCCTCGAAACTAATAATCTGAGTTAGTGTAGAATGGCTTTGTTTGACGGCATATTTGAGACTACAGATACCAAAATCTTGGCAACACTCCTTATATTGCATGACATTTGATCATCGTATTAATAATCAGTTCTCTAATTGATTATAAACTGGTATCATCAGCTCAATCAAATATTCAGCATCGTCTCTGCTGTCTCTATTTCAGGTCTATTTGGGAGTTTCTCATATCAAGGGTGTCGTTGTGAGCGTCGTTTTGGACCATGTGGGATTATAAAAAGTTTCGTGTAATCTTGTCTGGCTACTAGTATTCATTTGACACAAAGCCCCCGGCGGAGACTGCGGCCTCCGCTCATGCCTGGATCAAGTGCGCACATCCACTATTCTCATTGTCTACGTCTTTGATACAGAGGAGTCCAGGAATGTGACCAGGGGGTGAAGACCGTGCAAATCAGCTTTTACTGTCACCGCCGAGCCCAGAGCCTGCAGACAAGAGCCAAGAAAGGGGGTCTGGGTCACTTGATTATCATAATAATTAGATCGCGGGGATAAAAATCTCCTTTGAATAAATTACTGGTTCAATAGGAGGCGCGACTGCCAAAGAGACAACTTTGTCAGGCCCGGGTTTGTTGTCAGGGGGTTCTCCCTGCCTACCAATGTCCCGGGCTCCCCTTTTCTTTCTCTCCAAATTTTGGACGCTTTCCTGGAGATCAAACTCTAAATACGGCTACTGTTTCTCTCCTCCCCTCCTCTCGCCCTCGCCGATGCCTGGTTACCGAGTTCGGGCAGGCAGGCAGGCTAGTCTCGAGCTCTCGAAAGCAAGAGTGGTTGGTGGTGGCTAATGGGCTAAGGACCGGGCACAATAGGTTGGGTGCACAATCCAGCCGCCCGCCCTCCTCCTAACCCCCATCACTTCTCCTCATCCCCTCCATCAACCCTCTCTCTTATTCCATCGGCTGCATGGGAACCCGGACACTGAGGTGCACCAGGGGCCGCTCAGCATTGTGGTGGCACATCCCAAGTTCATTAGCACCCATCAGGCCATTCCTGCAAGGCATAGCAGTTAACCCAGCCTCCCACCACCGCCACAATCTCTCTCTCTCCCTCTCTCTCTCTCTCCCCCCCCCCCCCCCCCCACCAGTTTACTCTGCAAAGACTTTCTGAATTTCTCTGCTGGGAAACCAGTCTTGGATTGCAGATTAATTAATATGCAAGACTGAAAAATAACCACAATTTTGAACTGCAAGTTTGGTGACAATAGAGTAACAACAGAGTAGTTTTTATGACTACAGCTGCAGCCATAAGGCAACTAAAATGTAACTAAAATATTTAATGTAATATGTTCCTTATTGGAATATAGTCACAATAACCACCAAAGGAATCACATCCTCTGCTTTATTAAGAAATTAGAAATGCCATAATGTTAAGATGTGCCTCTACAAGTTAAAGTTCTGTATTCCCTACTACCACTAAGACTGCCACAACACACAAAGCTGATGCATGAATGTGTGCTTGTTAATGCCAGTCAGCATTTTCTTGTGCAGCTGGTCATTTAGGTTAAAAACAGTATACCCATTCAGTGTTTTACTGAGGTAGGTTTTGGTTTTCACCTGGTACCAGAACCATTCACCGGATCAGCTCATCTCTTTATGCGATTCATTTAATAGATCTACGTCTCTTACAGAAGCAACATGAGTGTGACTGGCAACTCTGCACCCGAAATACACCACAACGTCAAATGACAGGAAAAGAAGCCGTAATTAAAACATGTAGGAACCTTCAGTGTTCTGCTCAATGCTTCCTACCCCCAAAGCAAATATGACACCATTTGGAAGGATGTGTAAAATCCTGCCAGCAATCTTAACAGAAAACTGCAAAATATAATGAACTCTGAAAAAAATAATTTGTCTCTTATAGTCATAACCAACAAAACCAGCGTGTGCACAAACATCTTTTTACACGTTCCTAGGTTTCTGATAAAAGGCATTATTGTTATATGGCATCTTCTCCTGCACCCATCTATTGTTATATGCTTTATACTCATATATATACGTGTGTGTGTGTGTGCGCGCGTGTGTGTGTGTGTGTGTTCTAATGAATCTATTTTCTGTACTGTAATCTAAAAAGATCACTGTGTTGCATTCCCACCTGTCAGGTGTAGCCTATTGCTCTGCATTTGACTGACAAGTGTTTTTGTTTTTTTGTCCATCCTTTATGAGGTCTCCTAAAGGCTCCACTAGTAGCAGGTATATTCAACTTCAGAAAAAAGAAACAGATTTTGTGCTTGTTTTTATGTTTAAAAGCATTAACAAGATTAGACAATATTACTAATAACTGCCATCTGAGAGCATCGTCCTGTCTTGCATTTGTCTTTTTCTTTGTTTACATTTGGATCCGACATTGTGTGTTTAAACCAGCAGCAGGATGTGTTTACAGCCCACACACATTCTTCACTGAGCTAAAAAGCCTCCGTGAGCCAGTTTAGCTGCTGACCAGCATGTAAAAGACTATCATGAATGAAAACCAAGGGCCAAAAAACAAAGAGAGAAAGAAAGAAAAAAATTGGACTCAGGGAACAGCGCAGGGATACAAAGTAGAATTTGGGAAATGATCCAGAATTTGAAAAGAAACTGTTTTTGTTGGCTCTTTTGTCTTTTTATGCTCTTTGTGTAAACGCTTCATGTATTTAAAGATCACATTGTATAGATAAACATCTTAGAAATGACATACACACCACAAATGAAGCATTTTGTCTCTTTCAGAATCTCTAAATTCAAAAACAATAAAACAAGTGCATTGTTTGGGTAATTTATCATCAAGGATAATACACAATGTGCAGGATTCACTGCCTTCAGTGTAAAACACACAACATTACACTAAATACAAATACAGATTAATTTTAAGAACACAGCAGGTTTTAAAGGTAGCACTCTATCCAGACCCCGACTCTCATCTTTCACATGAAATGTAAAAAGACTTTACACTTCCTCCATGTTAGTATAGTTTAGGATTTTGACACTTTAATCCATTTGTCCAGTCTGTTCAGAACCTGTGATCATGTTGAGCTCTTAATTGCCTCTGTTTGTTCATGTATTTCAGCACCAGGTAGATATTAAATATTGTGAATAAAAATCTTGATTAAATCATGCGACAGCATATTTTTCTCCAAGACTTTGCAGGAGATGCAAGCGAACAGAAACCACTTCATCTGAAATCAGAGGGGGTTCGGATGCATTCATACGGCCGCATGTCATTTTGTCTGTGTTGCATTTTTTTCATTTATCATATCTTTTTATTCACGGTTTGACATGGAACAAATGACTCTTTAGAACAATGAAAAGCTGGACGAGAAGCGTGAATGTTTGATTATAGTGAAATGACTAGAGATCGCAGAGGCTTTCCACGACAATCCAAACAAAGAAACATTACACCCTACAGACTCACAGCCTCAGACTCTGTCGTTTATGAGTTTTATCTTAGAATATGTTGTCCTGCACAGAGTTAGAAGGGATCTCCTGTATTTTGGGCTTCAGCTATCTACATGATTGTGTCCAAATCATAATGAAAAAAAAATTATTTTCCAAATCGTGCTACCTGTTGGGCAGTTGCACAGGCACTGCAGAAGCTCATGTTGTCATCCCAGTGCTCTGATTGACCATCTCCCAGTGCAACTTCCCAGTATTCCCAGTACATCAGTGTCCCAGTGTCAGAAACGTGCTCTGCAACTCAAAGCTTTGGATCTTTTGTCCCTCAAAATCTGCCCATATTGTTGCAGCTCTGTGGGGGCCAAACAGCCTTCTTGTGCCAAACCAGACAGCCCCCCCCCCCCCCCCCCCCCAAACACACCCAAACCAACACCATCACTTGCACTCACACACATGTATACACCACCTTCTAAATAGTCTTTCTAAATAGTTCATTTAACTGGGAGCAGTAGTGGAAAATGAAAAACTAAAGGTGTCTCGTGGTGAACAGAGACAAAAGGCAACGTATTGTATTACATAAATACTAACATCTCTACTGCAGGACATTAAATTCCGCAGATCTGGGTCATAAATATTTCTGTCAAAGGTCAAACCTTTTATTTTTCCCATGAGAGCAAGCGCTGGCTTTTCTTTTCACAATGAAACTTTAGTCAGCTTTTTAATTGTCTTTGATCCTTTGATTAAAAATAAAATCTACAATCCTCAAAATAATTATTCACGTGCTGCCATTTTGCATTTCCACTTTGCTTGCATGCATTGCGTGAGAGGAGCTACAGGCTTGGACGGGCGTCACTGAGTTGCGGCTGCAGATCACCCCACTCACCTCGAAGTTAGAGCCTCCTTTGGCATCCTTTGCACCTTTTTTTTTTTTCTTTATTAAAAAGTACCCGGGTAGCAGAGCTTCACTGCGGCGCTGAGCAGGAAAAGAAACTGGCTTTTGTCGGTGCCTCAGATAAACGCGGCCTGTTTAAAAAAAAGTGTTCCACTCTTTCTAAATGTTACATAAAGCTCCAGCAGGATCCCCGTCAGATGAGCGTCTGGAAACAAGAGAATGGATCGCTTTTGTTTTTAGAAATGAAGACAAAAAAGGGGCATCCTGCAAAGCATGCAGCAACAAAAAACATGGCGGATTGAAAAATCTCCCACGCCAGAGTCATTACGCCTGCAATTAGAAAGTCATTTGCATAAATGCTAATGAGTCAGAAATTCATGTCGGCACTGGAGGGAAACGAGGGGATTGTTTTTTTTCATGTGGACTTGAAGAGGGAGAAGGATTTTCACACGGATGCTGGAGGCCCGAGGAGGCTTTTATTTTCCCAAATGATTAATTTTTAGGTTGAAAGTGGCCGCCGTCAGATTTTTAAAGCGTGCTGTTTGAATTAATGATTTGCAGGCGTTAAGATTCAGTCAACACCGTTTTGGTTTTGCATTGTGCTCCAACATACACTGCTGCCTTCTCGAGGCTTCATATGCCTGCTGATAAGACGAAAATTTATTCTGGAAGTGACAGCTCTCAAGTCAAGTTTAACACCACAAATCATCACCAATTAATAGTTTCTCATCTCTAGACTCATCTTTTAGTTCTATGAAGATTTTTTTGTCTCTCCTTTTTCTTTAATATATGCAAATCTGCATCATCTGCATGTAATTTGCATAACAGTTTATGGCTTTGACTGTTTTAAATCGGGTGTCCCTTGTTTCATGAAATGATGTTTTTTCAAGCATAAATTGACAAATGTTGTAATATTTACCATCGTACATTTCCAGATGCAATAACTTTAATAAATTAGAATAATACCGTACATATATATAAAGCTCCTGTTTAGTCAATCCTGTATTAGGAATATATAGGCCACTACTCACATCTCATTAAAAACATACCTTTGTCATTTTCAGTCCATTTAACAGTGTTTACAAAGATCCATGGTTCACTGTTTCTTTTATCGTCCTAAAGGAAACGCTGGTTTTATTTAATTAACTTTTCCTCAGTTCTTTCTGGTGACCAATCCCTTCTGCAAGGTTTATCAGATGAAATAAATGGTTTTATTAAAGGCAACTAAGTCATTTACTAATGCCTCGTCTGTCTGTTATAGATCAATATAAGGTCAGCAATAGTTGGTTGCTATCAGACAGGCTGAAAGTAAATTATGAAGTCTTCTGACTCCCTAAAAATGCACAAATTTCGTGTTATATTTATGTTTCATGTCCCTTTCCCCCCTTTTTTGCACTAAGCGATTTGTCATGACATTGTTTGCCTGATTAATCAAAATCCTAAAAAGGCAGTTGTCCTGCTGGAGGAAATTGTCCCTGTTAGGGAGCTTAATGTGTGTTTTTTCTTTCTTTTGTTATTCCTTTATTATTATTAACAGATTATAACTAATGTAAAAAATGAATATTCATTAACATCAATAAACCCAATCGTTGGATCTTATAAAATATTGACGACGAATTCGAAACGGTGTAGACCCAAAAATGAAATCTGTAGCAGTTTCGGGTGTCACTGAATAAAGTGACAATAAAGTGAAGTATGGAGTGTCTTCATGCCTCGTCTCTTTTTGTAAAAGCACATGTCTGTCTGTTCTCCTGAGCAGACGGTGAATGGTGAGTGGTGAAACTTGTTGAAGGCTCCTGGTGCAGCTGCTGAAGCTTGGTGTGACTTCTACCTCCAGCAGCAGCAGCAGCAGCCCCGCGGGCGTGTCTGCACGCGTGTTTCAGCGGGTCACGGCTGCAGGAGAAGGTTTTACTTCCTTCGCTTTAATTTTTTAAAAATCAGTTCCTGGGAGTTTTGCCACTGACGATGAGATGATACTTGATGAGAAATTAATAGGCTTGAAGCTTTCGCAGTTCGGGCATGCGCAGTAAAGTTGTGAATCCACAATCACGTGCACGACGAAGGAAAAAACGGGGTTGGCGGGTTACGTGTGGAGGAATGAGTCATGTGTGTGTGTGTGTGTGTGTGTGTGTGTGTGTGTGTGTGTGTGTGTGTGTGTGTGTGTGTGTGTGTGTGTGTGTGGAACACAGATTATTTAGATAATAAATTCATTTATTGTCTAAGAATGTTGTATAAGAGCATTTATGAAACACTGCATTTTGGGATACACCCTGCACCTTTCTTTCTTTTTTTCTTCTTTCATACATTTCAAGAACAATGACTCAAGTGCAAAATAATGACAATACATCAAAATAGATTTAAAATCATCGTTTTTCTATAAGCGTTCCTTTAAGATTAGTCATTACTGATTGGAGACCCACATCACTAGAGTGGATGGGCTCGACCTTTATTAATCATAATAATGACAAATGAGCAAGAAATATTATTTAGAAATGATGCAGTGACAGAGAGGAGGAGGTTTTTGTTGACTGCGCTGGCTGTAAAGATATCCGTCATTTCACTAACCTAAAATACACCCTTAAATGGAATGACTATTATGGAACAATTAAGACGCTGTAGTCTGCTTTCAAGAACACTGAAAGTGACTGCCTGAATCTTATAGTGGCTTTCTAACTTTACTTGTTTCTATATTTAAGGATTCATGACAAATGATTAAAAAAGAGAAACAGCCTCCACTCCTTTCACTTTGCAAGAAGAGAAATTAGATCTTGAAGCTTCTCTAACTCTATTTAAAAGATTTTTTAAAGTAAAACACAAAGAGGGAACATAAAAACAAAGTTGTCAGCCCACAGCAAATCTTAATATCACGGGTGTCGCTTTATTTAAGCCCCTGCTTAGGCCTTTTTGCTTCCTCTGTGCTCGCAAAGTACGAGAAGACTGATCCACTAAAAGCGGAGATTTAAGGGAACATTAATTCACTCAGATTATGGTGAGTATAAGTATTTCAGATTTATTTTTTAAGGTTTGTCGTAATTAAATGACCTGTTAACGTTTATTCACAGCAGTTTCCAGGTCAGGAGAGCTAGACCTGATACCTAGAAACATTTTATGGGAGGTGTTCAGAGAGTGATATCTAAAGTCACCAGATTAAGAACATAAATGGTTGAACAATAAATAAAATCAACAGAACAGTGGAATAAAATTAAACGCGGGCCTAATTTTCCAAAAACAAAAAAATGTTCTGCTGCTGAGCTGTTTTGATTGGCTGCCACCTCACTGCAAGAAAGAAATATAAAACAAGCCAATCGGTGATGACCTGAACTGATCACACCAATTCACTTGGTTATAGTGAATAATAAGCATGACCTGTGAAATAAACTGTGAAAAGCTAATACACACTCTGCTTTCATTTTCACACGCCGACTCAAACGGGCTCGCAAAAACAAACCCAGTGATACCTGAAAAATACACCTGCCAGATACACCTGAGATTAATAAAGGAAAATATGCAGCTCAGATTTCCTGCTGTGTGTGTGTTCGTTTCCCAGAGTTTGAAAGAAAATCCTGAACACTAATCATCTCACTGTATGAAATAAGTCACACATTTAATGACAACAGAATGCGCTTTCGGTAAATGTACGTTTGTCCGCATATTTTCTGCAGCGAAAGACTGACTGGGATGTCGGTACACCTCCTATGAAGAAATGTAAATAGTGCAGCTCCACAGGCAGACGCAAAACGAGCCAAGTTTACAGATCTGTGTAAAAAAAATCATTTGATTCTTTTCTTCTGACATTTTTAATATTTTTTCTCGCTTTAGTGCGTCACTATGGTCATTTCGGGACGTCATATATGACAGAAGAAGAAGAAGAAGAAAACTAATTGGTACAAATAATTTAAGTAAAAATAAAAAACGAAAGAAAACAAAAGTCCAGTTTTCAAAGAGTTCGTAAAGATCTGGGCTTAAAATACTGAAATAACGATTTTTTTTTTGTCTTATTAGATACGATGAGCCCAAAAGTGTGACTTTTTCCTCCTTCTTCTTCTTCTTTAAAATATGACTTAACTTGTTTACATTTCAGATTGGATATCTGTTTGTTTTGGGAGATGTTTAAATTTTTAAATGCGAAGTCTTCGGAGATAAATCGGATGTCACTGAAATCAAGAGTTAAAAGTATATAAACGTTAACAACCAGAGGAAAGAAATGTCTTTGGCGGATTACTGGTCGAGGAGGGAAAATGAATGACTCTCTCTCTGACTCTCTCTCTCTCTCTCTCTCTCTCACACACACACACACACACACACACACACACACACACACACACACACACACACACACACAATTAGACACACGCGCGCGCACGAATGCATGGCGCATTTGCATGTTGTATCCCACGGTGGAAATTACAATAGCGAGCAATTAATATGCGCATAAATTAAAAGTGAGAGGGGTTTCTGAATTCCAGGAACAGGCGGTCATCCAAAGAGGAGGAGAGAGGAGAAAAAAGAGGCTCTGTTCACACGGGACAGCAGCAGCAGGAGGAGGAGGAGGAGGAGGTGGGAAAAAGGAGGAGAGGCAGGACTGAGGAAGAGGAGGAAATAGATGATGGATGGAGTGGAGGAAAAGAGGAAAGCGGTGAAGAAGGGGAGGTGGGGAAGATGGCAGGATGACGTGCCAAAGAGAAATGAATAGGAGGAAGAAGGGAAAGAAGGAGGAAACGATGCAAGGAAGTGAAGCGCATTAAAGGGAGAAGATGTGCAGAGGGGGACAGAGTATAGGAAATATGAAAATGATTCCTTTATGAATGTATTATTTGAAAACAGTTAGACAAATTTTTCCACTTATTGTTATTATTATTATTTTAGTGACTAAAATGATTAATGGTTAAGTGGAAGTGACGCTGAAAAGTGGTGAAAAGATTCATTTTTTTAAAGACGCTAACAGTAACATTAAAAACAAGGTATTGTGTATCAATATGAAGTCTGAATAATCCTTTATCAATAATCAATTTGGAAGACTATAAACCACCAGTATGCACTCTCATCCTCTGCACCAGTCTGTCATCATGTTTTACATCATTTGCTTTTAACAGGAAGCCCAGTAATTACACACACAGCAGATTACTGGTCATACTCCAAGCTCCCAGCAGTATAAACCATACTCCAACAGATTTGAAGTGCATGCTGTATACAAAAAGGCAAACCAGATGGAATTTATGAAAGTTTTCATTTTAGCTGTCTTTATTTTCGTCCAATTTAATGTTACAGATCACCACCCCACATACCAATGACACGACAACCAAATATCAACCAAACATCAGATCATAATGATGAATAAAAGCCACGTCCCTACAGCCTTCCCCAAATATTAAACACAACCATATAGCCTTGATGTGTTTATGAATTGGTCTGCAGGGCATTTTAAAATGTTTTGGACCCAACAGATATCACAGAAGGGGATGCATTGGATAGTGTGAGATGGAGGCAGATGATTCAGCCCTAAAGGAGCACGGCCAAAAGAAAAAGAAGAAGAAAAAGACACTGATTAACTTCAGGAGAAGATGTGTATTTAATAAGGGTAAAAAGTGTGGTACATTTACTGTGTCTGACATCCACACTTGATGGAACTGAGTCTCTTCCATCTATGAGAAGTGTAAATGTTTGCAGTGAAAAAGCTCTACAATCAAAAGAAAATGTCTGTTTAAAGTGATTTGTAGTTTGAAGCCAGTGTGAAGCCTTTACGTTTTAGACAGTTTATTTGGAAAAACCATTTTGTCACCTGACAATGAAGATCTTTCAAATTCTTCATGAATTCGTGAATTTCATAGAGAACCGATTTAACACCTGAGGTCCCGTGGTCCCTCAAGGATCTGATTAACTGTTTGGGAAGTTGGTGAGCCTCTTCATCATTTTCTCTTCATCAAAGGACCCCTTTGAGTAAGGCTTTGTTTGGGAACTCCTTGGGAGCAAACACTGCCTAAGAAAACCCTTAAAGATACTTCAAAGTACCCTGAGGGACCCTCTAAAATAAATAGAGTTCATTAAAGAACAAAGTGGATGGAGGAGTCCATACACGTACTTAGTTTCTGGAACAATCTGTTGATTATCCTAAAAAAATAAAGATTATCCTTGATGATCTGTTACTATTTTAGGACATGTTTTTCTAAACAGGATGCATTTAAAATCTGCAAATTTTTGGCACCAACCAACCACAAATCAGCTTTAAAACAAGCAGTGAGAAGCCAGGGAGGTGGACACAACAGCAGACATTTGTTGCATTGCAAAAATAATTAGAAAAGTGCAGAATAAATAAATACACAAAGGGAAGGCTGAGATGGCTCCTATCACCTTTTTGCCATACATGATACTGAAGCATATAGAAGACAAGGCGGGCGCTTGAGAAACAGTTAACAGCAGGTGTAAACTGCCCCCTATTGGATATATGGTGCTTTTTTAAGTTCAGTCCATTCTAAGACTAATGTCTCCCTCTAGTGGATGTATGGTTTTACTACAACACATCGTTATTTCATTAATGAACTGCTGAGACAAAGTAATTGGGATGACTGTAGCTCAGGTGGCAGAGCAGGTCAGCCACTAACCAGAAGGTTGGTGGTTCGATCCCAGGCTGCCTCCTGGCTGCATACCAAATACCAGTGTCCGGCAGCCTCGCCTCTGTCAGTGCACCCCAGGGCAGGTGTGGCTACAATGTAGCTTGCCATCACCAGTGTGTGAATGACTTAATGTAGAGTAAAGCGCTATACAAATGCAGGCCATTTAATAAATGCACATGTAATTTCCTTATGATTTATATCTGTAGCGCTATCTCTACTAATGCTAATAATATTATCTATATACTACTCCGATTGCAACTACTAATACTGGCGTCACCAGAACTTCTGTTGTAGCTCCAGTATGAGTAGGGGATCTGCTTTCCTTTCAGCTTGTAGTCTGAAACCAGATGCTCATGCCACAATGAAAAGATTCTGCACACCAACAAAATTAGATTCATAGTATTTTTATGTAATTTTATATAGTACATAGTTAGGTTGTCAATTTCTTGGATGAAGACACAATTTTTGTAGTTTTGCCTCTGTCTGGATTTTAAATCAATCACTGTGTGATTGAAGTGCAGACTTTCAGCTTTAATTAAATAGCTTTTACAAATATAAATATAATCTAATACAATCTCAGAAACTCGTGGTCAGGTGAGGTAATGACAAAATTGAGCAGGTATCATATAAGAAGTTGATTCAAAGTGTTGAATTTGTACTCTACCGCTTTGCATTGTAATTTAAAATATGAAGAAAGCCCGATTAGACTTATTAGATTAGAATGATGGGAAGAAAAGTATAGAGAGGGGACAAACAGCTCATGATCTGAAGCATACCACATCATGAGCAAAACATGGTGTTATGACACTGGCATGAATGGACAGGATGGTGTGATGGCTGATAGAAGTACAGGACAAATTATGGCACATGCAAGGCTATACTGTCTGCTGAAATTCAGCTAAATGCTGCAAAACATAGAAAGGGGATATTCGTCAATATCCAACAAAGCATGCTTTTAAGTTTTGTAAATATTAAACTGCATGCAGAAAGACCCACAAACAGGTAAAAACTAAAGGTAGCTGCAGTAAAGGCCTGTCAGAGCATCTCAAGGGAGGAAATATAGTATTTGGTGATGGTTTCTAAACTTCAGTCATTCACTGACTGCCACTAATTATCATCCAAGCATAAAAACAACCATGAAAATAAAATGATGGCAGTTTTCTTAGTTAATTTTGACCCTTTGTAAATGGAAGGCTATAAAAAGGACTGTTATTCTTAAACAGTTAACACTAAATTTTCTAAAAACTTGAGTTGAAACCAAAAGTATGTCCTTCAAATGCATCTGTATTACTACATTTAACATCCATTGTAGGGTAAACAGAGATTAAACTACAATTTGTTCTTTGGGGGTCTTTTTTTCCAACACACCACAGACCTAAAAGTAATTATCTAATCCATCAATCTTATAAGATGCCTCTTGGCATGAGGTGAGGTGTTTAAAGGACACACTGGAGAGATTGTATTGCTCAGCTGGCTTGGGAACACCTTTTTCTCTCGCATCAAGGTGCCAAAACGTTACAATGAGTTATTTTGATGCAATTAATTTGTTTCATCACAGATTATAATTTTGTGTTTTCTGTGTTCTTGTGTTTTCAAACCTAATACTGAGGCTTGAGACAATATGGCAGTTGTGGTTATTTGCACAGGTGTGACAGCTGTGTTGCTACAGAGGCAGAAGCTGAATATGTACAGAGCCAACATTTTTATGTGATGTTGCTGGATACACATCACTTTCATGTTTGGGAGTCCTGGAAGAGTCTAACTACTTAGACCTAACTGTTCATACATATATTCATACACACACACACACACACACACACACACACACACACACACACAAATATACATATACTACCAGTCAACAGTTTGGATACACCTCATTTAAAGTTTTTTCTGTATTTTCATGATTATTTATATTGTAGATTCTCACTGAAGGGATCAAAACTATGAATGAACACTTATGGAATTGTGTAGTAAAAAAAAGTGTGAAATAACTAAAAACATGTTTTTTAGATTCTTCAAAATAGCCACCCTTTGCTTTGATTACTGCTTTGCACATTCTTGGCTTTCTCTTGATGAGCTTCATGAGGTAGTCACCTGAACTGGTTTTCCAACAGTCTTGAAGGAGTTCCCAGAGATGCTGAGCACTTGTTGGCCCTATTCCCTTCACTCTGCAGTCCATCCCATCCTGAACCATCTCAACTGGGTTTAGGTCAGGTGACTGTGGAGGCCAGGCCATCTGGAGCAGCACTCCATCACTCTCCTTCTTGGTCAAATAGCCCTTACACAGCCTGGAGGTGTGTTTGGGGTCATTGTCCTGTTGAAAAATAAATGATGGTCCAACTAAACCAGATGGGATGGCATGTCGCTGCAGGATGCTGTGGTAGCCATGCTGGTCCAGTGTGCCTTCAGTTTTGAACAAATCCCCAACAGTGTCACCAGCAAAGCACCCCCATCCCATCACACCTCCCCCTCCAAGCTTCACAGTGGGAACCATGCATGTAGAGGCCATCCATGCACCTTTTCTGCAATGCACAAAGACACAGCGGTTGGAACCAATGATCTCAAATTTGGACTCATCAGACCAAAGCACAAATTTGCACTGGTCTAATGTCCATTCCTTGTGTTTCTTGGCCCAAGCAAATCTCTTCTGCTTGTTGCTTTTCCTTAGTAGTGGTTTCTTAGCAGCTATTTGACCATAAAGGCCTGATTTGCGCAGTCTCCTCTGAACAGTTGATGTAGAGATGTGTCTGCTACTGGAACGCTGTGTGGCATTTATCTGTATTCTGGGGGTTCTGTTAACTTTTGGTTTCTGAGGCTGGTGACTCGGACAAATATATCCTAAGCAGCAGAGGTGACTCTTGATCTTCCTTTTCTGGGGCGGTCCTCATGTGAGCCAGTTTATTCATAGCGCTTGATGGTTTTTGTGACTGCACTTGGGGACACATTCAAAGTCTGAGCAATTTTCAGTACTGGCTGACCTTCAGTTCTTAAATGGCAAATGAACCCTGACAAGGCACACCTGTGAAGTGAAAACCATTCCAGCTGATCATGAAGCTCATTGAGAGAAGACCCAAAGGTTTGCAGCGCAGTCAACAAAGCAAAGAGTGGCTACTTTCAAGAATCTAAAATATAAAACAAATTTAGAGTTATTTATCAATGTTTTCTTTGCTACATAATTCCATATATCGTGCTTCATATATTTGATGTCTTCAGTATTCTACAATGTAGAAAGTAGTAAAAATAAAGAAAAAACATTAAAAGAAGATGTACAAACTTTTGACTTGTAGTGTATATATATTATACCTGAGCATACAGAAAACGACATAAGTCTGTTGGAAACTTTCCTCACCATAAGGACGAACGCTACACATGTCAGTCATTTATAATAAGGGGGGCGAAAAAAACAATGCACAGCTGCACAGCACCCATAAGTGTAGATTTCTGCTTGACCCCATCTCGATCTCTGATGGTCTCAGACCTAAATTAGTAGTTCCTTGCTGTTTGCACTGGCATTAGCTGACTGCAGGCTGACTGCAGAAAACTGTAACATTCATCTCCAACCTGTACACCCCGGTTCCTGATGTCCCTCCCTGTTAATCTGCTGTGTGACTCTTCACTCCTGATTGCCACACTTTAGCCCTAATTGAAGGGTGCAAGCTGAAGAGGTGTGGGGGCGTTTGTTGGCTCTGTTGCCATGGACACTGAGCGTTGCTAGGCAGCCAGAGGGATGCTGTGGAAGCGGAGTGCAGCAGAGCAGTGGGTCACTGTGGAGAGAGGGATGTGCACCCACACACACCCCTCACACACAGACCAACACACAACAGAAGGGGGAGACTAATAGGGAGAGAGGATGGAGAGGGAAATGAGAAGGGATGAGATAAATTGGATGAAGAGTACCTTATACTAATTGATTGGCTGCTGTGAGCACCAATGATTATTTAATACTGCAATTTAAAGCTGCACTCTACAAAATATGGTAAAATTGAATCAAAGTAGAGACAGAAAATAGGACTTCACTTTAAAAAGTGCCTCATCTTCACTGGCAGAGATGCTGGAGACATCTTTTGCAAGGAATACACTATGCACATTTGATGCTACATATAACCTGTCAGGCCAGATTAAAGTCTAGTATTTTCTGTATAGAGGAGCTAGGAAGTTTTACACAGTGTATCGAACAGATACAGTGAGATTCCTGTCCAGAAAAAGACAAAAAATTTTCGATTTCCTTTTCATTATGATCCCCAAACTTTATGATCCTGTGCTTAATGATGTGCACCACACCCAGCACACACAGCTGAACGGGGAGACTAATAGGGAGAGCAGATATAGAAGAAATATGAAGGGATGAAATAAATTAGATGACAAGTCCCTTATACTAACTGATTGGGTGTAAGGAGCACCAATGGTTATTTAACTTCAACCTAAAGCTGCAACCTGCAAAATAGCCTAAACTTTGAATCAAAGCAGAGACAGAAAATAAGACTTCACTTTAAAAAAACAGTATCATTGTCTCAGTTATTGATAATAGAGTTAAGATAAATGAGTTAGTTAAGATAGAAGAGACAAGAAAAAAAAAAAAAAAAAAAGATAGAAGAGACAGGAAAAAGCTGTGCATTGTGTTTTAAGCATATATACATGTCCACCATGTCAGACTGTGTAAATTCAAAACCAAAGCTGCATTAATAAATATAGTTCTTATTCACTTATTTGAGGACATAAATCCTATATTCTCGCTGATTTGATCTATGGTTCTGCTTCCACACACTCCTCGGAAAAAATATCTGCTCTTTTCATTTAATTTAGCTACTCTAGCGCTTTTCTTCAGCGGTTAGTCTGTGACTGTGTCTGTTTGCAATGTCGACAGGCGGTTTCTGAGCTTGGCTGCTGAAAGGAGATGTCTGAGTCACACGGAAAATGTGCTGTGAAAACAAAAGTATAGGCTATAATTTGTATGAGCTACACAAGTCCCCAAAACATTTCCTGATAATTAGGGGCTGACATTTAGGTGCTAGACCAAACATTAGGCACAGAAGTTTAAATGATTTGCCCCACAGACTTTCAGCAAATCAGAACATCTTGTAGTTGATATTTCCAGGCAGAAAGACAAACAAATTATTAACAGACAAAAATTCACATCTCATGGTAAAAAAGTCAGTACATATTTTCTTGAAAAGTAGCTTGTTACGAGTATGTGAAGCAAGATTGGAGAGACTAAAATCTTTGATGATGTCCATGCATGTAGAGGACAATAACATCGGAACTTTGTGCTGAGAGTAAAAATGTTATTTCTAAAGATACTATATCAGTATATTTCTGTTCGAATAGTTAGAATTTCTTGTTTTCCCACTGCAGAACTGAGCAAACAATTCTGCAAAACTGCTAAATAAAACCCAACATGAGGAATTTCAACAACAAAGATGCAAAATATAGGGAAATAGCATTGTAACAAAACTGGGATGACTAAAAAAACACACACACACAACACCAAAGGCTTTGAAAATCACTCTGAGGAGGCTATGTGAATCTGAAGAACAAATCTACTGTGAAAAAGAGGAAATCTGGCTGGATTTTCACAGGCATAGCAAGCTTGGTGGTTCAAAAAAGACCCAATGAGAAAAGCAAAATCTCCAAAAATCATCATCTGGCAAGCAAGTAAAAAGGCACAGAGTAGAGAGACAAGTAAACAAGGAGGGGAGAAGATTAGGGCAGACAGATAAGAGAGAGATCAGGAGAGGAAAGGAAAAAAAACACGAGAAGTGAGACTGACAAAAGATAAAGAGCGATAAGGAGTGACAGAGAGAGCAAAGAAGATAAGAGTGAGAAAGAGAAAAGATGGATGTTGAAAGTAGGGAGTCAGACTGGAAGCAGGTTAAAGAAATAAGACAAGTCTTAAATTTTGTTATTTTTAATCTCAGTTCAGATTTGCTAGGCTTTTTGGTTTGTAGTGACAGGAGCAAAGTTGCAAATAATAAACAGAAACTCAGCAATATCTACATAGAGGGCACAAAGTTTCAAAGTTGACAAAATTCCTGATTAATCTTTTTAGTCACCTTTTCATCTCTGTGCCTGAATCTTCACTATCTTATTTACTTGTCTTTCCTTAAGTTGCTTTCCCTTCCCAGTATTCGTCCATAACTCAGTCATGAACTTGTCACAGCAATGCTGTTGTGGTAGAATCACTGCTGACGTTTCTGTGGAAATGTTGTCACTTTAATATACAGTTAGGTCCATAAATATTTGGACAGAGACAACTTTTTTCTAATTTTGTTCTGCACATTACCACAATAAATTTTAAATGAAACAACTCAGATGCAATTGAACTGCAGACTTTCAGCTTTATTTCAGTGGTTTGAATAAAAAGATTGCATAAAAATATGAGAATCTAAAGCATTTTTAACACAATCCCTTCATTTCAGGGGTTCAAATGTAATTGGGCAAATGAAATAACTTAAAATAAAATGTTTATTTCTAATACTTGGATAAAAATCCCTTTGCTGGTAATAACAGCCTGAAGTCTTGAACTCATGGACTCATGGACATGACCAGATGCTGTGTTTCCTCCTTCCAGGCCTTTACTGCAGCAGCTTTCAGTTGCTGTTTGTTTGTTGGCCTTTCTGTCCGAAGTTTAGTCTTCAACAAGTGAAATGCATGGCTTAAGATCAGCTGACTGACTTGGCCATTCAAGAACATTCCACTTCTTTGCTTTATGAACTCTTGGGTAACTTTGCCTGCATGTTTGGGGTCATTGTCCATCTGTATAAAGAAACTAAGCCCAATCAGTTTGACTGCATTTAGCTGGATTTGAGCAGACGGTATGTCTTTGAACACCTCAGAATTCATTCGGCTGCTTCTCTCCTGTGTCACATCATCAATAAACACTAGTGTCCCAGTCCCACTGGTAGCCATGCACACCCAAACCATCACACTGCCTCCACTGTGTTTTACCTATGATGTGGTATACTTTGGATCATGAGCTGTTGCATGCCTTCTCCATACTTCTTTCTTGCCATCATTCTGGTAGAGGTTGATTTTGGTTTCATCTATCCAAAGAATGTTTTTCATAAACTGTGATGGCTTTTTTAGATGTGTTTTTTTTACTTTTTTCTTTTTTTGCAAAGTCCAGTCTAGCCTTTCTATTCTTGAGGCCTATGAGTGGTTTGCACCTCGTAGTGAACACTCTGTATTCACTTTCACCAGTCTTCTCTTTATGGTAGACTTGGATATCGATACACCTTCCTCCTGGAGAGTGTTGTTCACTTGGCTGGTTGTTGTGAAGGGGTTTCTCTTTGCCATAGAAATGATTCTGCAATCATCCACCACTGTTGTCTTCTGCAGACATCCAGGTGTTTTGTGTTGCCAAGTTCACCAGTGCTTTCTTTCCTTCTCAGGATGTACCAAACTGTAGATTTTGCCACTCCTAATATTGTAGCAATTTCTTGAATGGGATTTTTCTGTTTTTGCAGATTAAGGATGGCTTGTCTGAGCTGCACCTTTGACTGTATGTTGTCTGTTCACAGCAAAATCTTCCAAATGCAAGCACCACACCTCAAATCAACTCCAGGCCTTTTATCTGCTTAATTGATTATGGCACAACAAAGGAACTGCGCACACCTGCCTATTAAATAACCTTGAGTCAATTCAATTACTCTTGTTCCCTTTTAAAAAGACGGTGGCACATGTTAAGAAGCTAAAACTCCTAAACCTTTCATTTGATTTGAATGTGGATACCATCAAATGAAAGCTGAGAGTCTACAAATTATATCCATGTCTATTATATAACTATAATTCAGCTTTAGCTGCATCTGACCAGACAAGCATATGCCTCACGAGGAACAAAGGATCACAGATGAGAACTGTGTCTTTCTATTTTTCATGGTTTTGAAATCATCACATAAATGCAACTTTATTCTACTCTTGCATTTCCCTCTGCTTAGAAGTACCAGTAAATAATATATGTTAAGTCACTGAGGAGGAATTATTGCAGTCATTCTACTAAAAGGTCATTCGATTGCAAGGACCTACAGTGCTTAGATACTTTGCTCAGGGCATAAGAGGAAAACAGATAGCATGTCTTCCTAACATGCAGATGAAAACTCTAATCTACCAGCTGGGTACTCTCAGGACCAAATGGTGAGGTCATAACCCATGAAGCGTTAACACAGAATCCAGGCTCGCAGCTTAAGTCTCGTGTTGGGTAAATACATGGACATAAAGGTCTGTGCATCTGTACTGCACGTAGCATGTTTTGAACTGATTTAGATGAACTGGGATGTCACACTATGACATTTATTTTCACCATCCCGCTCCCTCAAATGTTCAATAGACTATACAAGATTAATCTCCCACTGAATACTGAGGCAACATTTCCTCCTGTTTAAGTAAAGTTTGGTGAAATAGTGCCCAGCTTTGCTAGGAAAGTCTTTAGAGGACTGGAACAATATCATTCCCATGTTTCTAAAGATTTACATCTTTAGCTGGAACAAATAGGTCCAGCAATAAGAAGCAGATTAGCACAATGTTGATTTTAATACTTTCTTTGGATTTCTTTGGAAAGGTCATGCGTCTTAAAAAATAGTATTACAGAGATCTAGTTAAAGTTAAAGGGACATATATAATGTCAGTTATAAATCAAATCATCCAGTATAAAGCTGATTTTTATTTCCTGTACAAATATGGAATTTAATCGTTTTTGTGGGAGATCTTAGGCAAAGCTTTTTAAATCATCATGACTCATTCACTATTGTTGTTGTTATTGTTGCCTTGTGTACTGGGGGGAAAAAAAATCCACATTCATTAATTTCCACACTCATTCATTCAACCTTTTCCATTAATGTATCCATTTTACATTGACACTGCTGAGTGTTTTCATAAATTATACCTGGGAGTGAGAGAAGCAGAAGGTTAGCAGAGCGGCTTAGATTTGACTTATACAGACGCAAACAAGTCGTCCATCTGTGCAGCGATGTTTCACAGCGTGACAGGACTGTGAGAGGAAATGTGTGAAAATGAATGGAGCCATAAAGATCAAGCTGTGCCAGGTTATGGTATCATATCAGTGTCCTCATATGGTGTCACCATCTGACTCTGACCTCCAATTATCATTAATATTATTACAAGTATAAATAATCCGATTTTTAAGTTTGGAAAATGATAACTGTACAATCAGACCTTGACATGTCTGGTATTGTTTATTTGATTTCCTCATAGGCAGACTGTGGGTTGTTATAGTAACCATGCATCAGTTCACAGGCTCTCAACTTTACAGTCCCTTAACTCATGACTGTGTTACTGAATGCCAATATTTCCCTCTGTTGAGGAGATTATGATTTTGCATTCATGCCCTTCTGTCTGTAGTCACAATAGTTTTGAATGAATTCTGATAAAACTTTGCAGGGGTGTAGAGGGCGGTCAGGTTAATAATCCATCAAATTTTACTTACATCCACCAAGGTCTTGATAATTTACTGGTGAAAAATTAACAAAAAGCCTTTTGACTATGCTTTTTAAAGTGTGGTGTGAAATGTCAACATAAAGAACGTAATATCAAGATTTAAAATAAGATGTCATGTTTGATCTCTCACTTCTCTTTAAAGGTCAATAGATTGAGCTGAAGGTAATTATACTATTATAGTTCTATTTAAAACTATGTTTCTTACTACCATTGTTTGTACTGGCGGCATATAAGCCTTTAGGGAATGAAATATGGGAATTCTAAATATCATTACTTTAGACCTCTGAGTGCTTCTTCAAGGTCATTTAAGGTCAAATCATCAGAAACTGTCTTATCTTCAAAACTTTGCTTCAAATTTATTGAATAAGTGTTAAGGAGGTGCTAACATTTAGGAAGTTATACTGGAATACAGGGATTATAGATATCACATTATAGTTTGCATCCAAATATACTGTCGCATGTCACCTCTGATTCCACTTTTATATATTTCACATTTCTTTCAAACATCTTTAAATAAGTTCTTGTCAAGACAAAGAGAATGAGCTGCCTGCTTAGTTAGAAACATACTGTAGTATAATATTACATAATACCCTCAAGTTATTCAGTCCAGTTGTCTACAAATGAATGGCTATTATCCATTACCTACTCCTACATAATGTTTGTGTAATCAAAGCAAACATCTGTTATGGATCTCTTATTTGATTTTTACTGCACAACAAATATCTTAAAGTACATTTAAAAAAGAAAGAAAACAAAATGAATATGTGGAAAATACAATACTATTGCCTTAAAAGTAAATACTGCTTCTTGACACTTTTGCCTCTTGGTCTTGGTCAATTTTCAGAAATGGACTATATTGTTTTCCATTTTGAATTTGTCTTGTGCTTATTGGGCTCCAGGCTGCACGCTCATTTTTATTTATATAGCATTAAATCACAACAGCAGTTGCCTCAAATTGCTTTAAATTGTAAGTTAAAGACCCCACAATAATACAGAGAAAACAGAGATGATCGGAGTCTGATTTGATGATGGTGCTATTTGAAGTGAAACTTCCATCCATCCATTCTCTAGCGCTTATCCTTTTCAGCATCTCGGGGGCCAGGACAGGTCGCCAGTCTGTCGCAGGGCTAACACATACACACAGACAACCATTTGCACTTAAAGTGAAACTTTTTACACACAATTTTAAAGAAAGTACAAAAAATTCACATTTTAAGACAATCTGAGGAGAGGTTAAGGGATCAGCAAGCTCAGTGAGAACTTTTCTCAGAAAGTCTTAAATCTTGATATAAAATTTTAAAAATAACATCCAGTAGCTAATTTGAGTGCAGACTAAAGGGGTTGTCTGACTAGCAATGAGCCTCACCTCTACACACCAGTACAGAATGCTGTCCATGTCGTCTTTTGTGTATACTTTATACACAAAAGATATTCTAATTTTTTATTCAGCACTCTGATAATAAGATTTAATATGCCAGCTCAGTAGCTTCAAAAATACTAAGCTAATTCATCATTCTGTCTTCAGAACATGCAGTGCTCTGAGAGGTTAACAATTTGGAGCTAGTGCACAAACATGGAGCAGTTGTCAGTATTCATCAGTTCATGAAAGAAGAGTCTTCTTTTGATTGCATAACACCGGTCATTTTCTGCAGTGTTCTCCGGCCATAGTGACCTCATGCCCTCCCAAACACATTAGCAGTCTTCAGGAGCATTGTGGGTTGGGAATTCAAGCTGATGGACAGTAGAGGGGTTACTGAATTCCTGCTTATATCTCTGAACTTTCTGCTAAATGAGACCAACTGAGCCCAACTGAGCCCTTTCCCCCCCACAACTGCAGTTTGCACAAACACGAGCTCAAGCAATTAAAATACCATGGCAACATGAAATATAATGTTGAGACACTGGCACAACTGACTGCAATCTTCAGATTCACATTAAAATAAAGACATTTCTACAACCAAAGAGATTCTGATGTTTTCCTGTTTGTCTCTTTGGGATCTGGGACTCAGTGAAACATGCTTCAGTGTTTTGCCTCACCAGTGCACCAACACCAATTTTCCACCTCTTTCATTTATAATAATGACAAAAAATACAATCAGTAGCCTACCACCTTCCCATAAGTAACCTACTTATGGCCATTGGTGGCCACCTTGAAAGAAGAAGCCTACTACAGTACAAGTACAGTACAAGACAAGGACATGCCTATATTAAAAATACATTGAAGCAACTGTGAACTATTGCTTATAAGTTGTAGCAATTAATTTTCAGCCCAAGTTTTGTAGCTTTTCCCTCCTTTGAAGTTGTTTATACAAGCTTTCTAACACATGTTAAACCTGGTGCAGGGATTTACTTCCATTCACACCCCAGAACATCAGTGAAACCCATTTCAGTTCCTCCTAAAGGTGAGGTTGAGACAACAGCTGTGTGCAGATCAGCCACGTTTTTTCCAACACCAGAGTGAGAAAACTGTTTTTCATGTACGACTACTGTCTAAAATATCAGTGCATGCTGCAACAGCAAAATTTCTCTTCCCTGCAAAATATAATCTACCACAGACCAAAAATAGATAAAAAACAGCCACAGACAGGTACTGCATGAAGATAACATGTAACACCGGACTAGTGCTCAGTAGCCAGTTTGCTCAGATTTTCTCAGTGGTACATATGTGATGCAGGTCTCTTTGTGCTTCATCTGTTTAGTGCTCTATATATGATCTCAAATGAATTATCTAATGAATTACAGTTAACAGTGCCTCGTGTGGCATCTTTTCTTCAACAGGGGGCGCCAAGCTATAGTTACAAGTTGGGCTGAATGAAAAGCTCTACTTACTTCTATTATTGTGAGAAGAAAAAGTCCCCACAAAAGCAGTTTATGCCGCTACAATGGAATCTGTGCAATCCAACAACGACAAAGTTAAACTTCTAAATAATGCAGTAACTTATATGTCAGCAGGATCAGTAGCTTTGATTATGCCACTTGTACTGCCTGACATGAGCTGCGTTTCCTGTTTTTATTCCAGACTCTAGTCTGGCTGCGATTGTTTGCTGTCATTTTTCCCGTGGCATTTCGCTGACCCCGGGGGCGAGCAGCTGACCGCTGGACTACCCAGCTGTAAGAGAGGAGGACAGCGGGACGTCCATCTGACTACTGCAATTCTCCTCCGAAAAACCCCACCGTATAAGCCTCTTATGTAAAGCAGAAAACACTGGGTAATCTCTCTCTGTCACTCCCTCTCTTAGTGTCTGAGCTGCTGTCACTATAATGTTAATTCATCACTTTGGTTCTTCCTTATTCAACTTTATCAGCAACAAGGAAATCTTATCTTCATCTTAAGATTTGTGATGTTGTATAATAAGCTTTACCAGCTATTCGGTCTTCTCCCTCAGTATGTTTTTATGTGAAATATTGTTGCTCAACATCAGTAAGTTTCACTGAGATAAAACACTGCAAACTAGAAGATTCCTGAACACAAATTCCTTCCCCTTGTGGGAAGCATTTCCATCTCGCTGCTGTGTGAGAGAAGTCAGCTGTCCACTCCCTGCTGTGTGCTGCTGTTGTCATATGTGGCATTACCATGCAATGTGACAGTGTAGTCCAGATTGTGTGGCACATTCCCTCTGCATGACGCCCACACATCACATTCAGGTGTGGGCCCGTGTACAGGAATACACTCACACACTCTTGGCATGCAGATGGTATATGCTGGTATGCTACATCATATGTTTTGTTCATCTTCAGTTCTTTTTTGTTATTCTATTTTAAATTATTTTACCTAACATTCCACTGATTTATTAAATGCTGGAAAGTAACAAATTACATTCATCCCAACATTTAGAGAAGTATTATTTCTTGCCAAGTACTTTATATTTTGCCCGGACTACATTTTAATGAACATTTTAGCTGACAGTTACTTTGCAGGCATTTTGCAGATTTTTTTATTAGTTTGTATGACACAGAAAATTCATTAAAGTAGGTCTTTTAAAAAATGTCTATTTTCTACGTCTCTAAGTTGGACTTTATTCCATTTTATAATTTCACGGGTATTAAAAAGTTACTGACAAACCGCTGAACTAACTTTACAGGACCGTGACGTCACCTTTTGTAGTCGTAACGCTATCTCATGCACGAGCCTTATTAGCCCACTTCTCGAAGCCAAGCCATTTGCGCCGTGCTGACGTAACGTGACGTGGTCTAACGCACACACGCCGTTGAAATTGGAAAGAGTAAAAGGTTTTAACACAGAAAGAAAGAAGTCTAATCGGGAGGGTGCAAAAGTAATCTTCGTGCAGGTGTTTCTCCCGCTGCTCCGCCACAAGCGCCAACTGACTACATGTGTCAAGGTAACGTCCCTATGTCCCCACTGTAAACATCGTGTTCCTCCGCCAAGAACGGTTAAGTAGGGCGGCGGAAAGTTACTGAACCCCACTCGCTGGACACCCAGTACAAACACAACTTTTCCACCCGGAAATCAAATAGTTAATTTTTATTTATTTATTTGCAACATGTATAATATGACTACCTATGCGAACAGAACAAATAAAGGACGTAGCCTAACATTTATCCAGGGACTGGATATTGAAAAGAGGCAGTATTTTGCAATTATATGCCTTTCTAGGTAAATGTACAACCTAAACATCTACTGTGGGAGAGAAAAAGATGGCACTCGATAATTTAAAACGTTTGTTTTTATTTATTTCCCCACGAAAATTATACGAAAATCTCCTAGATGGTGAGAGATCTGGGAAAGGGGGAATTCAAAGCAACAAAAGCAAGGATTAAAAAACAACCAAAATATTCTTAAGTCGCATAAGCTCCAATTTTCCGGTTAATGTAGCCCACAATAACAAGCAATGAGAGTGTCTTTGCTCTCAAAACAAGACAAGCGGAGGGATATAAACTCTTAACACATGATGTCGCCATCAGCCCTTCCTACTTCTCAGCTCACCTTCCAGTAACTCCGCACCGACAATTTCATTGGTCGAGGCATCGCGGACAGCCGCCCCCCATTGGTCGCGCACCTGTCAATCTTAAAGCAATGCCACTCAGGATAGATTAGGCACCATTTGCCATAACTAAATAGTTACATTGTACATCAAGTAGGAAGAATTGTTTTAATTGGTAGTCCACCGCGCTCGGCGGAGAGTTCATCTTCGTCCAAACCGCCTGAACGCGTTGAATGCAACGAAGTGTAACGCTTGAATCTCCCGTCTCATCCAACAGATGTGGACACTGCCCGGGTAAGTCACTCTTTACCAGCTTGTGTCCGCATTTCACGTTTGCCTCATTTTTTCCCTGCCTCTTCCTGTGTTTGGGCAGTTCTGACAACTGCGTGTCCAGTCGCCGTGTTGTTTGTTGTTGTGGTGTTTGCACGTTTGTGTCGGAGTTGAAAAACTGCCACAGAGCCGTGGTTGTGGTAACTCTGAGGAGGATGTGCACGGTGCTCGTGTAAAACCTCCGATGTGTCTGTCAGTGTTTGTATCAAGAAAACAGTTCTTCGTGTAGTTTGCTAAGTTAATGCCAGTGCCACAGTCAGAGCTCACTTCTCACTGCGTGCTCGCACGTTTCAGTCCCACAGACCTTCAGTAAACAGCATCTCACAGCTGGTGGATTTGAGCGTTGTGCGCAACAGTAATAACACTCCATTAAGAGCTGTCAGAAACGATTTACGACAAGTGTCAGCCGGGTTTTGACGTGATTTCTCTTCATTTCTTCAGAACCATTTCATTCCAAGAAAAGAACGCATGTTTAGTTTATTGGCAACTTTTATTGCGCCATCAATTTCGTTTACGTGTTAAATGACAGGTTTACATTGCGGAGAAAGTGGGCAGATGAAGAGAGAAGAGCGCAGTTTTTGCTCTAGGAAAACTGTAGTGATTGGTGAAATTGTGTTTCTTTATCAAAAACCACATCGGACGCTTTCCCTCATATCCTTTAAGCTATCGCGGCTGTTGAATTATTTTATGTCTCTTTCATGAGCCCATTTCCGACAATTGTGCTCTCATTGCCGTGCGTAATTGCTTCTCTCCCGGGAGAGAGTGCCATCAAACTTCTAATTTCCCCCTCAAACCCGGAAACCATTTTACTCGTGGAAGCAGCCCGTAATGATGGCATCAATAAACCCAAATAAAGCTGCTGTCAAGTCAGCTCTGAGTTTTGCTTGAAATCAGAAGGGGCCCGTCTGCCTTCTTTTCCCACGCACAGCATCTCAGAGAGGCAGGTGATTGGGATTAGAGGGCAGCAAGACAATGAGAATATGTCCCTAGAGAGGAGTCTGGCATGTCAGGAGGCAGGAGGAACAGTTATCTATTACATCATTATCTAGTGCAGCAGAGGAATGCACCGCAACACTGGCAGATGAGCGGTTCAACAATGCCTGCAGGTAAAGTCCAGATTGCCAAAAAGGTGTCAGTGGCTCTCCAGGGAGCCAGTCCAGGTAAGGGTGCTAGTGAGCATCGCAGCAGCCAGAGGAGAACAGATTAGGTGTTCTCTGTGAGTCTTTGTCAGTAGGGCATGTTCGCCTTAGAAGCTTACACCACAGATGAGTGTTTGTCCTGATAAGACAGGTAATATGGAGATGGAGGGCAGAACTGACTGTGGGCATTAAACCACTGATGAATATATAAAAGTATCAAGACTTGCAACTAAATTCCTCATTTCAAGTAACATCAAATCAGAAAGCTAAAAAAATATATATGTATAAAAAAACCTGTTAATATTCACAGAAGAATTTGCTTGTTTACTACTTAAGACTGAAAATAGATTTTATTTTGCTTTTTTAATCTTAATATGAACATGTCGTGCATGGTGGATCAAGAAATGAAAGTTATGTTCTAAGAAGTAACAAATTACAACTCTCAAGTGAAATCAGTCTTCAAAACAGAGTCAGAACTTCATCCAGAAAACTGGACCTGCCAACATCAGATCTTCTCCTGGTCTCCCTCAGCTTTCCTTTGGTCTAACATCTTAAATGTGATAGCTGTCTGAAAGTTTGCCGCTGTTTTGAAGCTGCCAGTATCCCAGTTTAATTCTCTAGTATAGTTTAAGTCTAAGACGTAAAGGTGGTCACAGGTTTGGGTGTAACTGCAGTGTCCCTAGCTTAACACCTGTATTGTATGCTGTTCTCCCCCAATCTCTAGCTTAGGTTTTGCACTAAAAACACTAACGTTTACATCAGCCATATCTTTTTTTTAAAGATATGTGAGCAAAATCTGAAGTTGGACTGATTGAAAGAAATGCTTTTTGTGCTCCTGACATTATCAAAATGTCCAGGCAGCGATTATCCCCTTACTAATGCATCACCTTATCTCTCTTATCCTTTTGTTCCATGCGAGATTGTGAGGTGTGACCCTGCTGGCTGTAATCCTGATTCTGACATTATCAGAGGTCCTATATAAAACATCGCCATCTCCTTCAGAAGTTTATTCCACTGCTGCACTCTGGTGCACCTTTAAAAGGAGGCAAAATAGTTGCTCTTAGGTGTGCAATAGAGTCTCAAAGTACTCTCCCCTATGCTTGTGTGGCCATATAGGAATACAACCCATGAATTGAGCAAATTTTATTTTGTAACCGGACTTGTTCAGTGAAAAGAGGCTTATGCTTCAGATAACTTGCAGTATAGGCTCAACTGTCATAATGGGCTTTTGTGTCCCTGAGAACTGTGACTGCCGACAAATCTGTACATAGCTCTCATTCCCAGTCAAAACACCATCCAAGCTAGGATAGAACTTACAGAGATGACTTTTATCGTTGAAATGAATTATCTTGAAATTAATTTTGCTGAATCCAAATTAAGAGTTGAGATTGAGAACATGGGGAAAAACAAAACGAACAAAACCAGGTTTGATTTAGGTTTTCCATGCCAGAGCTCTACCATGTGCTCCCATCGTGTGCTCTGTTGGCCACAGTCAAAACACAGTGGGGGAAGCGTGCCCCCCTCCTTCTCTTTGCTTCTGCAAATTTGAGGAAGTACAATCATTCTCTCCTGGTGCAGCTTCCTGCTGAACTGCAAACACAGGCAGTCAGCCGACGCATTTTCCAGACATCGCAGAGATTGTCGGTGTCCGTCAGAAGCGCAGTGACATAGCTGAACGTGTTTAAATACACAGCCCTGTAGTTTCTTGTGCGTACAGCATTTAAACATTCAGTTTGATGGCTTCGTAGGATGTGTCCTTAAATGCATCAACGCATGCAATTGCATTAATGCTGAGGCTGCTGATTGTTTTTTCATACTTAACTAAAAAAAAAAAGTTTAATTAAGTGTTTGAAAATTGTGAATTGGCCAAAAAATAAATTAATTTAAAATGTTAATTTAATTTTCAATATGAGAAGCTGCAAATCCTCCCTTTGGAGAAGCTGTGAGAAGAAAATGTTTTGATGATAAATGACTCAACCGACTGAGTTATTCATTAATTTCATTTGAATTTAGTCAGCTAATTAGTTCATATTAGGGCTGGGGTTGGTCGACGTGTTAAAACTCTCCAACCTGCCGCTGTCAATCCAACAGCTGGTGATAGCTGGCATGTTTGTGGACTTCCACACAGCGCTTTGCTCTGCAGTGCTCAACATTGACCATACAGCTCCAGCTCTCAACAGCTCTACACTGGTGAATCTTACATGAGGCTCAAAAGCAGCAGTTCACATCTTCTAGAAGGGACCATCTTCAGCAACTGGTCTTTTAATTATTGAATATTTACTTATTTTAATTATCAAGGAGGCAGAACACTCAAAAAGTAAAATAAAATGGCAAAAATCTTTAAAAAAACATTCAATGTTATTTTAATATATAAATATATGTTTTGCATTGAACCACTGTGGTACCGATGTTACGTATTATATTCTTTCTTATCTCTTGGACATAGAAAAGGCCTCTAAAGTTTAATTCTAGCAAATGCATACATGAAGCAAGCCGCCTGCTAAAGACACTAGTGTGCACGTAATGATTATGTATTGAAACAGCCAGCAGTAACCTTTTTAATAAGTGACTCACGCTAGGCGGATTACTTTTTCAAAATGATAAGCAACGTCAAAGGTTGTTGACAGACCCGCCTGTCATATGTAATTCCTGTGTAATTACCTCTAGGACCAGCCTGTTAAAACAATAAGAATGCCTAACTGATTGAACCTCACCTCTTTCTGCTGAGTTATTTTTTTTTCCCTGATCAACTGGCCAGTCAACTCAATCTAGAAATGATTTAACATTCAGTTAGTTAACATCAAAGGGGTGTGACTAGTGGAATAATTCACAGTATAATGAAATCAAGAGATGTTACCTAACGATGCCATCACAGTTTTATGAAGAAAGAATAAAATGCCTCTTAAAAGGAATGAGTTCTGTATTTAATCATTCATCAGCACTCTGATTTCCTTTTCACCACTTTCTGCCATTTATCCAGAAGGACTCAGAAGGTTGACTAATTTGAAATCAGTACTAACCAGCAAGTTGGATAATGTTTGTTTACCTTGCCCTCATTTACCATACCATGTGGAGATTTGCAGTAATAACTTTTTGTAATCTTTCCGAGCATTTTAAGGAGGCACGTTGGTCTTAAACTGCAGAAGGAGGCATGAAACGTCATTTAAGTGCTTAGAAAAAAAATCTTCTATTTGCTAAGAATTGTAATGTGATATGACTAAAAAATGCATGAGGTACTAATGTTGCAAGTGTGTTTTCTTGTGGGTATTTAGATAATTGGGCACTGGCAGTATGCCTGCTAGTTAATGTGCTAGTTAAACCTGATCATTAATTGAAGCAGCAGCTTTGATAAAATACGACCAAATTCTAACTCTTCTTACCTTCGTTGGGATAATGAAAGCTTAGACACTGTACCAGAGATTTGAATTAAACTAAGGAACAAGTGAGCAGCAGTGCATTTGTTCCCTGACAGATTTTCCAGAGCCCTCCATTAGTCAAGACCTTCCTGACTTTCATAGTGGAAAAGTCTGAGGTCTAATTTTCATTAATCAATTTGTTTGTTGGCTGGGCTGGGTATTGATGGGCTTTAATCACTGCTGAAGCCAAGGCCACATTAGCTAGTGAGAGCAGAAAATTACATCAGCATGCTGTGGAACTTAAAAACCCTGTTTTATATTTCAGCACCAAGGAAACTGAAGAGAAAAGAAATAAGAAAGTTGTTGAATAGAGGCAAGCTGTGCTACTGTAGCTACCATGTTGTGCAGGGCAAATCACCTGCCACCTCATTGATTTGCCTGTTTACCTTTTCAACTCAGACTTAGCCTTGTATAATAGTAGTAAAGCATCTGTGTTGGGTATGTGTTTTTCCTGTGTTTTCGCCCTCAGCTGACCCACGCTCTCATCCCACGATGGCGCAAAAACCTTTCTTGTAGATTGGGTTAGATAAGCGTCACCCCTTCACCGTTGTCAAACTGAAAGCCTTGCACCACAAGCCATGCTCCTTTTCAAACTGACGGAGCATTTCAGCAGAAAGGAGCAATTACTACCTGCTCTGGTCCTGTTGCTTTCATGGCCTCTTTTGTGTGCTGATTCCAGGGCAGATTTTATCCACGGCTGTTCCCACGCTGAGCAAGGAGAACAGGAAGAACTCAGCCGCACAGCAGGCCTCTGCCTTCTGCTATTATGGCCATGATTCAATCATTGCAGGGCAATGCTTTAGCCTGGCACATTGAAAGAGGAAAAAAAATGTCCTCACTCCCTCTCTGTTAATGGAACTTAAAGCCAAAGGTGTTTTTGTACCAAGAGGAGACCATCAGCCTTTTAATGTGGGAAGTAGCAGCAGCAAGCTTCACCTCACAATCCACTCTCCCCCTGCTGTGGTTTTAAAATGGCCTCCCTTCTGTGCTTGCAGCCAGAGAAGCCCCACGTGTAGTGGAGGAACCAGACCAGGCGAGATTTGCCACTCCTCGCGCAGCTCATCGCGCCTACTGTTTGTTGTCTTTCCCCTGACCTCGAGTGGAAGAGTTCAGTGTGTTAGATTTTTAGATTTGATTTATTTTTAGTTATACATGCTCGGATTACAAGCAAAACAAAATAAATAGGACTTATCGAACAATGTTACATGACACGGATACAGTTTGCTGTTACTTGCGCTAAGCATTGCAAAAATCCATTTAACCAATCCAGCCAACATTTTCATTGGCAATCTGGGGGCATCGATACTTGAAATACAATTTAGTGGTAGTAAATCAAAATTAAATCTACTGCAAAATTTCAAATCTGTGTGTATATCTCTCTGTAGTAATGCTGTGAAATATTTAACATTGATTTTAACTTCACGAATGGAATACCAAAATAGCTTTTATTAAAGCGGAACATTTCCTGTCTACTAATGAAGACCACGGGATGTGGCTGAAAGCACTGGAAAAAAAAAACATGCGGACCTTGAGATAAGGCTTTTTGGTTTTTTTTGTCAAATTGCTATTGTCGTGGTTTGGAAAACAGCCTTTATGTGCAACTGACAAAGAATTTGAATTACAGAAAACTATCAATTGAACATTGCTGTATTTCTTAAAATGATAAAAAAAAAAAGCAGATATCAGGACAAATGGTAAGTATCTGCGATCATGGGTTCAGTTATGCCAAAATTTTAATTTAAACAAACTTTCCAAGACGTGTTACGTCTCCTGACAAGAACTACTGGCGATAAAGATATCAGGGAGATCTGAAATGCTTTTTTGGCAAAGCATGACCGTGCTCGGCTCTGAGCTCTACTCTAATTTACCAGCTTTTGTTTTCATACCAGCTGGGAACACTTGGATGAAAAAAAGAAGAGAAGAAATCTGATTATTCGTCCAGCATATGATTATCTTTTGGTCCTCTTTTTTAAAAAAAAACAAAAACAGGATCCACCTTTGTATTTCTTAAACTGTTTGAAACATTTACTTGGAATTTAGGATATTTCCTCATGGTTTACACGTGGCATGGAATATCAGTGTTCCAGGATCTCAGTGGAGTGAGAACACCATCTGTCTCACCTTGTTAAAAGTACTATACCACCCCATAAAAGCATGCATTTATTATTTGGTTTCAAACATCGTCACAGATTGTTTAGATTTTCTGTAATTTATGTTTTATGCGATGTTAAAGCAGTGAAAAATAAACATATGAATACATCAGGGAAAAGAGATATTTCTAAACTTGAGGTATTTTATTGGCAGGAACTAAAACAGTTTAAGACCTGAAATATCTTGTAGACAAATTGATTAGTCATATCAATTTTTACGATCTTTAATGTACCATTTAGCATTTTACATAATTTTTTGTGCATGTAAAAGGTCTGCAAAGTCACAAAAGATAATATGTGTGTAGTTAACATTTGCCTTGCTCGCATGTCCATAAAGCTATGTTTAAAAACAAACAAACTGCAAAACAGGCAGACTGTCAGAAACTTTACACCTGATATGGAAATCAGTGTCTGGGTTACTGTATTTTCATGTCTCTGACCTGACCTCAGAGTAATCCATGACAATATAACACAAATAATCCAGGAAATATTAACGCCATCCTGTAATGTTGTGACTTGTTTATGGCTATGGCTCTGGCGTGAATGTGTGCACATGAATGGTGAGGTTTAGTTACCAGTGTTGTGTGGATTGTTGCTATGCTCATAAGAATATGCAAACAATTTTTTTTTATGTCATTCAGAACAGACTGGGCTTTTATGCACGAGCAATTTAAAGAAGCCAGAAGGTGAAAAGAGCTGCTGCAGCAATGGCGTGTTTTGGTTGACCACCAAATTAAAATCATCAACCTGTAAATTAATATGATAGAGGCTTCTTAAAATGAAAAAGATATGGTCTGTGGAGTCTGTGTTGGACGTTTTTCAGTTACAAGGTTTGTTTTGTTTTGTTTTTTATAAATTGGAGCAACAGAGAAAAGTGTTTTCACTGATAATGAAACTAGTCACTTTGGGCAGCACTGGACTCCACCGGTATATGATGCATATGGTTCAAACACATGAGTGTTTTTGTTTGTTTTTCAAATTAATCTTGGATGTTACTGAAGCTCTTATGTTGTCAACATGCGGACAAACAGACAGTTGTGGGTCCCCTTGGCCACCCAACTTCTGGAGCCATTCACTCATGTTGACAAAATTTCTGTACAGACATACAAACATACAAACACCTGCCAAAGTACTCAAACCAGAATGTACACAGACTCACGAGCTGAAAATATTACCAGCTTTGCTATCGTGACTGGTGAAAATTCCCTAATGTACATACTGTAATTGTTTCCTCATGTAGCCTGTAAGTATTTGCCAACATGGCCTCTCTGATTTGACCCTTAGGGCCAAAGTGAAAAATCAGGGTACACAAAAGCTGTAACTGCAGGCCAACAAACTCCCTTACTTACACAGGACTAATCCCTGTCCTCCAGCAAGCTCTTAATTGGGCCATCATCAGCTGCTGATCTATGGGTTAAACATCAATTAAGGTAATGAGCACATAGAGAAGAGGGAAGAAGATCGGGTTGGGGAGATGTGGGGGGAGTCAGTCCGGAGGGCAGGGAGGTGAGCAGGGCCCACCCTGAGGAAGACTGAAGTGTGTGTGTGTTTCTGTGAAGAGGTAGCTTAACGAGTGGAGTGATTTTTGAGTCGTGGAGTGTTGATTATGGCTGTGCGGGATGGAGGCTGCTTCAAACAGCTCAATGGAGACTTCTTGTTAGTTTAGCTGTGTTTGTGTTGGTCAGGCTGTGGTCTGGGTGAGATCCTCAGCATGTTTCAGGACAGTAATGTTTAATCTGCTCTTCAGAATGCAAATACTAAAATAACAATGATGTAAAAATCTTAATTAAGTTAAGAGCTAAGGTACAAAATATGACAAATAATATTAATTGGCGAACTGTTTTCAATTTGAGTATTATAAATTATTTAAATATTACTCCTTACTCAGAGATTTCTTGTAATTTTGCAATCAAATATTTTCTTCTATGTAGTTTTAAACATTTACTTATTCTGTTTTTTCCTCTGAGAAACATTCCAGTAAGAACAATTGATTTGATTGATGATTTTATGATACTCTCTGAAAGTTCATTGAGGAGGAGAGATCATTCCAATTCCCATCCATACTGCTTGACTGACAGATGATCTCTAAAAGGCACAGGAAAAGATGGATATAAAATTAAAATGTAAGTTACTACTTGAAAGACCATTTTTCATCATAGAGTACCAAAATAGTATAACATTGTCTAGTACTTTTGAGAAAATTAGTAGCTACATTGTAAAAAATTCACATTTGTATGTAACTAGGGATGTGATTAGGAGTGTTGTCCATCTCCTCCTCAGAGTGTTAATACTATAGGTTGTTTATTTGAGTAGTAGTCCATGAATGTTAGAAAGGAACCCAAACAGCCTTTGGTATATGTTTGTTTTGATAAAGGTAGCTAGCATTTGCGTAAGGTTAGCATTAAACCTGTTTAAAACCTAAATACTTGAGATGGTCATTAGAGAAACATTCTAAGCTTTTGATGCTGTAATATACTGCAATTTGTCTTTCTACTTGTCTTCATTTGACTGAATAGTGAGAAGATGTTGTATCACTATGTGAGAGGTCAATAAAATGTCAAACATGTCTGCAAGAATTCATTTGAAACACTTTTGCCCTGTTAAATTCACCATTCAATATTTAACAAACAGATGATTCAATCTTCAAAATACATAACTATTTTATAAGCAGACCTCTTAAGATGACTTGTAGATTTAAAAGAATCCTAAAATGTGCTTTTCTTTCATGTCAGCAGTCATTTTTTATTGCTTCACATCAGCTTGTTCAAACAGCAACCGCATTTCTCTCTAGAATTAAAGTTTTAAGTTATAGTTTTGAATGCAAAACTGCAATCAGTCAATCAGATATAAATGAAGTTTCTTCAAGAGAGAAACTCAATGTATCTTTTTACTTTCCAAAAAATGAACAAATTTTCAGTTATGAAAACCAGACATCTCAGTATATCCAAGAGCTGGTCGACCTAAGTTTAAATGCATTAGTAACCCTCTATCTATTGTACTGTGGGCAGAAATGTCATATTTTAGGTTCTGATTCTGATTGGCCAACGGGATAAAGAATCAGACTATAAGCTTCTAAAAAATTATTTGCCACAGGAAATAGAAAAGTGCAAGTGACCATCAGAAAAAAGGTATATCAATGACTGGAACTATTAGAATGGACTTTCTGGGCCTCTGGAGCTCTCACTGTCAGTAACATATAAAACAGAGTCTCCAAACTGCAATGACATGTCTACAGACTCATCTACATGCAGGTGGATAGGAAAAAGAAAATCAATGCTACTGCTGTTACAAATACCAAAACTAACCTTTTATCTAGGATGCATAAAGGCAACATAGACTTTTTTTGTAACTTAATGCCTGTTTCTCTACAAAAACAATTTTCTAATTGCTTTTGAAGTAAAAGTAACTTTGCCTCCATCAAATAGATTAAAACTGGCAAAACTCTAATTTAGGATCCATCCTAAAATCACACCATCAGGTATTTAATGGTAGCTTTGGATACAAGACTATTTTGATACTTCTTTGCAGTTGATACCAAAACATGCACTGAATTAGGTTTAATGGCAAGTGGAAGGTAATATTCATGCTGACAATGGCCAGTTTCATACAGTGTGTTCAGTGCAGGACAGTTGTGTTTATATTCTGTATGTGTTTTGTGTGAAAGGTAAAGGAATGGAATAGGCAGATATTGTTGTTGCACCTTTAAGCCGGCACCAGAGTCAAGTCCCAGAGACTGAATCAATGTCTGTGTGAAAGGGAGATCCAGTATTATGGAGCACTCTACACTAGACACCACGACTCTGTTCTGTTTCACATCACACCTCTGATTCGGGTACATCAGCATGTTATCTGAAAACACACACTGGAGCCTCAGTGCCATTTGTTCCATTCGCTGTGAACAAGCAAAGGTGGCATAATGAGAAGTTAGTGTCATTATAGTATGAAAGGGAGTTCATTTAATCCATTATTGATCCAATTTGCCAACCAATCAGTGTTTTCAGTTGAGCTAATGCTCTCATGTTGGTTCCTGAATTGGTTTGTGAATAAGGTTCTGGGGATATTTAGTTCCCGGGGCCATTTAATCAATATGGCCATTACACTTTGCCCACTGAAGAGGAAACCTGTGAGATACACCTCTGCTCTATACTGATCAGCAAAATATGATGCAGAATATTTGGAAGTTTTGTTGCTGTGAAAACAACTTGATATGTTGTGGTTTTCTATATGGAAGGTGACTGCTGGTCTCACCTTTATGTGCCACTCAGGGACTCTGATCTTATAGAGAAAGTTGGATCCCAAATTCCTATTTGACAAAATTTGCTCTCTGTTGACTGTCATCCTGACCTAAATTATAATCAGCCCTCTGTGGTTTACCACAGACTTTCCATTCATCTCCCTGACCAACAGCAGCAGAGAATTTCTCTTCCTTGTCCTCAGATGACAGATTCTGGGGAAGTAGAGCAGGAGGGTGGCCTGGACTTTAAAGAGACCTTCTGGTAATCTGAAAGGTCACAGGAGTCTGAGTGTTCTGCCAGTGCCCTTGAGCTAGATGCTGAATCCTGAACTACTTAATAGCACTGAAAAAAAAATATAATAGTTTGGTTTCAGCGATGATAAAAATGTGCAATAATTTCCAAAGGTTGTTGATGTATACCGTGCTTGCTCGCTCTGTGAGATGCAATTATTATGTGAAGGTCTGGTGCTTAAAAGTTGAACAGAAATGGGGAAAAAAACAAAAAAACTGAATGGTAAATCCCTCAGTTGTTGGCTTTTTTTTCTTTTTGGCTAAAAATATCTTGTTCAGGGTGCTAAATATATTTGGTCTGCCTCTGAAGAAATTGCTGGAAAACCAGCTTTGGAGCCAAAATGGAAATCTGGGCTGACCTCGTTTTGACTACGAGGTAGAAGCAGATGAGAAAATAAAAACACTGAATGCACGTAACATTTATTTTGATAAGGGATTTTGGAGTCTGCAGGTCTCTGCCCCTCTCATTACATTTCATCTCCTGGAGTCTGTGGTGTTTTGTGATCCCACTCTGTTGCCTTGTGCAGTGTGCTTCACTATAGCAGTTTATCCAGATTAAGTTGTGTTTTCCTTCTTTTAATACACTTGTTACCAAAGAAATAATCTAATGCAAAACTAGCCAAATGGATATCGCAGAGTGTGCAGTGGGATCAAAGGCCACTGGCCCTGGATCAAGACACAGCCCGCTGCTTCTCTGTAGGTTTAATGCAACTTAAACCCAACACAATTTGCAGGATTAACCTTTAGTAACAGGGCTTGATGGGCACTCGCAGCACTCTCAGGGTTGCACTGCAGAAAACCAATCTTGGTTTGACCTTGACAATGCCGTACTATCAAAATCCACTTACGTTCAGTTTGAATCCATTTAGTTCAGCTTCTGACAACCTTCAGCATTACAGCCTTTTTATTTAAAAATTCTCCTATGCACTTAGTAAGCTTGGAGTTCTTAAACGGAGAAAAAAGAAAGTGAAAAGAAGAGAAATGATAATCTAAACAAACAGCACTCAGTAAAAGCAGAAATAATCAAATAAGCTGCCTGCACTGTTGCTTATTTAATCTAAATAACATTTTTGTGTTTATGAGATTAAAAAATTAGATGACTTGGACTCAACATATTTAAATCTCTAATATCAATGAACATTTGATTTAAATCCATAAACTGGAATACTTCTAATGAGTGAAACTTTATTGAATAAGGTCAACTTGATCTGTATTGTCTTGCTTCTGACTTTAATTCAAAACTTAATGCTTTCATACTCACTCCAGCGTCCTACTGATGTTTAAACGAAATAAAAAAACAAGTGTTCTAGTTTGGATTTCTGTCTCATAGTAATGGACCTTGCTTTCATAGCATCACAAAATCAGCATTTTATAACACAGCTGGAATTGAAGGTTCCTGACTTTGCCAGAAATCCAGTAAGAGCAGCAGATACCAGGAGGATTACTGAGAATCAGAATCAACAATGGCCAGCAATCCACAGCATTATATTTAGCTTAGATTAAGGCTTCTCTGTTGAATGACTCAAGCTGCAGTCTCCTTTGTGCACACTGATGGTTCACTGGAGGTCTATCTGGTATTGTTGCCAGAGAACTCTGAGAACAATCCCTCGCAAAAAGATTAAAAAGGAAGAAGCAAGCAGAAAAAAAGATGAAGTTGGGACATGGATCAAGGAGCACACCTACAAGACCGGAGGAAGCTACAAGAGGAAAAAAAAAGATGTATAAGAGAAGAGATTTTTGTTTCAAATGTCATGCATCTGTTTTAGGAAAGTGTACTACCTCAGATGCATCATTCAGTATTCAGAAACACGGATCATTCTGCCTCCAGAAACAGAAATGTTTCATAATCAGAAGTCTTTTGCTGACTCAAAACTTGAACGTTAACTCATACCTTAAGTTGCTTTTGCCAGGAACTGTTTTGTTAAAGTGAATGCCAGATTTTTCAAACTCTTCGCCTTACAGAAGGAAGCAGTTGAAATGGGTAAAAAAAAGAGAAAGAAATAAAGTCACTTGTGGCTTTCATTTCTGAATAGTTGAATTTACTATACATTTTTAACCCTGAACTATTTTGCATTTGGGGGGAGGGGGAAATCATGCGTGAGTTCATTGTATGAACGATAAACTTGAAGTGACATAACCGCCTTGATGATACACAGTGATTTCCATACTCTAAATTTTAAACCCACTATCTTGGCTTCAACCTTGTAAACTTGATTTTCATAAACTTCATAGGTGCAACAGACTAATAACATACAACACTGGAGCACAAACCTCTTGGACAGGATGTTCCAGACAACAGTCTACATGGTTTGTAAGATAATTCCATTAAAATGCTCCAAAAGGCAGCAATATCACAAAGACTGTTTAGAGGTTGAGTTCAGTAACCTAAATTAGAGGATGAGAAGCCTAGCAGAAAGCTCTGGGCTATAGCTGCCTGTGCTAGTATGTCCTATGTTTAAGCACCCCATAAGGTTGTTCTGAACTAGCTAAAAAGACCAGACAACTTTATTGTACCAGGCTGTGAAGAGGACATTGGGTGATATTTTGTTTGGGCTTCCCCACATTCCTTTAGTTTCTACCTTTAGGCAACTCCATGATTTCAAACTGATTAAGTTTTTGGTTTTCATTCCTGCTTTGTTTTGTCTTTGCTGTTGGTGGCTCAGTTTAGCTGTCATGGTACCAAAAGGTCTGGGTATCATCACTGATAAATGACGTGAGATTAACTTGGTCTCTATGGTCCTTTTTGAGGATTCTAATCAGAGTCTGTGAAGGCTACAACACATGGGGATCTGAGTTGGTGGCACAGATCTGTGTGGTCTCAATTGGGATTGGAAGGAAACTGTGACTCCAGTCAGCATTTTTTTTTTTTTTTTTTTTTGCCAGTCACACCAAGGAGGGAAAAATGTGATCTTTGTAAGGGGGGGGGGGGGGGAGTAGAAATTGGGAGACTCTCAGTTGTCAGTTGTGAATGCAACCGAATTGCTGTGCCACCATACTGACGGGGTTACGATGGCGTGAGAGCAGGGGCTGCTGGCCAGCACTCCAGCACAGCTGAAATAGCAAGCAGCAAGAGCCAGGAGCTGAAACGCTACACCCAGGCTTCTCACACTCTCCTCGTCTCTCACTAAGCCTCTCTCCTTCTTTCTTTTTCCCATTCTCTTTCGTGCTCTTTCGGTCTTTCCCTATCATCTTTCTTATTTACTCTGTCTGTCTTTAATCTGAAATCTTGCCATTTTCTTGCTCTTCGTCATTATCATCTAGCCTCTATCTCATCGCCCATTCTCCCCACTCTTAATCAGACACCTCCCACACCTCTCATCCACTTCCAGTAAAGTCCAACGAGAGGTTATGGCCTCATTTGAATATATGAATGCATAACAGCCTCCTCCTTGCTGGGGCGTGGCATCGTTTTACAGTCACACAGCTGTGGCAGTGTTATGGGACCATCTGCACAAGGCTCATTAAGATAGCCATAAGCTAATGTGGAGAAAGAATATGCATGGAGGGAGGGAGGGGGGTGTTTATTCATCCTTGTTCCTCTTCTTTTTCTGTAGAACAGCCTTACCCCAGTTGGGAATATTTCCAGAGAGAGAAGAAGTAGAAGTAGAGGAAGGAGGAGCTTGAAAAATCCCCTTTCCACTCTTCCAAAGTTGCACACTTCCTTCTGCTTGTGTATTTGCATGTGATGTCGCTATGGCTTCAGGCGTGTGTGTGTATGGGTGTGTGTGTGTGTTTATGCACAAACACTGGTATCTGTCAGTGATTGAGAGCATGAGGTTCAAAATATATCTTCTTATTGAAACTGTGCTGCTTCATCTTTTATGACGTTTAAGATTTTATACTGTTTTACTAAGGGGAAGTGTAATGGAGCAGAATTTACCTTGTGAGGCAGCGGAGGTCTCATGAGATCATGATCATGAGAAAATCCATTAGCTACACACTTGCAGAAAAACCAAGTCACTTCTACTCAATCATATATGGGGAACTACTAGCCAGTAATGGTGTAGCTACAGGCATAGTATAGGTTTGATAATTGGATAATCCCGTTACCTGCCATACATTTTCTGAAAGTATTTGGATAACTTTATCAGTGGGTCTCTATAGATGTGAAATTCATATCCTTGGACTTGCTAGTGTTTTTTTTTAACCTTATTAAAACATGAAATACAAATCAAATTGGCAAAAACAAAGCTAGCTTTTGTTAAAATGTCAGACTTATTCATATAAATCTGTTTTTAATTTAGTATTAATATTAAACTTTTAGAAAACATTTCCAATGTGAAGTCTAAAATTAGTAAAATTACAGTTTAAAGGAGTAGTTTGACATTTTTTGGTGGGGGAAATTTCCAGTTAAAGGACAGAATGATTAGTACTTTCATACCACCTCTGAAGTTCACTGTAGGAGACTGGCTAAAACTACAGGAAGTGAATAAGATTTTTCCATGTGATGATGAAGATGGTGAGATTTGGTTAAGAGATAATGGGTAATTAAGCTATTTATGCTTTAGTTGCACACTTTTTGTAATCATTGGGCTTAAATACATTGTGGGGAATTGATGTATAATGATAAATCATTTTAAATCAAGTTCAAGAGGTGCTGATGCCAGCTATTCTGTAATAACACTTTTGCACAAAGGAACAGTTTTTGATGCTGCTTTTTTGCTTGGATCTTTTTGTAAGAAAATAGTATTTTTCTTGTTTTTGGAGATATTAGAAAGGTCTTAAAAGTCACTAAATTTGTTCTTACAAAGGCTTCAGATACCCTGATGGCTTTTCTAAGTGCAGCTGAAATCCATTTCTCTTTTCTGATGTACAAACCCAGCTCACGGCGTCAGCGAGGAGTGTTTTCGCGGGCAAAAGCACAGCCGTGTTTTCAGTCGATAGAGAGTGTACTTGTTTTCTGGCGGGCCGTGTCAGTGCAGGCATTAGATAACGTTTTATTTGATGGTGTTCAATGGCTGACTCGTCCTCACCTCTCGCCCAGGCCTCTCCTGCTCTCCAGCCCACACGCGCTCCCATGTAAAGCCAAACACACAGACATCCACCCACTGACTCACACACACGCACACTCACAAACACACACTCCCGCTCTCTCTGCATCCTTCCTCTGGAGGATTCTGGCAGTTGTTTATGTTATTGAACTGGTTATCACATTACAGCTGGAACACCACCAGGCTCAGAGAGAAAGAGTCCTCCTGCTCTCTTAAGAAATAAAAGAAAGGCGGTGAGAGTGCAAGGGAAAAACAAGAGCAGAGGGAAGACTAGATAAGAATATGTTCAAATGCTTTTGCAGTGCACTCATCAGCATCACCATGTTTCTTTACTTGTTTTGTGGAAACAGAAACCATGTCTGTCTGTGATCTTTCCAGAATACTTTAACTACATTTATTAGTGATTTCACAACAGCCTTTAACCTCCTCTAAACTGGATAAACTCTAAACTGGATAACCAGATATGTGACTATCTGGTTTGCCACTGCAATAGTTAAGGTTCTAATGAGTTTATCCACTGGTTAGTTGTTATGGCCAGACTGTAATTAATGACAGAAGAAGCAAAACTGGAATTCTATATTAGTGTCTGATGTCAAAGTAACAGATTTTGATTATTCATCACCCACCCATCCATCCATCCTTCCTAAGTAGCTGTGGACCTATAATAATATCCAGCTGCTTTTCTCTGTGCTTGCAACTGTCATAATTCACATACAACAGATACAGCTCAAAAATATTATTGTATTGTACTGTAGTTCGTATGTGTACTGAGTATGTGTGTCAGAAAAGTTGATACTCTGACGCTAACTTATATTAAAATTTGTCAGATTAGATACTCAGTTGCCACAGTATAAATACCAGGAGTGACACCTTTGCCTCCTCCTGCTGACACAGAACTTCATAAAACACTGCTGCAAGAAGGCCCGTAACCCTTTCCCTCACTAGCAGCTGCAAACATGAACAGTAGGGCAGTAATCTTGACAAAGCATCTTAAAGACTGAAGGCCTTTCACATAGGATGCATGTGCTGTGTTGGACTCTGCAACCAATTCTTTTCTATGCACTGTGCAATAGCGGCATCCTGCTGTGTCCAGCAAAGCACAGCACAAGTGGGCTGCCTGTGGAACACTTGTGCATCACACCATTTGCTATACATTCAATAGAAATGCAGAATGATATGGAGCAGGCATGATTAGTACATGTAAAAATCATGAGTGGCTACAAAAAAATACATAGTACTCCCCCCACCCCTCAGTCAGTGCATGTCGCTTCCTTTATGAAAGCGACTTGGTAGCTCAGTAAAGCTTTCATTTCAATAACATAGATTAAACAGTCATCATAAATGTTAACCTGGCCAGCATACATGCTAACGTTAGCCATTGGCAGTAACTCACACTAGCCGGCTAGGGGGTATAGCTGATAATATAATGATAACATTAATGTCTGAATTGAGCAGCTCTTTATCAGTTCTATCACTTGTTAATTTTCTCTTAATGCTCCTGATTGAAGCCTGAGAAAAGTCTACCAGCTATCTCATAATCTATCTTATGTGTTCTTCTCCTATTAAGTTATACAATCAAATATGACTGAATGTTGGTAAATAACTCCCTGTCGTAGTGGAACCTTTTGGATGAAAAGAAAAGAAAAACTCTGCACTAGAAGTTATGGAAACTTCTTTTCTGCTCTGTTTTGCACACCCAGCAAGAATACATAATCCAGATATGTGTTTTTTTTTTTTCTTTTTCTCTTTCACCCCATGGTTTCTCATCCAATCCAAAGAAGTGCTGCGCTTTCAAATCCCCTCTCTTCTTTCCAGCTTTCCTCCTTTTTACAAACAGATACTCGTCCTAAATATCTCAGCTGCACTTCACCACAATTCACTTTGGAGAGAACTATGTCTGACAAAAGCGTTTGGAGAATGTTCAAGAGGGGTGGTATCTCCAAATTCCTGAATAAGGCTTGTGTGACGGAGCTTTTCTGTCTCCATCAAAGGAAGAATAGCATTGTGTGGCTACAGAATCTAAATGCCCGAAAAGTTTCTCTCTCAACAATCTAAAGAATATTAATATTCTGTGATAATAAACAGAGTTGAAGTTTAATGTGACCTTAGGATTATAAGATCCACATACAGTCAAACTGTTTTTACACAGTGGTGATTGAAGTGAAAACCAGGGTTATTGTGGGTTAAAATGATTATGGATTAACATGACAGCATGGTTTTCTCCTCGCTGTAATGCCAGCACCGGCTTCACTGAAGCAAGGCAAAGGAGCTTAGTGCTTTTAGCCCGTAGTTCTCTTCTCTGGTAGCATCTGTTGTTACAGTCGGACAGAGCAAACACACACTCGAACCACTCAAACACATGCTGAAGGGTCATAAAGCCCTGTTTTTAATGTACTGAGGGGGAGACAGAGTGTGTGTCTGTGAGAGTAGGTGGGTGATACAGTATGAAGTAAGGGTTTTCACAGAGGACAATTCCTCTGGAGTCACAACAGGTGTGTGTGTGTCTCTGTGTGTGTGGATTGCAAAGGGGGAATTATGAGCCGGGTACTAAAAGGAGGAGGGGTGGGTTAGAGGACTTATGAAGGGTCCCCTCTGCCCCACCTGTAGCCTGTCAGCTGTTGTAAGCCTGTTAAAACGTCAGCTGTTTCTGAGGAGAAGTGTGTGTATGTGTGTGTGGGCTTGTGTGCATGTCTGTTAGTCAATGTCAGGGAGCTTGTGGAGGTTGGGGGGAGGGCTGGCTCTGTGTGGCACTCACCGCCCCATTGCACATCAAACGCCTTGTCCCCTCTGGGGATTTGTTAGTGCACAACACAGCGCCTCGTGCTTACGTTGTGTGCCATGATGGTCTCGTCTTACTTTGCCTCTTTTCTGTTCATTGCACTCTGACTCAATTGTTCAGTTAAAGAAAAAAAAAAAATCAGAAAAGAAAGCATCTCTGAAACAATGTCTCTATTTTGTCTCTTTATGAGCAGCAAGTTTGATTCCTTACATGACAGATGTCTTTTTTTCTTTTTCTTTTTTTTTGCAATTGAACCAAACCCTAAAACCTTCAATATAATTAAGATCTTACTGTACAAAAAATGAGTCAAAAAGAATCAGTCAAGTTTAAATGTTAGGAAAGTAATTTTCAATATTTAGTGCTATCTAAACTTTTATTTGTTAGACAGCAAGAAGAATGTGGTAGCAACTTTCAAAGGTGTGACTCATGACCTGACAGCGTGGTCCTAGAGCTAAGCAGACTGTGTTTCAGTTTGACATTGTGGAAACTTTGATAGCACTTTGGTTTCAGCTGTCGGCTCTGACACTGATCTTTCAGTGTCGAGAAGTAATTTTGACTATGTCAGCTAACTTCCACTCTGTCATCTTTGTGCTTGATAGAATAGCTGCATGTATCATTTAAACAATTAAATCACATTTAATGTTCATCTTGAACTGCTTTTCTGTTTCCCTTTATTCTTTCTGTCTGGCAGTAGTTGCGTGTTGATAGATTCTTTGTGCAAGGGGGCTTATTTTGTTTCATTTTCCCCTAACCAATCAGTAGCAAATGAACCGTCAAACCACAGCTGAAGAAACTGTTTTAGTAGTTTCTAGGAGCAGTAACCTTTGAGATCTAAGCTGATTTGAATGCTCCTGAAACACTTATCACTATTTTATTTTCACATTACTATATCTCTGCTTGTCCTGATGTAAGAAGACGTTGTTTACATTTGTGCCCAGTAAATTCAGATTGGTTCATTTTTATTATTCCTCCTGCTATTGGTATGGAGGGCCAGGCCACTATATCAGCCAATTTTAGCTTATTGTCAGTCCAGGTGGCATGAAATAATCCTCTCTGTGTTTGGCAAAAGGCTTTGTAACACTTCAAACATTTCAGTAGTACAATTACAGGTAATTATATGGCAACATGTAGTGTTTACCACAGGCATGCTTTACTTGCTTCTCCAAAGAGGATCTTGTTTTGTGGTTACACCAACTCCCAAGTCCAAAGCATGGACTGCAGCTCTGCTCTGGAGATCTGGAGGGCTCCTCTAACCAGAACCTGCAGCAGGTGGGGGCTGGTTTATGTGCTCACTGAAGCTGAGCTCAAAGCAGAACAAAGACTGCCATTAGCAGCTGCAGTGCAAAGCGGTGTATGAAGTTGTGAGATTATCCACAGGCTGAGAGAGTCACAGAAGAACCAGCCCACCCCACACCCCACGCCTCCATGTGCTCTGATTTTTTTTTTCTTCTATTCACTCAGCTGATGGTCTTCCAAATAACAATTTACAGTAAGTACAGACATATAATAAGCTCAAATTCCCAAGTCACTAACATCACTAACAACCAATTGTATAGATTACAGGAGGTCAGAGCAAGTGAGCTTTGAAATCTGTGGTAATAAAGGTCTCTTGTTACATAGAATGACCATTTAGGAGATAATTTTCCTCCTCCAGACCTCTCGATCTCAACAGCTCTTTGAAATTAACATAGGTGATCTTTTGATTCTAGACGTCTGCTCTTGTTGGGGTTTTTTTTTGTTTTTTTTCTTCTTCTTCTTCAGGGCGTAAGCTAAATGTCTGTTGTCCTGCACAATGCACTATGTCATGCTGGCGTGGGAGTCACAGGTGTTGAGTGATTTATGGCTTTAATTTACTTGATAGATTAAAATATGATAAAGTTTCACGCACAGGTCATTAATTAGAATAACTGAGCCAGCTGTAATTTTACTTTAAATCGCTTGGCAGGGACATGGAAAAAGCTTACTACTACACTTTACATATTAAAATGTATACTGTACACAGGAAGGCATGTTGTTAGTCAACAGGGATTGATTTCCCTTACGAAGGCAATGGTACTTCATTGATTACTCCATAAATTAACCAGAAATCAGAGCGCTGCTTAATTTAGTGCTTTGTGTTATATTAAAGACAGATTTAAAGGGGAGTTTGATGTTAATAATCTGTCCCTAAAACTGTTCCTGTGTTGGACAGTGACAGCCTGGAAAAGCGGTGCGCTTGGAGCTGCAAAGAGAGGCTTTTATTGGGGGGGGGGGGGGGTTGCAGCCTTTGTGGAGCCAGCTGAGTGAGGCAGACAGTTGAAGGGAACAGGTTGCTGCGTCTGTTGGGGCTTGTCTTGCTGCTCTTGACTTCTAACCTATAGCTGCGACAGCTCCAGGGGCTAGGAGATACCAAATTTCCCCAGATTGAGTGAGCAAGGGCTAGATTAGATAAAGACAAATACAATACTGGTCGGTACTGTGACATACAGCAGTCCCTAAAGGTGTTCCAGTGCAGTCTCGTGCTATTTTTAAGTAGCTCACATTCTGTGTTTAGTTTAGATTTATTTCTTTGAAAATGTTATAAGCTTATCCAACCATGGATATGCCTGAAACACCTCAGTGGGTGGCCGCTTCTCCCTACTTTCCCCTGACATGTTGACAGTGCTGGTGTACAGTCACTCCTGCTCTGGTGTATTTTCAGAAGAGTAAAGCAAACGATGGGATAATTTACATGGAAAAATATTGGCAGATACAATCTGTGGGCTACATCGTTGAGTCATTGCAGAATTTTTTACACACGCCCTTACCAAAACCACTGACAATGCCAATTCTGACACAGAGCCAGTGAATTTATGGTGTTGTGGTTTGTGAAATTCATGGAATTGGTTGTAGGGTGGACATTGACACTACTTTGGTAGTGCCCAAGCTACCTCAAATAGATCCTTCTGATGCAGAGAAGCTCCATGGCTTATCTCTGAAGATGTCCACAGAGGAAGTGATGACTTTAATTTCGCAGCTAGCAGAGACCATGGAAAGTCATTTAGGGACTTCAAGCAATTGCTGGTGACGCAAAGTGTGCAGGTCCCGAGTTAAACTTTTTTATGACTTGAAGGCAAGAGATTGAAGCGACTGCTAGTGAGAGTGCAGGATACCATTGATTGACATATAGCAAGGTTTTAAATATATTAGAGGGTTACCTAGGCGACTGGAGCCTGGAATGTCTGCTAAAAGCCAGCTGTCAGCAACAAAGCAATGCACGACGAACAAATTACTTCCTGTGTGGACGCACCTTCAGGGTGAGCTCAGGGCCCTATTGGAGCAAGCTCATTTCTGCAACTTCTGTATCTGTGATTTACGTGGCCGCATGTGAGAAAAGGAAGGAAGGCAGACTGATCAGTAAATGAAAAGCATTCCCTTTGAGCTCAGCCACAACAAACTGAAACAGTGATCATATCCCTCTGGATTCTGTACAGAACTCCTCCAGCTTCATTTAATTAATTACATTTTTAAAATTTTTGCTAATCTAATGCGTTTCAGTTGGAACTTGCTCATTTTGAAGGCAGTTTTGAATTAAAGTAGAACTCTTAAATACTAGAGTGCCAAACTGGATTTATTGATTTATTAAGTGGCAAACAATTACTTGCTTTACTAATCATTTGTCTTTTTCGTAGCTTCTTGACTGATATATTGATTTACATTGTTAAACTGCACATCTTTATTGGTCCCACGAAAAGAGACGTCAATGGCTGCAGGAATTCTAACAACAGATTTTAACTGTTTTTGTCATTATGATCTCAACAATTAACCAGTTTATTATGACATAAAAGGATTTAGCAGAGTTAATGGTTTTACCTCATTGTTTTGTACTTCTTCATTTGCATCACATCCCTACCTTAATGGCTAAAATCAGATGCAAAAAAATGAAAGCAAATTCTATGTGCTTATCTTATATTTTCTGAATAGACATACGTGAAAATAAATGGTGAAAATTGAATTAAATTGGTTTGATCCACTCAAGATGCTTTAGGGCATCTGAAAACCTGCTGGTTTGAAATCACTAGATTTCTAACATGAAATGTAAGTAAAACGAAGATTGGCTCTGGATGCTGGCACAGATAATGTGGAGTAATTAGACAGCCTCATTGTTTGGATGAGTACGTTCTGTTGGAAATGTTCATCTTCTGAGCTTTATTATGCTGTGAGATTTGTCATAAGGATGTGAAAATGTGGAAAATTCCTTAATAATGTAGGTCACATGCGAGAAAATAGCTCACACTAGTGCCACACCAAAGAAAAGCTTTGTCATTTTTTTTAATTTACCCCATCCTCGGGAGGGAGGCAGATTTGCATAATCAGGGTATTCACTGTCAGACCCTTGAAAGCATATCATGCTTATTCACAAACCTATTAGTCATTTGGTACAAAGACAAAGTACCAAATAAGCTTGTCTTCAACAAAACCTCTTGAGTTTTTCTTTGTCATGGCACATCACTCAGGTGGCACACCTTTCACGTTGAACAATACGCAAAAACAAATCTTTTTGCCTTCTCTGCAACTATTCCAAGGATTTGCAGTTACATGGATGGATGTTTATCATTGCAAGAGCTGAAGCTTATATGCTTTTGTGTTTCCTTTAAACATAAATACACTTGCCTCTGGGCAAAGGAGCTGCTTTCTTTCACTGCTCTGCTAAAGAGGAGAGAATAGATATCCTTTGCTTAGTGTTTGTGCCTCCCCCACCTCTCCTCAGTGCCGGATCCCCACCACATGTAGCCAGCACCACACAGTCTTGGCCCGCGCTTGCAGTCAGTTGTCAGTGAGAGCGGAGGTAGGCTCATAGATCCCCATTTTAGGCTCCGGGCCAACACCGTGTGTTCAACACGGAGAGCCCCCAGGCAGTCGTGCACACGGATGACAAATGTGGATGGCAAGCGGGGGAAAAAACCTGGAGAACGGGGCAGAAAGATAAGGCCATCTGAGCAACCATGTTTGTTGTCGAAGTAATTGTGCCCTCAATACTCTGACATTAGGATTGTTGGGTTTAGTAGTGGTGTATATTTTCCTAACCATGGGCAGATTTCCTGCTCCAGATACACAAAGGGAAAACATTTTTTCTTCTCTCTTACAGATCTATCCATATAAGTTACTGCTGCAAGATGAATATGGCCTTTGGAATTTTTGCCCCTTGTTTAACCCGTTGGGTTCTTGGCACATACGTGCCTGCACCCATACATGTATTCACTGTTTGTGGAAACTCAATGACACAACTGTTTAGCAGACTCCTGGCCTCCCATTTCCCACACCCTCCGGCCCCCCTTTGGAGATTTCAAGGTCAGGAAAGGGCACGGGCTGAGATTCATGTCTTGGGAAGCAGAGTCGCTGTTGCAAAAAAGTCACAGAGAGCGAAGCGCTCCTTTTACAGTGGTCGCTGTCAAACAACTGTATCTTACCAAGATCAGATCTTCTAGGATTTGGATATGGCATCAGATCAGAGTCGTCAGCAGTGGTCCACATTGGAGATGACGGGGAGATGGAGATGTTGCAGTGTAGCTGTTGAAGTTTAAACGCAGAATTTCAAAATCGCATATTGAACGGTAGGGCAGAAGGGCACAAGACATTACCGGTGTGTTGAATTCTCCGACAGCTGAGCATTCGAGTATATGTGTGTATTGCATTGCATTGCCTTTGTGTGTGTGTATGTGTCCAGATTTTTGGGGGGTGGGGTCCTCAGAGAGTCCAGAGGATCAAAAGGTATGTAGGCAGCTGCCACCCTGTTGCCAGCAGCTCATGATCCAAATGGAAGATGTATAGACACACGTGCACGAGGGATAGACTGGTGTGCAACAAGGATCTGACACCCTCAGTTAGGCAGCTAGTGACTCCCTTACTCATTTGGGACACATACATATAGCGATATTCTGTTTAGCCTATAAACTGGGAATTACAATAAACACTATGTCAGAAGCTTAGTAAAATTAGGTTGTTAGTTATCAAAACATAAGTTAATGACCTTTGCATTTGTCAGCTGACGATTTCAGCATTCCAACATGTTTTTTTTGGAGGGGCATATTTTTCCATTTATATTTCTCAGTTTTATTGTCTTTCATGTACTGCCACCAAACAATCTCACTGTATTATTTTACCATAGTGGAGCAGATCAATCTGGCTGTGATGATTAATCACTAAAGTGAAAGTTTGAGTAAAATAATCAGATCAGATATGATATAATAATAATTTTATGCTGAGCAAAAATGCAGATTTTTTTTGATAGTATACTGCACTGTTTCTTTTTTTCTTTTTTCTTTTTTTTTTGCTGTAACATATGTCAAGTTTCATATTTTTAACTATCAGTTTAAACTTAAAGGAATGAGATTTTTTTTATATTCAGAAAATAATCTATTGTTCAATTAGTTATAATTCAATAAAGTTAAATATTGACCTACTAAAAAATTGGAAATGCAAGGATTTGCAGTAAATGTGCTGAAATGTGGAAAAAAAATTCTTTAAAGAGCTGACCAACACACACCTCATTTGCTAACATAGACTATGATGAATTGGTGGCAGTTGCTGAAGGCATATTAGGGCAAAGGGTGACCTGGGAGGGGTTTATGGGTAGAGAGGGGGATGAGTGTACTGTTTAATTGTGAGGAGTGAGGTAGAGTGACAAGAAGCAGCAGCAAAGGAGGGGGCTTGGTGGTGCTTGGGGTCCAGTAAGAAGGGTAATTTGGGGCGTCCAGAGTGAGGTGTTCCACCAGCAGTTGTCACTTCGGCAGTCGATGGTGGGTGGAGTGGCACATGTGCTGCTCTAAGCTGGACTGTCTTTCTATTCAGGACTTTGTATACCTCTGCAATCTTTGACTTGGACTACTTTGGAACTATTGACCTCAACATTGTGGGTTTTTTTTTGCTGTGTCATAGAACTTCCAAAACAACTTTTTGGCACCAAAAATCTTCACTGGTAAGAGCAGTCGATAGAGATGTTACAGTTGGTTTGATTAAATTGATTTGATGTGAAATGAATGCTATGTTTCTTAAAACCATAAAGAGAGAGAAGAGATTTCACATTACCTCGTCTCTGTTTAAAAGTAACGTTTTAAGTGAAGTTCTGAAAAAATGTTTTTCATGATCATTCAGAGATTTCTCGGGTCTCTAATCAGTCCAGGAAGCAATCAGTAGGTCTTTACGAGGTAGATATGGAAGAGTGCGAGGTGACTTGCTGTGTGGCCGGCTGTCCTTTTTCAGCTGCTGAACTGACATCTACCCAAGTCCCAAATGTGCTGAGAGAGGCTCAAGAGTGGAGGGAGGGTCTGTTGTAGTGATTTATGGTCAAAAGATGGGGTTGTTGTGAAGCTCATAACGTCACACCTGCTCTTTTTCTTCCTTGAATTGAAGGCTTACATGACCATTAATGGTGAGTTGAGTGCCATGACGCTTGTGCCCTTGACACCTGTTAAAACTATGTTCTGTACTTTACGTATGGTGAGATATATCGCATTGAATACAGCTGTTGGGGTTCTTTAACCTTTGCGATTGCCCTGTTTTTACTGTGCTTTTTCCCAAAAAAGAAAAAAAAAAACCAAAAAAAACCCCACAAGGTTAATAGCAGGAGGTTGTTTTATCCTAGAGATAATAGGCTTATTTTGATTTCCAGGCTTAAATTGATTTGTCTGCCTTTGTGTTGTTTGTAGAAAAAGAATTACATCAGGAATTTGAAGGGTCTTGTTCTACAGATGGGAGATTATTACATGGATCGTGCGCTGCACTGCTGTTGGTTGCTCCATAGTGATCATCATTTAATTTTGGGATGATGACAGGAAATAAGATTTCCTTTCTCAGCATGGTTATGATGTTTTTTCTCATTTCTACAAGTTTTATTGAGTTGCATTGGTGCCTTCTGCTTTTTAAACCAGTCAGAACAAGAGTGGATGGACTTGCAGGTCTCCAAGCAGCTGCTCCGCACTTGTTTTGAAAGGTTTCTTGACAACAAAGCCGACCTGGCTCGATCTCCTGTGACTAGATTGAAAGATGCCTCTCTGAGCTGAAGGAGCTTGTGCTTTCTAATGACCACACACACACACACACACACACACACATACACACACACACAAGCAATCATGACTGAGTCTGTGTATATCTGTTACCAAAAATGTTTTCTATAGGGAGAGTGAAATTGTTGAAAGGACTACAGTTACTTCTTAGAACAGTGGTGTTTGTGTGTGTGCGCGACACTCCGTGGAGTGTTTATTATTACTGAGTGCCTTTAGCGTACTTGCGGTGCCCACATTACACAGTTAATGACAGATAAATAAACATAACGTTTGTGGTGGATGGTAAAAATAGGTAGGTATTTTCGTGCTGAAAAAAAAAAAACAGAATTCCTCCTCCCACTCACCTACATTCATGAAAATAAACCTGACAGCACTTGCGTTAAAGCACTATGTGTTAGAGCCAGCCGGTTGTCTTGATCTTACCTGTCTGGCTCTTGCATAAGGCCCCATTGATGAAAACATGTTCGACTAGTGATGTCAAACTATCGTACGCACGCTGGCTCGGGCATGCACGCCCTTCGTCCTCGAGTGTCACATTGATGTCATTAGTGTTTTGTCTGGCGGGCATTCTTCTTTGTCACATACCTTTTGTTATTGTGCCGCAGCACATTTGAAACGATGGGAAAAGCTTTCAGGGAGGAAACCTGGATTCCACCAGACATCTCAAGAGTTGCATTTCAAAACTATTTGCCCTAATGAGGCAGATTATAGATTATAAATGATCTGGTCTCAAAGACAAACAAAGCCCAAAGTAATGGGTAGTACTTGAATGAATAATAAATTCATTAAATACTGCCGCTGCCAGAATAACTCTCATTTATAAATCAAATTGCAGCTGTTTAATTTGCTGTGATCCAAAAAAACAAAACAAAACACTGTATGTAAGAGCTAGTTCAATGTAATGGCACAGTGTTGATTGATTAGTTGTTTATTTAGTTATTATCATACCAGTTTGTCATGTCATTTTTTTATGTCCTAAAACTGTCAGTAAATAAAGAAATTTATGATCACAGGAGTTCTCAGCCTGAGGGGAAATTATCATGTCTGAAAAACAAATATATCCAACTTAAAATTACACAAACAGTAAGAAGAAGCAAATTATGCACATTAGAGTATCTCCAAGCACTATGTATCTGAAGATTAATTAACTCATTTTAGATAAGGTTATTTGATCAAACAAAAATAACCATCAATGGCATGTTTAGCTGAGATTTTAGACATCGGTTTCAGGTCTTGAAAAAGCATCTGCAAGACTCAATTTGATTTACTTTAAGTGACTGTAATGCACCTTTAAATCGATGCAGGAAAACTTTAGAACTTGTAGTGACCTCTTATACATGCAAGGCCATAGCAGCTCTTCACATACATTTAAAAAAATGCCTCAAGCCCTTATTAGATAATCTGAAGGATTTCTAATCAAGAAACGGTTTCGCATTTTTCCTATTTGTTACAGCTCTTACGCGGTTACAGTTTAGCATTTTAAACTCTTACCACTGGCTCCTCTAATCAGTCCACACCTTTCAGGGACAGGAGTGCCCCTGAGCATGTTAGGAGCTTTTATCTTTTGGTCGTGATGTAACCCAACAGGCCAAACCACATTGTCCATGTTGATGATGCAGTGACAGGGGCAGGTCTCAGATCAACAACAAATTACAGTTAAAGCATTATATGGCCTGCCAACAAGTCCCCTATACTCCACATGGTTTCTAAACTTCAGCACAAAAGACATCTTTGTGAATCTGTGTGTGCACTCGCATACAGTATATACGTGCATTATGGGTATTATCAGGATATTTTTGCTGTATTCATGCCAGAGGCTATGAGCACAAACAGCAGATCAGTGACAGTTAGGGTGCCCTGTGTTAAGTGCGTAGGTGTGTTTTTTCTTTTTGTGCGTGCTGTTGTTTGTTTTTTTGTATACGTGTTTGGGAGTGTGTGTACGTGCTCGGGCAGACTGCAGTATTGATAGCGACCCAGCAGTGCGGGCGTGATTCACAAGCCATGAGGCACAGATCTCCTTACCACCCCTCCCATCCCATCTCATCTCTTGCCCCAAACCACCACCACCACCTCAGAAGTGCTGCCCTTGCACTGCATCAGCCCTACCCACTCTTTCCCACCTCTCTAAAGTCTCACCCATGATTGGTTAAGAGGAGAGGGGGGAAGGGGGAAGGGGAGATCATATTCCACTGCCAGGGTTGGCAGCACTGAAGCACAGGCACAATCACAATCATAAGCCAGGCTTCAGATACGAGGCCAGCAGCTCCCTCCTCCTCGTCCATCTCCCTCTCCTCCTCCACTATTTGTCACCATGCCCTCCCTTTACTCCACCTGCTGATATTCCACAAAATCAGCCATAGGGTTTTGTTGATATTGTAAAGATGCATGCTGGGTGATCTGAAGCTTGAGTGTGCTGGGAGCTGTGTCCAACAGTTGCCCGGGAACATGAGGCAACAGGCTGTAAATATCACACAGCTGGTGCTGGCAGAACACCCTCAAGGTTGGGCTCGCCGGGTCACATTTTCAGTGGCCCAGTTACACGCCAACCTTTTCCCAATCCCCAACCCTTCACTCTCAGCCCCATTGATGGTTCTATCTGTTTCCCAGCGAGGAGCAAATCTATTAGACTTTTCCTCCTCCTCTTACAAAACCCAATTCATTATTGTAATGCATCTTGAAGCTGGTGTGCAATGCATGAACCTTGGCATTAATGCCTTCAAGATGTCAGTGTCTCAGTGCCTATATGTGTTTGCAATTAAGACCGGGGGGGGCTGGAAAAGACCAGGGGAAAAAAGTGGTTAGAATCCCAAGTGGACGCTTTTCATTTGTGCAAGAAAAATGAAATGTCTTCAAATTAATTTTCAGCTTACGAATTAATCAACCGATTAACACTGGTTTGAGCTCGGCCTGCCATTTAACCTTCAACCTTTAAATGCCCCTAACACTGGAGAGTTTATTTCTGGTCCTTGTGTTTTTAATGAGGCAGAAGAGCATGTTCATATTGATCACTCTTCTGGTCTGCTACATCTTTTCTGTTTTTGGTCAAATTAAACTACAGGTGCAAGACCACCTCAGACACCTGCTGATTTGATTTCATTTGATTCCCAGTTGAACAGAGCATCTGATTGGATCATTTGTCAAATTGTATTTTGTCCAACTTGTCAGACCTATTTTGATGGAACCTTGAGTGATAAATGAATATTGGTAAATTATTGATCCATGTCTACCTCAAAGTGAGCCACAGATCAGTCATTATCCAAGCCTGGTGCAGAGGTCATGACTTCAACAGCTATATCCAGGCGAACTGCACACATCTTGAAACATGAAGCCCTGAACTCCTGTGCAGATATTTAGGCTATGTCTGTGATATTTTGCCAGCAGGGCCTGCTAAATGATATTTTTATATATTTCATTAGCAGTCAATATAATTTGCTTATATTTATATCATGACAAATGGTCACTGTTACTGATAGCGCACTTTAGCTTCCTTTAGAGGATCATGTATCTTTTTGCCAGTGACTGCAAAAACCAACAAGTTTGCTGGTTTGATTCTTTTCACGTAAGCTGTACCACAGAAAGCAATTTGTGATACCTAGCTTTCTACTGATTTTTTTTCTTTTTAAGTTTAGTTGTATGAGGTACTCTCTTATAGTCAGCATATTATGCATAGTAAATGGTGGCTGGCACATCACCAGCCACCATTTGCCACCATTTCTGACAGGAGGGAAAACTTATTTTAGGACCAAAAAACAAAACACATTTGACATCAATTGACCAGACAGTCCTGTCTGACACAAACTGACTATCAATCCCAGCATCAGTAAGAGTTATCGAAGTGTAATTTAAATTGAATCTTTCACACTATTTAAAATTTGTGTTTGTTTGACTGTGGCTTTAAAACACCCGATAGTTTTCCACTTTGTGTTGTTAGCCAGAAGTCACATGAACCTCCCCAAAGTGCCAGCTACATCAACATTGGTAAACAGCAGCCGGTGATTCATGGGGCATTTTTTGGATTATGTATTCTTCACTTAAATGCCACTGGCTGGTGATTGTGTACCTTGGTTCAGGGTCACTGTCTGTTGTCTGAAAAAGACATTTTTTAGCAACTTTAATGGATGCTTTTTCTCGACAATAAGAGAGTTTATTGCCTCAGTAATTTTCTTTGAACAACTGTGTGAACATTGTGCCAGTGTTGTTGGGTTTTTTTTATTTTATTTTACTTGGTCCTTAAGTTCAGAACGGCCTGTTTTTACAGCTTATTTTATTTCCTGTGTTGAATTTGTTCTTGGTTTGCATTTTTGTGCTGGTTTAACTCCTGGATTTGTGTCAATTATTTCATAACCATTAAACGTTATACGTCTGCTGGGTATTTAAATTGACCCTCATTACAATTGGTATAAGCACATACATATAGGTTTCAGACAATTCCCATGACATTGGCAGCTTTCTGTCCATAAAGCATTAGAAACTGATTTTAGTCTAGGTTGGTGTAATCATAGCTTGGGCTCGAATGGACAGCGCATAGTGGGCGTCTGCAGTGGAGCTGGTTGCGATCAGCTTTAGCAGATGTTGGTGCTGAGTGGGAAAAGTAATGGATTTCTCTGTAGTCCTTTGGCAAGGCTCCAGCAGCCGAGAACCATCTTCACCACCACCACCACCACTACTCCTCCCCCTGACGGCCAGCCCTCTACCGCTGACTGTTATCTCTTTGCTCCAGGCTGCTCCACTGCCACTTTACACACCAGGATGGTAAAGAATGGACATACAGGAAAACACACATAAACACACACAAGCACACAGACAGATAATACTCAGGCCTGACCAACATAGACGCGCTAGTGTTGTACTGGAGATTCATCATATGGGCATACCGATAACCCTCCCCCAAAAATGTTTTAAGCTTAATGACTAATGTATTTTCTGTTCATTATGAGCGAGTAAACATTCATCAGCTTAAAAATCATTGGGGAAAAAAATGCTCATAACTTTAGAACTTTTCTTAGGATCATCATGTTTCTTTTTAACCAGGCTTATTCTGTCTCAAAGTCATTTTTGCAAATTAACTCAGTACAATGATATAAGAGTCAAGTTGGGGCAATGTCTAAATTAGCCTTTTCTTACATGCCACGCAGTCTATGTCAGATGCATTCACACTAGTGAAAATAGCATATAACATACATTTGTAGTTATTAGCTGACATTGCAGGTTGCAGTGCGACACTAAAAAACCCGTGCCGTGAACCCATAACAATAGGGAAAAACTGCTGAAATAAAGCACTCGTATTGTATTTTAATTAAAACTGTCCTGTTTCAGGTTTTGTTCTGCTTGAATTATCACTCATTTCTGACCCAAATATCTCACAGTAGCTGTCAGGCTTTAGTGTGCACACACAGAGATGCATCATCATCTGATTACATCATATCGTCCATCGTAAAAGCCAACAGAATGCTATACTGACAGAGATCATGTTTAACCCAAACACCCTCTTTTCCTGCTACATTTTGTGGCATGCAAGTGTGTCTCTTTCCCTCCAGGTTCTGGCATATTAAGCCCGTAGCAGAAACATTGGTCGTATTGAATCGGAAATATCGAGGGCAGTGTTAGCCTCGGGGGCAGCCAGGCAGGTTGTCAGAAGGAAGGTCAGTAGTTCACAAACCTTGACTGGCTGGGAAAATCTGGATGGCATGCCCTTTAGCAAGTCATTTAACCCCTGATTGCCCAAAGGAAGATTTTTTTTTTATTGTCTGACTGTAAAAGACAGTTGCAACAGGAAGCTTCCAGCTACGGCTCTGCATAAAAGTGAAGCAAGTTATTGCAGAATAGAGCATTCTTGTCAACTTTTTCCTCATGAATAAATGTTAAAATCATAATATAGCCCCTGTACCTCGTGGGTTTCCACCCACATCATTGGAATAGAAGATTTGATGCTTTGAAATGTTTAACAGCCATAGCAGTAGATGTCAGGGATGGTGATGCACTGCAATATTTTCTAACCATTCTTTTTATGGACTAATCTTTGTTACAGACTGTCCTAAGGCTGTGACCTGATGTGCCCTCTCTAGAGCTTAGCTGGCACATTTCTACAGTAACAGTATTTTTCATTTTTATGCTCTTTATGATGCTCTCTTAAGGCTCTTTAATTTGATGACCAGATTCTCAGTTGGCTTACTTTTCTGCATTGTGCCTTTTTTGTCTGTCTGAAACAGCACATTATATTGGATTACATTTTTTTTTAAATTGTCAGATATTTTGAGGCTGGTGGGGTTTTTTGGTACATACTATAGAATGTAGTGTGCATCTTCAAAGGACACTGAAGACAACCCCAAACTGATGTAATTAAGAAGAACAGAAAAGAACTGACATCTTGTACAAATACTTTTTTTCATTTCTAGATTTCTTGTGTGGTAGGGCGTCTCTGCTTTGGTACAAAGTGTATGAAAACGTCTCGCATTAGAAGCCACAGAGCTTTATCAACTTCAAATTGCCCAATTTATCTAAAGAGATGATGAATTTTTCATCAAACCTGAACAGCTGATATTTGTGCTTAAAAACTATAGAAATGTAGCACAGCTGTACTTTCAATGATTGCAGTTTCCTTAAAAGTTCTATATTCCTTTTATTCAGTTTTCCTAACTCCAACCATAATAAATTGTTAAAGACTAGCCTTTCAATGGCCTCTTGGGGAATAAAGCATATAAACGCATTAGGCGTTCCCCAGGGTGCTAATCTGGGTCCACGGTAGATTCCTAATTATCAGTGTTTATCTTTTCATTGTCCAGAGCCTCTCTATCACTCGTGTCTGCTCAGTGAAGTAACAGACACACTCCAGGCTCTCCGCTTCCCATGTGAGAGCAGAGATTCTGCCTGACATCAGACATGGGAAGCGAGCTGCAGCAGCATGAAGGGTAAAAGGTCGAGACTTGACCACCCCAGGCAGATAAAGCAGCCTTTTCATGTGTGATCAGCCCACAGCCTAAAGACAAATCCCTCAGTTTGCTGCCTTTGAACTTCACTGCAACTGCAGTGAGTCCCCTACTCGCTCTGTGGCTGACAAAGAGAGAATGAACGCACACCCTATTATTTTATTAAAATATTTCGCCACCACTTCTTTACTTTCCTTCATTTGAAGCTGAATGAAAGGAATGAATGTGCAACATAAAGAAATGCCTGCTCTTTCCAGGAGTACACTAATTAGGTGATCCAGGTAGAATTCATTATCCTTTGCTAGTTTTCCTATTAAATTGGTGATACTGAAAATGGAGACGATGAGGATGAACGAAAGCGGATGAGATGGATTTTTATAAAATAATTTTGTTTAAGGGGCTGGAACAAAATATGTGAAAGATCTTGCCAGTATAATACATTCAGTTCCTGCAGCTCACTGTAGATGCCTAGTGTAAAAAATCAGGCTCAGGCAGCCTCCAGTTCTCCATCAAGCCTTTTTACAAAGCAATTATGACATTCATAACACTCTTTCTTCAGCCCCCTTCCACTCTTTCCCATCAGTGCATAATTCATAGGCAACTCATCTCCAAAGCTAAGCCAATTGCATCCTCTCTAAAGGAGCATGCAGTGCAGCTCCCACAGCAGCACAAAAGGAATGTCAGTCTCATGACAGACTATTTCACGTTCTTTGTTTCATAAGAATGGATGTAAATAGAGGGCGTTCTTCTGCTGCTGCTCTCCCAGGTAGAGGGAATGCAAACAATGCTGCGGACCTGGTGTGTGTACTTGCTGCTTTCCAGATGATTTAGCTCTGTAATTCTGCCACTTGGCTGCCACTGTGTGTGTGTGTGCGCACGTGCAGGCTGTGCTGTGTGTCCACACAATCTGTATGTATATATATAGAGCGCTATTTTTAAAGATGAACCGTAAATAGTAGTAACAGGGCCTAAAACGGTCTTTGCCTCTGTTGCCATTCCTGGGCTGCTGCCGTCTCATTCATTCATGAGTTTGCATGAATTTGCAGAAACACTCTGGGCTTTCTCGCTCTGACTTGCCCTTTTAAAATATGGACTTCGTGATGTACCCATCCTCTGTTTTTGATCAGGCACCGTAGCGTATCCCAGACCACCCTTATTTCATGGTTAGTTAGACGTATGAATGAATTAGACACACGTTTTTACACTCGTCATCTTTCGCTGTTCTGCATGGAATTAGGTCAGCATTCAGTTTAGGTAATAAGGCGTAATGATATTAATGGTCAGAAAATGACATTCGCCATCCTGTCTTTTAAATATGAAGTGTCACTGGAGATCTGCCCACTCATTTTGTTTGCAGATGTGTCGGGTATCTTTCGTGAGAAAATCTGTTTGAAAAGACTGAAAATTGCATTTTAACCACATTGATTATTTATATGGATATTTCATGGATTTAAAGGGAGAATAATTCCCTTCAGCATAGTGCAGATCGTCATATTGTCTTGTCACTACTGAGCTTCCTGTAGAGAAATGATCAATGCATAAGACGGTGTTTTGAAAATGGGAAATGAGCAGAATCCACAGACTCTGTGGATTCTCTCTAATGTGCCTCTGATCGGGGATTCACATTCGGCGTGTCAGGCGGCCTGGGCCGGGCAGCCGGTTGCCGTGGGCGACCAGCAGATCAGTGATGTGGCGGTGATGCCTCTAATGAAGCTGACACAGCACAGCCTCCCGACTCGCGGGCCCCTGAGGGCCTTTTGCTCTGCATGTAGAGCCACAAACACTCCCACCCCCCTCACCTACTCTTCATTTCAGCCAAATGTGCTTCTGATTTGATGGTGCCTCAAATGGATTGCTGCATCATTTATTCTCTTGTATATGTTGGGTTTGTAGTAGCTAAATTAGGTCACAATATACAAACAAAGCCTCGCTCTCCTTGCCCTTTTCAGAATCTCTGTCTCTCTCAGCCTGATAAATGTCTCTTGTGTTGTTTTCCAGGAGCTGCCCAGCTGAGGTGAAGGGGAGGGCAGAAGATCCTAGTTCAGCTTGAGTGTGGATGACCTGCCCCCAGAAACAGGACCATGATCTGAAAAGCGTGCTGTACACAGAGCCCCGTTCTTCCTTTCTTCCTTCTCCCTCTTTTTTTGTTTTTGTTTTTTTCTATCTTGCTGGTGAAAGCCTCCCTGCCTGGGTGCTTCAAACAGGGTCAGTGTGCACAGCGAGGGCAAACTGAAAGTGAATAGAGATTCAAAGAGGAGCAAAAGTAACAGCAGCCATCCGTGACCTCACATCTTGTCACTTTCCCCTGATCCTCCCACTGCAACACCAGAACCATGGGGAGGAAAAAGATCCAGATTCAGAGGATCACTGACGAACGCAACAAACAGGTTAGAACAAATGACCTGAACTGTCATGATATGGAAAGTAACTCCTGTTAAACTTTCCTGTTTCAGAAACCATTAGAGAAATTAAAGAACTAAAGTTTTCAACAAAGTTAATATAAGTAGCTGGATAATTATAAATAGCTGGATTTGTGGATCAGTCCTGTGGCACTTGAAAATGAATCCTGTATTGACCCTGTTTCGTGTGCATGCATAAGGAAATCCCAAATGCTCTTGTAGTGAAGTATATGATAAATGTCATGCAGTGTTAAGTAATCAAGATTTAATATTGAATTTTATTTAATTTTTTCAGGAGCTTAATTTCATAAAAACTGGCATAATTATTGTAAGGAACTTGTAATATAAAATGAACACATTAAATAGGTTGTTTGCAAATGTGGTCCATTGCTATAGACATTATGTTGTTCATATGAGAAATGAATTGCACAGCTTATACATTATGATGTACATTTATAATAAAGCTGGACCTTGCTGTTGTTAAAAAGGGGTAAGTATGTCTGCACAGACAGCACAAGATGACTTTGGTATGTCACCGAGTGGGTATTTCTTCTGCTGATAGCACCACTGTACCACAAGGCAGTTGTATCTGACCCATCTGGAGTGATTGTGGGACAGTTTGTGTCATTACTTTATCTTCTTTGGTCTCAGTTTCCACTTGCTTGAGAAACTTGCAGCAGAAAACACAGGCAGCACACAGTCCAGACATTGTCGTTAACTTTGTTAATGCACTCATTAGCTATGCTGTAGCTAAATGGTTACACTGAAGGCTAAAGACAAAATTAACAACCACACACATATTTGTTTAATTTCTGAGCTAAACTTCACGATCCAGTTGGGAGTGTTAAATGACCCATGTATAGCCAGTAGATGCAGGCTTTCACTGAGCTGATTTCTCTGTATAGCTCTCATCTGTCCTGCTCAGATCTAAGAAAGAAATGATCATTTTCACTTTTCCAGCACTGAATTCCATTGTGGTGACAGAATACTTTAGCTCAGGCAATAAGAAATTCCCACAGGGATCCTTTCCGTTTTTCATATGTCCCATGTAGCATGAACAACATAGTTGCAGCTCTCTCAAGAGTGCCACAACAGAACAGTATAATAGCATTGTGTTTTATGAGGCTCATATGTGTCGGGGGGTTTCTCTGACACCTCCCCTTCCTACAGTGGAAAAAGGCAAGAAAAAAAAAAAGTATGATATTTCCCCAAAAAACAGACTCAGTCCCTCTGGTTACATCAGTGGCATTGTCAGAGAGGATGAAAGGGTAAATGATCCATCTAAAATGAGTCAACTGGTAAATGGGCTTCGCTCCATTGAGCAGATTGAGTAATGGATTTGACGTGCCCACCTTCAAAAACAGAGAGAGAAGAAAAACAAGATGGAGACAGGCATAGGGAGAGAAACAAGGTGCCTGACTGAATAAGACCCGAGCAGTGTAAAAGCGAGGTGGCCGTAGGGTTTGGAAAATCATCCTCAGTTTTCTTCTCATCAATCTTAGCAGGTTGCATTTCGATAAAGAAGAGGAAGCAGTGCCTGCAGGGGGTCGGTGAAGTATGATGACTTGTTATTCATCAGTACACAATTGGACATAAAGGAGGAATGGGTTGTAGGTGTTTCTGCTCGAGCAGCCAGTGTTTGTGTCAGGTGTTGAACACTTTATCAATAAGGTGATGAACTCTGTGGTAATACATGATCATAATGTCACAATCCCAAATTAATCATTGACTGCGATCAAGCGATTTCCCCGCAGAAAATGGTTTCTTAATCACTTTGTCAAACCAGTCAGCGTGATGACATTCTGATGCTCGTATCGAACCGAAGCTGTAGTCAGCATTTACATTTCACCTTCTTTCCCCCCCCACCATTTTTTCTTGTTTATCTGATGTTCTCAGTGAGAGCAATTGACACAGTAAAGCAGGATTCAGTTGTTCTCTCAGTGACATTTAGTGTTTGAGGTGGAACAGACTATGAAATAAGTGGTTTTTAGATGCTTTCTCTGTGTTGCTTCAGCTAATGAACAGTGCAGCTTCTGAAAGGAAATCAAATGAATTTTGGAGTACATGCAGCCCGTCACCCTCCTACATGTTGATTCAGAGATGCTGCCATAAGCTCTGCAAAATAAACAGCGTTCAGAGTGTGGGCCCCGGCTGGAAACATGACAACATCTCAAATACCACATTTCTTACAAAGACAAAGACGCATGAAAAAGAACAGGACTGGCATGTTGGAATGCTTTGATTTATTTGTTTATTTCTTTTTATGGAAGAGTGTTTGTCACATCAAAGATAACACAGAAAGAGTTGACTTTTCATTAACACTGTGACCCATTTTAGCAAGAAGATGTAAGAAGAAGAAAGATTCGCTGCCAGAAATCAAAGAATCCTGAATCGCTAATCAGATTTATGTTAAGCAACAGCTGTAGTGCAATGCAAGAATTACATTCATCATCTGGTTGTTTTGGAAATTAAATTTCAAGGAACAAGAAAACTCACTTAAAACTATTACTCCAGGGATGCTAGTATAAACTATCCACTTAAGATTTATGTTTTTGTTTTGCTAACACTGACCCCAAAGTTAGAGATGATATTTTGATTCTGGTTTCGCATCAGATTTTGGGGTAGTTGCTGTCCAGTATACTGCTCCTCCATCTGTTTTTTCTTTGTAAAGTCTAATGAGTATTGTAGTCGTGCATTTAGTGTCACTATTATCAGTCCATCATACCAAACTGATTGGAGAAAACGTGATTTCACAGACGTCTCTGTGATGTGTAGTTTTAACTATTAAGAAACCCTTGTGCCTCAACTCCCATTGCTAAGCATTTTCTGATAATTCAGATTAGAAACTGTTAAATAAAACGTGCATGTGCAGTAACCCAATGGGAGTTTATCAATTTATGGTTAATTCAGATGATCAGCTATTAGATGCATCAAAGCACTTCTTTACATTTATGCAAATATTTATGGATTTTAACATTTAAACCAGCTCCTGATACAGATTTAGCATATTGTAATGAGTATTTCTGTATTGTCGCTGAGTCTAAAAGTAAACTAATTTAAGCTTGCCGTGCCATTAATTTTTTTTTTTTTTTTTTTGGTTTTTAACATAGCTGTTGAATTCATTGTAGGCCTGTAGATCAATTAATCGGGGCAATTTCATGCAAAGTGTTCCAGTGGGAATTCACATACCCATCTGTAGAAAAAAATAAATAGATATGAGTCAGGTGTAAACTAATCCTCAGCGGCACCCCCAGCCAACTTTACAGCTTTGATGCATACATTCATAATTCAGCTAAAATCTGAACATGAACTTATCAAAGCTAAAGATTGTTCTACAAATTTGAGCATTTGCTTTTTGCTTCCATCTAGCAAAACATAGAATTCTAAGCCATGTTTCTGAATGTGCATGATCTTTTGCACATGAAAAAATCTCATGTGCAGCACTTTTTTATGAGCCTTGAAGCAGCTTTCAATAAATATGTTTTAAAATATCTGTGAATGGAAAAAGGTAATTGTGCAGAATTTTTTCTTTCACTGCTAAATAAGTTGAATTTCAGCATTTCAGCTGATCTAGATTTTTTCCAAGTGTAGCCCATCGTTGAAGAATAATCAGTCTCCTAACTGAAGTAGTTGTAGTTATAGCAAATTTACTGAGAGTCCACAGGATTAACTTTTTAGAACAGATAACTTTTAGTAGTTGTTGGAATATAGTCATGCATAAAGAAGTATTTAAAAGTCTAACGATTTATGAAGCATTAAGCATCAATCTGTTGTGTGGTGTCCGCAGCGATGTGGACACTGTATCGGCCTGCTCTCTTGAAGTGAGAACTGATTGTCAAAGCAAAGCTGTCGATTTACCGGTTGATCTCCATTCCTACCCACACCTGTGGCCACAAGCTGTGGGTAGTGACCGAAAAAATGAGATACAAGTAGCGGAAATGAGCTTCCTCGGAAGGGTGTCTGGGCTCTCCCTTACTGATCTCAGTCGTTCAGGGGGGGTTCAGGGCAGAGCTGCTGCTCCTCCATATTAAAAGGAGCCAGATGAGGTGGTTTGGGCATCGGACTAGGAAGCCTCTTAAGGCATCTGTGAGGTGAGATTTTTTTGAGCATGTCCTTCTGGCCGGAGACCCCAGGGTATACCCAAGACATGCTTGGGTAGCTTGGAACACTTAGTGCTCCCCTCAAAAAGAGCTAGAAGAGGCTGCAAGAGAAAGAAGCTAACTGCAAGTTGACCCGAGCACTATCAAGAGCAATCTCGATACCATTCGAATTATTCTCCATAGAGTTTCTTATCTTGCATATAAATGGATCCAATGCCACTCTCTTAGACTGCAATTTGTAGCTCTCATCCTGTTCTGTAGTTCATCGTGAACTGTAGTCCAACGTGCAGAAAACCCCTGTGCTGAGATAACCCACGTTGGAAAGCAGATCAAGATTCAATTTTGCACATGCACTGTAACTCTAAACTTCTCTAGACATTATTTAACAGAATAGCACATGAGAAAGCAAATCTCTAACACACTAATATTAGACACTAGATGGGTTTTTTTTTTTGTTTTTGTTTTTGTTTTTTTTAACCTGTCAGCTATTGCACCGATTTGCACCGATGGCACACATAGTTGTTTGGTGAACTCATAGCTAGCAGAGGGATACTGTGTGTACTGTATCCTGCACACTCAACCCAGGCGGCGTTCTGGCCTAAATCAGTATTTCCAGTAGTAAAAACTCTCTCTGAAGTGGACTATCTCCTGCGGTGTGCTGTGGAAAAGCAGAGCTTTGACCAATGGTCCAGCATGATTCTCCCAACATTTTCCAGAATTCACATGTGAAAAAAATGAAAGACAATACAGTGTAGCGATACCATAGGACAAGAGAGACTCTGGAGAAGCAGCTGATTATATTGCTCATTTGTTTATTTGTAGCACAGTTCTTGGCAATTAAAATATTACTAGAGGAGCACCTTAGGCAAGGCAAGGCAAGGCAAGTTTATTTATATAGCACAATTCAACAACAAGGTGATTCAAAGTGCTTTACAGAGACATTAAAAACAAAAACAAATAAAAAGCATGATTTGAAATTGATTAAGACAAGCAAACAAGCAAACAAACACAAACACACAAACAAAACAGTATATAAAATCAAAAATCAAAACAGTAGATAAAATCAGGAAAGTAGATAAAATCAGTAGTTAAAATGTAAGTTTTAAAATTTAAGCTTAAAAGTGTGGATTTGGTGCTTTATTCAAAAGCAGCTGAGAACAGGTGAGTCTTCAACCTGGATTTAAATAAACTGAGTGTTTCAGCTGATCTGAGGCTTTCTGGGAGTTTGTTCCAGATATATGGAGCATAAAAGCTGAATGCAGCTTCTCCGTGTCTGGTTCTGACTCTGGGAACTAATAAAAAACCGGATCCAGATGACCTGAGGGATCTGGAAGGTTCATACTGGGTCAGGAGGTCACTGATGTATTTTGGTCCTAAACCATTCAGAGCTTTATAGACCAGCATCAGAACTTTAAAGTCTATCCTCTGACGGACAGGCAGCCAGTGTAAAGACCTCAGAGCTGGACTGATGTGGTCCACTTTTTTGGTCTTAGTGAGGACTCGAGCAGCAGAGTTCTGAATGAGCTGTAGTTGTCTGACTGATTTTTTTAGGTAGACCTGTAAAGATGCTGTTACAGTAATCAAGCCTACTAAAGATGAATGCATGGACTAGTTTTTCCAGGTCCTGTTGAGACATCAGATCTTTTATCCTTGAAATATTCTTGAGGTGATAGTAAGCTGATTTTGTTATTGTCTTAATGTGTTTTTCTAAGTTTAGGTCTGCATCCATCACTACACCCAAATTTCTCGCCTGGTTTCTGGTTTTTAGGTGTATAGATTGAAGTTCTCTGGTGACCTGTAATCGTTTTTCTTTGGCACCAAAGACTATTACTTCAGTTTTGTTTTTGTTTAGCTGGAGAAAATTGTGGCACAACCAGTCATTAATTTCCTCAATGCATTTACCAAGAGCCTGTACAGGGCCTCGGTCTCCTGGTGACATTGTGATATATATTTGTGTGTCATCTGCATAACTATGATAGTTTATTTTGTTGTTCTTTATAATCTGTGCCAGTGGGAGCATGGAAATGTTAAACAGAAGGGGTCCCAAGATGGAACCTTGGGGAACTCCACATGTGATACTTGTCTGCTCAGATGTGAAGTTACCTATTGATACAAAGTATTTCCTGTTTTCTAAGTATGTTTTGAACCAGTTTAGTACAGTTCCTGAAAGACCTGCCCAGTTCTCCAGTCGTTTGAGTAATATGTTGTGGTCAACTGTATCAAATGCTGCACTGAGATCCAGTAAAACAAAGACTGACATTTTTCCACTGTCTGTATTCAGACATATGTCATTAAACACTTTGGTCAGAGCGGTTTCCGTGCTGTGGTTCTGTCTAAAACCTGACTGGAAGGCATCATAGCAGTTATTCTGTGTTAAGAAGTAATTGAGCTGTTGAGAAACTGCTTTTTCAATGATCTTACTTAAAAATGGGAGATTTGAGATCGGCCTGTAGTTATTCATTTGTGTCTTGTCAAGATTGTCCTTTTTCAGTATAGGTTTTATTACAGCAGTTTTTAGTGATTCTGGAAACACACCTGACATTAAAGAAAAGTTTACGATCTGTAACAGGTCTGACTCCAAAGTCTTTGAGACCTTTTTGGAAAAAAAAAAATATCCTCTTCACTTAGTTAAAAGTGAAGAGGATATTGTAATGGCAATTTACAGGGGGGGATTTCTGTCTCTCATTTACACACAACAAATGCAATTCCAGTAGATACAGTTTTATTTACAATAACTTTGCTATGAATCACTTAACATTTTAAAATAAAAATAGCATATCATGGTTCTGTAGATCCTTGAAAACTCATACCTGTACTGATTAGTATAGTGAGACCCGGTGTATTTATTTATTTATTTTTTCCCCAACTGTTCAAACTGTATGTGTGAGCGAGACTGTAAGCTAGCAAATGAAAGAGAGGGTTTTGGCTACAGGAAACAGCAAGAGGAGGTTGTGGTTGTCAGTGGTGGTTTCCTCATCCATCTGCCACACAACCACAACCTCGCCAAGACACATGCACGCACGCACACGCACTCAAATGAAACCACTCGCCCCCTTTCTTTCTTACTCTTCTCACTGAGGATGTCTTATTCTTCAGTTGCCATTGGTTACCTGGCAATTCAGCTCTTAATGTCAATTACCTCCAGCTTGTTTATCCTTTGTGGTAAACAGCAAGATTGAAGCTCAGACCGAAAGTCACTACCCCACTGCTTACTTTTTTCTAAGAAAAGAAAAAGAAAGACGGACAGAGGTTTTGTTTGGGATGTGGGACTGATTTTGTTTGCTTTAAGCACTGGTGGATGACCTTATAATTTTTTTAGGGAGCAGTTGTTGTTTGCAGTGGCTTGTCTCTTCATCACCAACCAGTCTTGTCATCCCGCACAACTGTAATTTCCTCCCTTTCCAACATCGCCACATAATTTATCTGCTCATTCTGTGTGTGTGTGTCTGTGTGTGTGAGACAGAGAGAGAGAAAGAGAGAGAGGGAGAGAGGAAGAGGAGTGGAGAGATATGTAGATAGGCAGAGAGATAAAGATGGGGAGGGGAGGGGGTGTGGGGGGTGAGATGATGGTAGCAGTGTGTGATGAGGTGGGAAATGGGGGGCGGAGGGGAGGAGAGGAGTCGGTTGCCCATGGATACGACCCCGATATAATTTGATTTGTGGCAGCAGGAAGCAATGAGTGAGCGAGTGCGAAGGGAGGGAGGAAGGGAGGATGTGGAAAAAGCACGAGAGATAGAGAGAGAGAGAGAGAGAAGAGAGGAAGAGAAAACGAGGGCGAGAAAATAAGAGAGGAGAAGGAGGGATGAGGGAGGCTTAAACATGTCGGGTGCAGAAAGGAGCAAGAGATGGAAGAGATGAAGTGATTGTAGGAGAGAACGATGCACAGATTGAAGGTCTCACTTGCTGCTTTTCCTGCTTTCATCCTCAGTGTCTCTATCTTATCTCTACCACTCTATCTGTTCTCTCTTTCTTTCTGTATTCAATTCATTTCAATTATAGTTTCAGTTCAGAACTCAGCTGCCAGCGGAGCAGCCTTCTGCCACAGAAATGTGGCCTCTGTCGATGCAGGTAAACCCTAGAGGCAGTATCAGAATATCATTAATACGTTTATTTGGCGACAGAATTATTATAATACAGTGTAATTATCATAAATGGACAAAAAAGCTCAACACTCTCACTCTTAAACATAAAACCAGAAGATGGTTATTCCATTAGGGTTGCAGTTTTGCTCTTAAAAGCCTAGTAAATGCGATTAAATTTTGATGAAGACTTTTTTAAAGGTCTCGAATATCTGCAAAAAATTGCAGTGAAATCAGTGCAACGTTTGTAAAAACACTTCACTAAATATTGATGTCAGAAATATTCTTGGTTTTTTTCCAATTTAAAAGCAAAAAAAGTAAACCAATCAGTCCATTACTGAAATTAATGTAAAATAGCTAAAAATCTTCAAGGTCAAACATGTGACTCTCTCTCCCTCAGTAAACATCACCAATCTCCAGATGTACAGAACAAAAAGCTTTCTAAGAATAAGAATCAAAGATTTAAAGGGACTTTAGGACTTAAGGTTACATAAGAAAGTGCAGTAAACTGCAGGAAACTTGTAAGCATGCTGCACTTCAGGTCACAGCCACAATCATTGATGTCACAGCAGGTTTTTGGCTTGCACGTCTGATGGAAAATGTGTTGATGTCATTCGTGGGTGTGGCCTGAAGTGCAGCATGCTTGAAATCTTTCTGCCTCTTCAACACCATCTGTGTACACATTGACTTTTATTTCCATTTCTCCCATATCAAATGCTCGATATTGTAGCAGTACCTGAAGCCTTTTCTTCTTTTTCTTCTGCTAATCTTCTTCTCCTTGCGTGTGTTTGTGTTTGTGCAATCCTGTGTGTTTAATCCAAACAAAGCCAAATCTCTCTGGATTGTAAATACCAGTTGGTTATAGCAGGGAAGCGCTTCTAAAGCCAACCGGCAGACAACAAGGGACCCTGTGCTTTAGCAACACTCCCAGTTCTGTTCAGCTTGTTCACAACTGAGGGGGCTTGTACAAGAGTGAGTGTGTGTGTGTGTGTGTGTGTGTGTGTGTGTGTGTGTGTATGTATGCATAAGGGAAAGGGAGAAATAACGTGTGAGAGAAGGAGAGTGCGGAAAAGAGAGCGGGAGAGAGTGTGTGACATAGAAAGAGAGCATGGAAAAGAGCATAACAGAGTGTGAAAGCGACAGAGAGCGAGTGTGACGGGAGAGAAAGGAGTGTACGGACTGAAGTGAAAGTCTGTGCACAAAATACAATCTGAGTACTTGAAAGAGCATGTTTAGACACTCTGTCTAGAAGTCTTTTTTTCCTAAAAATGTCTCTATCTTGTATGTTTAATACACAGTGCTTCCATGCAGTCAGTCTTGCTTTGTCTCAGATAGCCAAACCATACGCTTCAGCGCACAATTTGTGCCGTGATTAGAGTCTGGAAGTGCAAAAAGCTCAAATTACACTTTCAGTTTAACTGAGAATAAGCTGGTTTGAATGGCTCTGGTCCAAAATGATATTAAGTCAGGTCTTGAGGGGGAAAAGCTCAACATTTGAGTAAATGTGCTTTTTTACTTTCCTGCCAAGATTGAGAGTCACAGTGAGGTCAGATAATTTACTGTAAAGCTGCAAGTTGTCAGTTTTACTCTTTGGTTTTTCATCAGATAAAACAGGATATAACATGACAATTAGAGAGCTTTAGGGGAGCTTTGACAGATGCTAGCTGTCGCTTATTCTACAGTCATATTTAGTATCAGTTTTACTCTCAGCATTTGACAGATTTCCCAGTGTGTTCCTTTCAGTTTCATCATGCCTTGTGTCTTATTTGCAGATTATAGGTTTTTTAATTCTGGTGAACAGATTTTTTTATTTATATCTATATGTTTTTATTCAAACACATTCAAAATTTGTTGTATTTCAAGCTGAAATAACAAAATTCCTTTCACTTGCTTCATTTCTTTTATTTATTATTTGTAAAAAAATAAAAATGAGTAGAACTTATGTGCACTGCCGCATCCTTTTCAAAATATTGGCTTTAGTTTAGGTTTAGTATCTAGTTTGTCTTAGCGTTGGTATGCGATTTGGGTTGAATGAAAGAAATATGGTTATCAGCATGTATTTTTCTTTCTTTTTTTTTGTAAATGGTTGCGACCTGTACATGTTGACATTTTAATTTTGTAAGTGAACATTACTCTAAACAGACCCTGAAGAAAATATTCCTCTCGTGAAAATTGAAATAGATCTTTCAATAAAAATCTATAATCTGTGGCTTGTTGCCAGATCCACACTCTAGCTCCGTGGCCCACATCATCATTCAGGACCAAGAGGCTCCATGAAAACCTTTTTGCCTTAGAACAAGAAATAAAATGTCAGATTATGTAGATAATGCCCTTGTTTTCATTTCAGTTTAACTTCATTAATAGTGTCGTTTATAATGTTATAAAATTAAAATTACAATTGTTTTAGGGAACTATGAATAATTTTTGATAAAAGCTTTACTAAGATTGTGTTAGAGCTCTCTCAGCTCAGTTTTCGTTTTTGTCATCAGGTGACGTTCACCAAGAGGAAGTTTGGTTTGATGAAGAAGGCCTACGAGCTGAGCGTCCTGTGCGACTGCGAGATCGCTCTCATCATCTTTAACCACTCCAACAAGCTGTTCCAGTATGCCAGCACTGACATGGACAAGGTCTTGCTGAAGTACACCGAGTACAACGAGCCACACGAGAGCCGGACTAACGCTGACATTATCGAGGTAAAGCGTGGAGACGGGAGGGAGGGCAGTGGGTCAAACAGCGGGAAACAACTGCGTCTTTAACACACCTCAAAATCTTTTTAACATCCTTAAAAGGTCCACTTTTCCCTCTTCTGATGTTGGTCTATACATTTTCATTCATAGGTGCTTACTTTATTATGCATGAATCTCAGAAAGTTATTCATTGTTTATGTATCCTCCTTCTACATGGTTCTACCATTGGAACAATAAAGATTAATTCTTGACTAAACCTATTTTATCCTCTACAGAGTCAGATTGTAACCTTTATTAAGGTCCATTCAATGTATTTTTTTCCATTTGATTACCTTTATTTTAATTAAATAATACATTTCTTTATTTTAGCAGATGCTAGGCTTAAAGTAATCTTGACCTAGATACACTTCCTGAACAAACTGTGTTGCCTTCTGTTGCAATAAGGCTTTGAGTATCATAGTTTATTGTACATTAAGTCATTAAAAGGGGAAGCTGGACATTTTCAGATGTGTATTGATTAACTTTCTTCCCAAGAATAAGATTAGAGATTGATATCACTTTCATGCCTGTTTACTTGTAGGCAGGTTAGAGGCAGAGGGTGATTAAGGTAGCTTAGCTTAAAAAAAAATCAGCTGATGTGATATATTACATCTTGTTTAATCTATAAAGAAGCCAAAGTCACACTAACCTTCAGTGTTTGTAGCAATCTAACCTTCTTCTAAATTGTTATGCATTATAAATTAGGCTTTAAGAAACTGAAGTGGTTGAACACCGCATTTTTAGAGGTGTCATTACATTTTTTTTAAAAACTTTTTATAAGCCACTGTTCTTTCCTTAAATCCCTTGTTACTGAAAAGTAACCATATATTTTAGTATTTCTTTACTATTGCCCAGTTCAGAATTGTGGAGTCCAGTCAGTCCCAGTGCTGTTTATGGTTGGATTCTGGCTTGGTGCCTTTGAGCTTAATGGGAGTAGAGAGATAGGAACAGCTGGGCCTCCCCGTCTTATCCCCCGCCCCCCTTAACACTCTGGCTTTGGTCGTATTGTTACCTGGAGACCTCTCTGACAACAACAACAAAACACCAACAAGCCAAAGGATAACGCCTGGAACCAGTTGGAAATCACTTCAGCATAAAATGGCCACCAGTTAGAGGAAGAACCTTCTGAGAAAAATAATGTTTGTTCATTTACATATTTACTAGAAGAGAGGTCAACGGTTAGGTCAGCAGAGAAAGTGTGAGGGCACTCCGTCAGTTCCATTTTTATGTTTTTGTAATAGGAATCCATTTGCTTCCTAACGTCTTTCCTCCCTGTGGGAAAAGGCTTCGCTGGAGCTTGTCAGGCGAACATGGAACATATTCACATGCCTTGCTGACCCTTTTATACATAAGGACCCTCTCATGAATTCAACACGAGATGGTTAGGTATGATTCAGCGAGCCGTGTACACCGCAGTACAGCACTTACGCTTCATATGGAGCGTTGACTTAAAGCTGGATCTCGCCTGGCTTTGAGGTTTTTTTTCTCACTGAATATTGCTGCAGGAGTTCACGATCAGTCAACCACAAACATTGTCAACATGCAGTCACCGCCATGGCTTTACTGTCATGTTGAATGCTCGGGCTAAATCGTATTTCAAACAACACACAGCAAAACAGCAAGGTTTCAGAAAATGAGATGGCTAGCTCATGAATGGATTTAGGCCATTATTAGTTGGGCACTAGCATTACCTGATCTGTGTCGACAGCAATTTTCCAATCTGAATTTTTTGTCAAATTGCCCTTATGATTTTGGAATAAAACCTTGTGTTGGCAATGACCTGAGAACAAAAAAATAATAGAGTGGGAGTGATTCCCTCTTTTATCAGCTGCTTCTAAATTGCAGAACGTAGTCCTATAAAATTGAGATTGATGCTACAGCAATAAATATTATTCGAACCTTTTGTTCTCCACTAGTTTTTGATTCACTACATTTATGAAGTAAGCGATACCAACCTGTGTCCCTGGAGTGATGAACTTTGACAGCAAATGATGAGTTTTATTTCCCTCTTTCAGGCTATTTCAAATACGTTATTGGAAGAAACCCACAGGCTGCAAACATTGTTTGATTCGATTTATGAAGCGCTCGGAAGCTCATCTGACCTCTAACTGCTGCTTTAAGGCGTAATTCTTTTCCAAGTTCTCTCAAACTGTCCACAAACACCTAAATCAATGGCTAGCTACAGTTATGTGCTAAAGGTGTTTTTGAATGGAGAGCGCTATTTTCCGCTGTAGGAACCTACCTGAAGGACTCATTGATTGACTTCAGGTCCTGGATCACAAAAGTCCCAGCTCTGGGTTTGCGTCTGAGTATTCTCTGGCTGTGAGATTTAATACTCTTTCCAACAGTTTTCTTGAGGAATTTCTGATTATAAAAAGATTTTCAGACCAGAACTGTTGGGAAACCATTTTCCTTGAATACAAGAGAGGGTCATACTTGAAGCTTGAATTACTTCATATATAGCAGAAAGTAAATTCCACATTCAACTAGAACTGATTTCCATCTGTTTTTCTGTTGATGGAAGCATTTGGTTCTAATCAGAAATGAGTTATAAAATGGCCAAAGTAGCACTCCAAAATCACACATGGACTAAAATGAATTTGCCAGCCTAGATACATTAAGCCTAAAGAAAATGCAATGAATAACAGATTTATCTAATTTATTTCACAAAGGGGACTTTGTCTGAACATACTCCTAAACTTCCTGAGTTTTGTGATTTGGGATTTGTCATTATTGGTTATTATTTGGTTGTGAAGAGGCATGAAATCTTTGGGGCCTGAGCAGAATGCTCCTAAGGGGAATTTCATCCAATAAGGGCTTGCATTCAGTAATTGCTGAAATCTCAGTGAAAGTGTTGGTGAAGCAGTTTTGTGTTTGAGTGGGCTGAAGGTAAGACTGAGAGTTTGAGGCCATAATTTTCCCTTCACCTTTCTGTCTGTCAGTTTCTCTCTTCCTTCTACCCTTCCTGGCTTCGCTTCCTCCTAATCTCCTGATTCACTCGGTCACGACAGTTTTTCCCTTCTTTCTTGTCCTTCTCTTTCTGTCTGTCTCAGAGTGTCAGCAGTAAAGCCTTTCTGTAGGCTGTATCTTCAGCTGCAGATGGCTCTTAAGTGTATGCAAGTGCATGCATGTATGTGTGTGTGTGTGTGTGTGTGTGTGTGTGTGTGTCGTGGCTGGGCGTTGGGCTGCTCCGGGCCACATCAGCTCAAGCTCCACTGGCTCTGTTTGTGTGCGTACATGTGTTTGTGTTTTCGAGTGTGTCACTCTGTCTCATTCTGTCTCTTTTTGTGTGTTCATTAGTTTGTGTGTGTGTGTATCTATGTGTGAGTGTGTATGTGTGCATGCATAAGTCCACCTCTCTTTCTGTTTGCACGCTCTGCAGTGGCCCATGAGAACGCCTCATACAATATTCAGGCTTGGTGAGCCTCTCGGTTGTGTCAGCTTCTGTGTGTGTGTGTGTGTGTGTTACATGGGAGCTTCCTTCCTATACCGGCCTTTATACTGCCCACCACCCATTCTCTTCATAAGCCAGGAGGCATTAAGCAACATTCGCCAGCATTTGTCCTCAACTGTCCCCTTCCACAGATGTACTGCATTAAACACCACCTTGTTGGGCAGGTATCAGTGTCGTTTGCCCCTGACATTTTCCATGAATTCTTGGTATTTCGCATTACCAGTAGAGTAGCATGAGTCATTTCAATTTTAAAAAATAAAAGCCCTCAGAACCTTTTTCAGAATATGTTATATGCTAATAGCTGCACAAAATAGCAATTAAGTAAAACTGCAGCTTATTTAAATGTGTCTTTGTCACTTTTTGTATGGGAAACCTAAATCTCCAAGGTAATGAGTAAATACAACCATTGCATAAATGTAGTGGAGGGAAATGTGTAATATTTAGCTCCAAAACAGGTTGTTGAAAAGCAGAACCATTGACAGCTGTTAAGGAGCTGATATTCTGCATTAGCTGGAAATTGGAAAACATTTGGCTGACAAAACATTTGAAAAAAAGAGATGATGCAACACAGTGGTAAACATGCCCCTGGTCCTACGTTTTTAAAGCATTTTTGCTGGCATAAAATTCAAAATGAACATCACTGACAATAGCGTTTCTCAGTTTTAACGTTTTGTTTTTACTTTTTTAAATCACTTACAGGCTTTTAATCATTTGCAAATCATTGAATTTTGTTTCACACAGTGTAACCACCTTTTTTGGAAGCAGAGTTACAGTGGCTTGCAAAAGTATTCGGCCCCCTTGAACTTTTCCACATTTTGTCACATTACAGCCACAAACATGAATCAGTTTTTTTGGAATTCCACGTGAAAGACCAATACAAAGTGGTGTACACGTGAGAAGTGGAATGAAAATCAGACATGATTCCAAACATTTTTTACAAATAAATAACTGCAAAGTGGGGTGTGCGTAATTATTCAGCCCCCTGAGTCAATACTTTGTAGAACCACCTTTTGCTGCAATTACAGCTGCCGGTCTTTTAGGGTATGTCTCTACCAGCTTTGCACATCTAGAGACTGAAATCCTTGCCCATTCTTCTTTGCAAAACAGCTCCAGCTCAGTCAGATTAGATGGACAGCGTTTGTGAACAGCAGTTTTCAGATCTTGCCACAGATTCTTGATTGGATTTAGACACCAGACAGGTCAGGGATAAAGTTATTGAGAAATTTAAAGCAGGCTTAGGCTACAAAAAGATTTTCCAAGCCTTGAACATCCCACGAAGCACTGTTCAAGCGATCATTCAGAAATGGAAGGAGTATGGCACAACTGTAAACCTACCAAGACAAGGCCGTCCACCTAAACTCACAGGCTGAACAAGGAGAGCGCTGATCAGAAATGCAGCCAAGAGGCCCATGGTGACTCTGGACGAGCTGCAGAGATCTACAGCTCAGGTGGGGGAATCTGTCCATAGGACAACTATTAGTCGTGCACTGCACAAAGTTGGCCTTTATGGAAGAGTGGCAAGAAGAAAGCCATTGTTAACAGAAAACCATAAGAAGTCCCGTTTGCAGTTTGCCACAAGCCATGTGGGGGACACAGCAAACATGTGGAAGAAGGTGCTCTGGTCAGATGAGACCAAAATGGAACTTTTTGGCCAAAATGCAAAACGCTATGTGTGGTGGAAAACTAACACTGCACATCACTCTGAACACACCATCCCCACTGTCAAATATGGTGGTGTCAGCATCATGCTCTGGGGGTGCTTCTCTTCAGCAGGGACAGGGAAGCTGGTCAGAGTTGATGGGAAGATGGATGGAGCCAAATACAGGGCAATCTTGGAAGAAAACCTCTTGGAGTCTGCAAAAGACTTGAGACTGGGGCGGAGGTTCACCTTCCAGCAGGACAACGACCCTAAACATAAAGCCAGGGCAACAATGGAATGGTTTAAAACAAAACATATCCATGTGTTCGAATGGCCCAGTCAAAGTCCAGATCTAAATCCAATCGAGAATCTGTGGCAAGATCTGAAAACTGCTGTTCACAAACACTGTCCATCTAATCTGACTGAGCTGGAGCTGTTTTGCAAAGAAGAATGGGCAAGGATTTCAGTCTCTAGATGTGCAAAGCTGGTAGAGACATACCCTAAAAGACTGGCAGCTGTAATTGCAGAAAAAGGTGGTTCTACAAAGTATTGACTCAGGGGGCTGAATAATTACGCACACCCCACTTTGCAGTTATTTATTTGTAAAAAATGTTTGGAATCATGTCTGATTTTCGTTCCACTTCTCACGTGTACACCACTTTGTATTGGTCTTTCACGTGGAATTCCAATAAAATTGATTCATGTTTGTGGCTGTAATGTGACAAAATGTGGAAAAGTTCAAGGGGGCCGAATACTTTTGCAAGCCACTGTATTGTAAACATTTGTCTGTAGGGAACAGTGTATTTGTTGGGGACTTTTTTTCAGTGGCAGATAAATACACGCTGGGTACTTAGTTAGGAATGTCTATGTAGAATTTGGTCAAAAGAAAGTACTCAATAGTGTCTGTGTTTGTGGTAATGAAAGGAAAAGTTCCCCAGTACAAATGTGTGGCTTGCTGAAAGTTTTTGGATAAACAATGGAGCTTTGTGACACAGCGAAATAAGATAGATCTGGCTTTGGATGCCCTCAAAGTACTCGTTACTAGAATGAATATAGTGTTGGTTGTTGACTGTAACAAAAATACAGAAGATCATCACATGTATCCTTTTAATAACTCAGTTTTGACTAAGATTTCATTAGATATTTTCTTGGCAAGTTATAGGGGAGAAGAACCCAATGTCTTTACTTCTCTGAAGGGCTCTTACTGTGAAACACTAGCAGGAATTATTTAGTTTTATTAAATAATTGCTGTAAAGAAATGTAGAAAATTTGCAAAGTAAAAATGACCTAAATCTGTTAACATGTTCTTGTCCAAAAGAGAACAGCAGTTTAAACAGCTTGAACAGACTTGTGATTATTGTAAAATACTTTTTATCTCCATGTGCAATAAATGATAATTATCATTTTGTACATTTAAATGCCACAACCATGACTGGACATGCATTACAGAAATGCTAGACATAGAGGGTTGGGGGCTTTCAGTGGTGCCCTGTACAGTCGAACAGTCAGTGTGACAAGATTGGCGAATTATACAATAATTATTAAAGATTATCTGCACTGGCACATGGTGTAACATCGCTGGTCAAGGACAGAGCTGAGACATACCGAGTGACGGAGCGCGAGAGTGAGGGAGAGGGAGAAGAGAGAGGGGATAATTGGATAGTCTCAAAATGTGCCCATTTGCTGCTCTGCCTCTGCAAGTGCTTTTGAGTATAAATTATGAAGTGTGGATATAGTCACGCAGGCACACGCAAACTGATACGTGCACGTGCGTACACAGTCTATGCTTCGTGTATGTTGCTCTGTCTATGCTGTACATGCATGCACCTCTGGCCCTAAATGCCTAGATGCACTTAAGTTCATATTGAGGTGTGTATATGGGTGTGGGTGTGTGGACTCTATTCATCACACAGTTAGACATTCCTTCACTTCACTGCAAGCTTGAGAGGCTGTGCATATGCACACACAGCCTCTCTCTGAGATGCACGTGCTGCTTGAAAGTGTGTGTGGGCAGCCTGCCTCTCCTGTCAGAATGTGTTAATCCGCTTGACTGCAGATCCCAATCAGGGCAAAGAAGGGAAGTGAGCGAGAGACAGAGGGAACACAAGCGAGCACAATGCTAAAAGAGTGGGGATGAATAGCTGAGGAGAGAAAGCAAGATGGGCGGAGAAGGGGGATGCCCTTTTTCCTTTAAGCGGCTCAGGGAAGACAGATCTCACCAAGAGCTTCAATGCTCGTGCTTAAGGACTTTGGGCACCGCCCTGATCCTCCTGGGCTGCAGCCAGGGGAGACTCACATATTGCGAAACATTACTTGTCAGTATTTTCCTACTAAGCAACAGATTGAGTTTGTTGCTACAATAGCCCTAGCGCTTCAAACAAATAGTATACAACCCCAGATTACTCCACTTAGTGCACAGTGAGAAATTCACCCCTCTGCAGAGTTGCATGCCCACTTCTCCTCTGACATCCTCTCCCAGAACGCACACACAGGTGGGAGCTGATGCCTGTGTTGTCTCATATAATCCTTCTTTGCTGTCTGAACTCTGTGGTCCTCCTGCTAAGACCTGCCATGCCCAAGGTCCTAATCTGGAGTAGAAGAGGTCATAGGAAGGTTTATTGGTGCTTACATTAGTGGTCACCACTCTTACTGGGATTTGTTTCTTCCAAGTTTCTGAACCACAAAACTTGTCTGAAAGGCCCAAAGCTCAACCATAATTAGGGTTTTTGGATTTTTTTTTTTTTTATGTTACAAGTAGAATTTTAATGTGTTCTCCCTTTTAAATTAGATTTTTTGGGGGTTTGTGACCTGACACATTCACACAACTTGATTTTAAACCAAGATATAAACTTGTCTTACGTTTAGTCATTGCCTCAAAATTATTCAAATTTATTTCCTATTATTACTTCACTGTTTTTTGCAGTTGAACTTCAAGGTTAAGGAATGCAATATAATGCCTTCAGTTATGGTCAGTATTATACCACACATTCACAGCATTGTGTTCAGAACAGAGATCCTGACCTTACGAAATAATTAACAGCCCTGTGCTGAAAAGGGGCCAAGATTTCATTAAAACAATATTAAGTACTGGAAGTCCTTGATTATAAAATATGTGACTCATTCCCAGATTGAGTCGTGTTATGGAGATTCTGAATGAGGAACACATACTCCTAGAGGGCAGAAAAATAGGCTTCGAAATATTTTGTTTAGTTGTCATTAGTGTAGGCGGTCATATATCAATAAGACTGATTGGCTTACAGGTCATCTGTAGTTGACGTAGGACATCATGCACGATCAGCTTCCTCTGATACATAGCAAACCATCCAGAGGCCTCTTGAGGGCTAAGTGAGAGAAGTCCATTGTTTTCATGGACAAATAATTCCAGTGAGAGCTGGAGGGGTAATGGCTGTTTGTGCAGTGATGGTTTTTAATAAACTAAATGGTTAGAAATTAAAGGAAGTCTACAAGTCATAAACTAAACTTTGTCCAAATGTTTAAATGATTAATCCAACCTAACTTCCTGAATTTTATACTTTAATTAGAAAAAAACCCACTTACTTAGACCATCACAATGCATAACATATAGTTGAGTTTTCATTTATATTTTCATGTTAAATACGCTTTTGACCCTGAAATTAATGCATAATTAATACTTTACACAAGGGAGCACTAGGAATAGGAAGCATAATTAATCTAAATACAAAACTGACAGAGAGCATGATGAGGAAATGCATTTACGTTCTTTTCTGTTTTATTTTATTTTATTTATTGATTTTTTGTTTTAACTAGGTGTCCAAAAAATACATTCTGAACCCGCACTATAGCGAGTGTGTGTTTTTGTGGGGAGCGAGGACATGACTTCCTCACGTCTCACAGCTTGGCAGGTTACTGACATGAGAAACAACAAGTGCTGATCTATAATACAACATCTGAGGAGCCTGGCAGCCACTGCTGTGCTGAGACTGTGGATATGATGCCCCAAATGACTGACTGTAGGGGGCTGCATGCGTGAGAGAGAGAGAGACTTTCTTCTGCATTTCTGTATTTGACAAGCCACAATGGGAGGTGACATTACAGTTTGCTTTGCACTTACCAGACCTAGACAGCAGGGACTCTGCCTGCTACCCAAGTACTTTTGAGACCATATAACCTGCACCGTCATAGTCCAAAAGAAAGCCTAACAATAAACAGCACATACTGTACTGGGCAAATAAAAGTGTTAGACAGTGAGATTAGAAAACTATAATAATCAGTTAAAGGAAGGATTTCTACATGTCTCTGTTAATATTCTGTTTATCCTTCATGTTCATGTTTGTCACTAAAACATCCCTTCCTAACATGCCTCTGTTAGAAGTGATGAAGAACAAAATCCAGTCTTTGGTTCCTGAATAGATGTCGAAATTCATCCAGTCCAGTGGCCACCTTCCTTTTACATAGATTTTGATTCTGTGCTGACCTGCAGCGCGGCAACACTGAGTCAAAGTGGGAATTTGGTACTCGTATGTAAAGTAAATGCAACTTTAGAAATCAGTTGTATTTTTATCTGTCTTATTTGCCTTCATAGTACTGAAATTGGTTTGTAATTCCCAGGTGAATTTTTCTAATGAGGACTGATCAGTGGCCTTATGAACACCAGACAATAGTTTGATGACTCCCATCCTTTAACTTTAGTTAAAGTACAATACAAATCAGTGGTTTGTTCTTAAAGCAGTTGTGATTGTTCCAGTTGTTATGGAGGACTGGCCAAAGTTTCTGTGGATTACAGCTGATTCCAAGTTAACTTGATGATGTTGAGATTAGGTTTGTGTAGAGGTTACGCTATCAGTTGCAAGACTCTTTGTTCTTTTTGATGACAAAGATAGGTTTCATGGTCTTTTTGCCATGTTGAACAATTACTTTATCATAGATAAGAATTTAAACATCTAAAGTGGCTAAACAGGAAAACTGTGCAAGCGGTGCTGTTCGTCAGTTTCATATCTGGGCCTTCCCACCTCCCAAAGTGTCCTTGGGCAAGTCACAGAGCCCAGAGTTGCTTCCAGAGGCAGTGTGTGTGTGTCTGTTAAACTTATACATCTACTGATGGCTAGATATGGTGACACCCAAACACACATGTATGTTTTAGGTAAAGGTCGGTTTTTCTGTCACTTTCCAAATGAATGTGACGATAAAGCTGATAGAGGCAAAAGTGAGAAAAGAAAAGGAAATGCAAAAAACCAGGAAGGGAACCTGATACACTCAAAGTATTATTGCCACTGTTATCAAACGTCAAATACTGCCACTATACATGCAGTCGTACAATGATTTTCGCTCATGACTTTGAGCACATAGAGGCTTCAAACACATTTTCAGAGTAAGGGATAAAAGGTTGGAGCAGGAAAGAGATAGGAAACGGGAAGGAAATTATGATGGGAAAAGCTCTGGGAACAGGAGACAGGGCAAAAGAGGAGAGGGAAAGAAACTGAAACAGAGGAGAGAAAAAGGTTGATGAGAGGAAATGAGTGACTGGGGAGTATTGCGTATGGAGACATTTCAAGGAAGCAATGGCGAGAGATGTTAAGGGTGGAAAAACACAGAAGGACAAGTGCGAGAGTTTGCACTTGCACTGTGAGCGAGCGAGAGCTACGTTAAAGGTGGTGGGCTGAGAGATGAGAGGCCGAGAGAAAGACAAAAAGAGACAGGACAAAGCAGCAGCAGCGTTTCATGGAGAGCTGGAAACAGAGGGCGGGCGGACAGGCGGGTGGGCGAGCGAGTGAGCCAGAGGGGAACGAAGAGAGTGAGGTGGGGGCGGGGCTTGCGAGCAGTCATAGCCAGTTAGAGGCTGGCGTGGTGCTCTGCAGGGTGAATCTTACCCTGGCAACACAATAGAGCGAGAGAGCGAGAGGGAAAGTGGGAGAGAGGGAGACAGTGGACAGGTGAACAGATGGCTGACTGAGAGACAAGCTGATCAGTGCACAACAGAGGGGTGTGTGTGTTGGAGAGTGTGAGCGAAAGAGAGAATGTGAATGTAATGCAATGTAACACAAAATGTTCAGTCTGAGAGAGAGTGGGAAAACAAACAAAGAAACTGAGAGAGAGTGAGAGAGGGGGAAAGATGCCCATGTTTACACTGTAATGTTCACAAAATATCAGTGGAGTTTACATGAGAGAAAGACAGAGAGGCAAGCCTATGATGTCCAAAAAATATCGAGTGTGTGTGAAAGCAAGTAGAAACAGTGTGAGAAGGAAGCCTACTGTACGTCTGTTTGCATCCATATGTCAGTGTGTCCATTAGGATTGTTGCTTTTTATATGAATTTGAAAGTGTCAGATGGAGAGGAAACAAAGGAATATTTGACCTGTGGTGATCAGTTCAGATTTTTGATTTATGGGTCGGGCGGTTTGTACTTCAGTGGAACTGAAATGCAGTGTCATTCTGACCTTATTCCATGGCCTGCTTCTTTGGCAGAAAATAGAGTAAGCTAGCAATCTCAGTGGATAATTACGGCCTCAAATTAGGAAAAGCAATAAGCAGAAGCATTTAGACTTCAGTACTACATGCTGAAGAAGTTACAGATGAAGATAAGTTTGTATGCCAACAAGGTAAAAACTGGTGAATCTATTGCCATGATGGCATAAAGACAATGAAAATGAATGAACAATGTCCTTATTGGAAGCATTAGTGGAAGCATTGTAAGAAATGGCATAATTTTTCTTGTTTTTATTGTCCTTTGGGGGAAATGATGTTTGTGTCAAAGTTAATAACACATGGCGCCTTAATAGCATATGCATGATAGCTGCATCTTTATGACAAATAATGCCAGAGTTAATCAAGTACAGAAATTCAAATGAATCACACTTAAAATGGGACGATTTTAAGAAGATCGAGGGCATTTAGGGAATTTTGTCCAAACCCCAAAGACAGTTGCATGGTTGGTCTTATTGTCATTATTTTTGTTGTTATTATTTTAAAAAGTATATGATCACCAAATCCATTTGTTTTTTGGCCCTGTTCATCATATCAACTCTAATGAGGACTGATATTTGATGATGCTTTGGTCGCAGATCTATGAAAGTAGGATCAAGGTTTAATTGAACTAAAGCTTAAATTGAAGGAGATTTATTTTTTGGTTGGTGTTAGCCATCTACCTGTAAATTAGGCTTAGGAAATGCAAAACTGGAACTTTGTCTCTCCTCACAAGTATCCAAGTACAAATGTGTGTCGCTACATGTGAACAGTGCACCAACATGGCTCCAGTGTCATCACAGTTTTGTTTGCAGGCTCTTTATCTCTTTGTGTCCTGACAGTCAGGGCAGGAGGTCCATGCTTCTATCACGTCCTCCACACAGCCCTCTGTCACATGCCGTCATTGTCAAGTTGAAAGTTGTTCTATTTTTATTTATTTTATGTAGTTCTTTTATTCTCTCAATTTTTAGGTCAGTGCGCACACACAGCTGCCTCAGCAGAGTGTGTTTTCTATGAACTGTGCGCAACAAAGCGCATGGTGGCTGCTCCTGTGTGTGAAATTTACATTAAGCTGCAGATCAGAGCACTTACTTGTTCTGGTGAGAGTTAACAGCTGAATCAGGAGACTGTCTCCATGTTGGAACAAATCTTTCTAATAACCCGTTTCTGTGGGTAGATAAAAAAGCAGCTTTGACACTGCGATAATAATAATGGCTTTGTTTTTTAATGAGATTCATATCAAAGAGCAGTATTGTTATTAACACTGAAAGTCTTTTTACCCTTACATCCAAATGGCATCATTACCCTCTTGCCCTCACCTGTTTTTAGGATTTCAGGCTAATACATCAAAAATGAAAAGAATCTCTGTCTCTTCCTCCTCGGGGTTTAGTCTGGAGCTCTCTATACAACGACTTCCCGCCAGCTTCACTTTAGAGGCTGAATTGCATGCAGTTGAATCATTCTCACTTAGCAATGATTGTGTGCTGTGCACTCATGTAACACATGGTTAGGTTTTAATCAGACCGCCACTAGACTATAGTCGCACCTGACACGGCAAGTGCTTGTTAATTAAAGAAAGTAAAGGGTGCATGAGATATTGAATATAATATCTGTTGGGTGATACATGTAACAGTGTCCTGCATTATATGTTGTGTGTAATTGAATGTCAAAAGATGCCAGTGGTTTTATTTGTTTTACATACTCAGCTACAAATTAGGTAGACTACATGTTTTTGTTCAACCCCCAATTTACACTTACATATGAAAAAGGACGGTTTCACAATACTGTAGAAAAACTATGCGCAACCCTATGATTCAGTAGCTTGTAGAGCCATTCTTAGCAGCAGTAACTTGAAGTAATCATTTTCCATGTGACTATGATTCTCTCACATCGTTGTGGAGGAATTCTGGCCCACTTTTCTTTCCAGTGTTCCTTGGGTTCATTCAGGTACGAAGGCATTTGTGTATTCACACCTTTCAATGAGGTTCTATCACAACATTTCAGTGAGGTTGAGGTCTGGTTTTACTGCACCATCGAGACACCAGATTTGCTGGTGTACTTGGAATCATTGTTCTGTTGCATGACCCAGTTCTAGCTGTTTAGTCAGTAATACAGAGGAGTTCATAGTCGACTCAATCACTGAAAAATGCCCTGGTCCCATATCTGCAGAACAAGCCAGAATCATCACTGTTAGTATTTGCTCTATGTGTTCATATGCTGTATTTGGTTTTCTACAAATGTGGTGCAATTTGGCCAAACATCTCCACACCTAAGTAGTTTTCTCCCAGCAGCCCTTCAAAACCAACCATAATCGTTCAGTGTTTTTGTAATTGTAAAGTCGTGACTTTGGCCTGTAGACTCTGAGATGTAGCTCTTGTTGTTCTCTGTGCTTTGCATGGTCTCACTTTGGGGGGAATTTGCTGGGATTCTCACATCTGTATGCCTGCTTTTATAAAGGTGCTCACACTTGCTGATGATCATCTAATCAAGCACATATGATTAGCATCACCTTAATCTCATAATACCAATGGAAGCAATAAGAGCTTACTTAGTTTTTCACTTTTTTCACATGACTGCACGTTACAGTTAATACTGTCGGCTAAATTTACGAGCTTTTAAAGAAATTCTTTTCCTGTGATTGCTTGTTCATTAAACATCCACTTTCCTATGTCTTAATGATGCTTCTTTTTTGTAAGACACTGAAGGTCATTTGTTAATTCTTGAAATCAGTTGATTTCTACAGAGTGCAGCTTAAAATATAGTGCTTTGCAGACAGATGCCCCCTCCCCTCCTTTTTTTTTTATTCAATAAAAAAATGTTTTGGATGGAATGATTTGCTGGAGTGAGAACTAGAGTTTTTTTTTCTTCTTTTCTTTTTTTTGGCCATGGTTATAGTCTATTTTTCCTTTGGGATAGATTTCAAGGCGAGGGATTTCATTCTTTTCGCACCACTCAAGGCTAAAGCTTGTATTTGGACCACAGTAGGTTCTCCAGCTCCAGTTTAAGATCCATTTTGCTACGAGGATCTCTCTGCTTGGCTCTGTGGTCAAGGGCCCACCAGGCAAAGCTACTTAACAGCAAATCTTGTTTAGCAGAATCCTCTCAAAATAAGAGCCTCTTTATCTCCCTCTCTCGCCCGTCGGTCTCCCTCTTCCATTTCTCGCCCTTTCCAAAGTGTGCGAACACTGACGCAACCTGTCTGCCGTTAGCTGAAGTGCTAATACCAGCACATGCTTCCTAGCTCACCCTTTACCCTTTTGCTTTACTTTACCACATTCCTCAGTGCAAAGCTTCACACCAATTACTAACACTGTTGATTAGCCAACGTGTGCACAAGTGTGATGCCTCGCTGTATCTTCTGACATGCACATAGTTTATTGGCCTTGTTCTCTCAGACCACATCCTCCGATTTGAAAGCTTTCTGCGGTTGGAATAAGACTCAGTAGTTTTTCAGCCCTTTAAACCATGACTTCCTGAGTGCACCTGCTGGATAAGCAAGTACAGTTTCTTCCTTAATAACTTGCTTTCAGGTGGGCGGCAGATGTTACGAACTTTGACCTCACAAATCGACAGAGGATTTTCAAAGGTTGAAGTTGAGAATGTGTGTTCTGTAAGGCAGCTTTTCTGCTCACAGAAGGTGCCGCAAGGAAAAAAAGACAAACTCTTTTTATGTCATCATCAGGGTCAAATTGTTCCATCTGACCTTAGCTGGCTCATGTTTATACAATGAATAGCGTAGGAGTCAGCACATTTTATGCAATCAAGATGTTCATTTGTGTTTGAGAAATGAAAATCTTTCACTGTGTGCTAATTCCAATACGTGCATGGAAAAATGAAATGTAAATGTGCTTCCTTCTCCTCCTCTACCCCTCTTTAACCGCTTCAGACGTTGCGAAAGAAAGGCTTTAACGGTTGCAACAGCCCTGAGCCCGACGGCGACGACTCCATCGACCAAAGCCCGCTAAATGACCGCAAGACCGAGGACCTGGACAGCCTCTTCAAGCGCTACGGCGTGAGTACAATCACATTTTTGTCACCTTATCTAACCTACCCTTTCTTTTCTTCTTCTCCCTTTTTTCTCTACTTTCCTCTCTCTCTCTTTCTCTCTCTCTCTCTCTTTCTCTCTCCCTGTCTGCCTTCTCTTCTTTTGTTTGGGGAACGAAGGCTCTGAACAAGAAAGAGCACCGGGACTCTGAGAGCCCAGACCCCGAGGAGCCCTTCTCCCTCACCCCCCGCACTGAAGAGAAATACAAAAAAATTGACGAGGAGTTTGATAAAATGATGCAGAACTATAGGCTGTCAGTGAGTACCTCCCACCACTCTGCGTAACCCTGCCCCCTCTTCATGTTGGTACCTTGCTGCTGCCGCTGACCGGACAACCGGAGATTTCCGGCTGCTGATGGTGGCCTGACTACTCACAGAGCACTCGCCTTCACCATTCCCCACTCCTTTACCTTCTCTACTTCACCGCTTACCAATAGCACCTATCCCCATCCCCCAAATCACTACCCACAACCACCCCACCCCACTGATGGTGTGTGCTTCAGCAAGAAATAAGAGCAGCCAAGTTCATAAGGGAAGCCTCTTAAAAGTAAAATTTTGACTAATGTTCACATTCATCATTAATTAATGGAATGGTATTATTATATTTTTTTTTTTGGTAGGAAAGCCTAAAGTTGTGTTTCCAATGTTGTTTGGTCTTTTCAACAACCAACACGAATATAATAACTTTAAAGTAACATAGCTCAGATAGACATAATTTATGGGGTACATGGAGAGTCATTTTCTGCAGTCAAATTTCCTAGGACTCATAAAAAAGATGGATAATATTCTTTTTTTGCTGTTTTGTTTTGTTTTTTGCATTGCTGCGCATGTGTAAGACAGAAAGTGATCCTTAAAAAAGCAGCATGACACCAAATAGGGCATGCTAACTGTGATTATTCATCTGAAGTTACAGTCATCACAGTGAAGCACATTCTCAGGAGTATTATGGCTTTTAATACAATGTTTCTGATGCCTCTGCAAGTTCGCAAACGTACAAGAATAAACAACAGAGGGAGAGGAGCGATAACTAGGTCCCTGGTTCTCACAAAAGTTGGCATAGCAACTAATATTGCAAGGGGAAATCATGTTTTATGGTAATAATCAACACGTTTGGAGCATGCCTTCAAGCAGATTTTTTTAACTGAATGCACCAATTGTGTAATACTTAGCAACATTAAAGAAAGAGCGTTGCAATTTCAGATAGTCTGTATCCACCAGGGCTGTGTCTGTTTCTCAGATAACACATAGAAAGCCAGAGTGCAGTTGATAACCGGCTGTTATTAGCAGCATTACTGAGGTCACTTTAGTCCCAGTGTAGTCCTGTTCCTCCGATGGGCTCCTGACATTATCCAGGTTCTGCCTCCTGACTGGCGCTCTGCCAATCCCCTTTTACCGCTCTACTTCTTTGCCAATTTCTCTGTGATTCATTTTTTCCTCTCTGCTCAATAATGCCATTAATGTCACTTTAATGACTAGCACTTAATTTACAGCTCCTCTTCCTGTCTGCCGGCCCCCTGATTGGTCGCTTGGGATGGGACACAGTCACTTTGAGGTTCTGCAGAATAGTTAGGCAGCAGTTGTTTACTACAATCACACCTTTGGTGTTACACCTTTATGGAGGGTGGAGGCGTTTTTCTTTTTTCTTATTGTTGTTCTTTACTGTATTAGGCTTGTTTTGTGGTATGTATGACTAGTCTCATAATCATGCTGTAATTGTAATCAGCTTAGTGATGAGATATGCGTATGAAAATAGGACTGTGAAAAGGTATATAATTATGAACAATGTATAATGTATGCATTGTCAGCTACATATCTAGTTTACAGCTAGAGCAATGGAAAGACTATACCTTCGTCTGGTTTTCAGTTTAAAGCCTTGAAACACACTATTTGTTAAATTAAAAGCAGTTTTATGGACAAAACTAGTATAAAAAACACACTGGTGGTTTGGAGGGAAGAAAAGGCTTTCTTCAAAATGACATCAAGTGCTAATGTTAATATTAATTTACTAAAATCTCACATACATCAGAGCATAATGGAGAAAATGAGCTGCCTCTCAGATTAATCAGCTCAATGAATCTCTCCTCTCCCGGTTTCCACCCTGCCTCCATCAGCCTCTCTGTGCTGTGTGAGACAAATAGCTCTGAAAAGACTTTCTCAAAAAAGAAAACCACAGAAGAAGAAGAAGAAGCGGATTCAATCTACTGCCCTTAGAGAGCTGCAGCTCTTGGCTCATGCCATTTGTATGCTAGCGTAACGCTGCTAGCAAATGACTGCAGTGAAAAGCTGCCCCGACATCACTCTGCCCCTCGGTGTCCCAGTCAGCCTGCCTACCTGTCTGGTTTTCCAGCACACCTTTCACGGTCAACCAGTAATCAGAAACATGCAGCACCACCTGCCACTCCTCCCCTCAGCATCATAATCCCCAGCATGACAGATAGGGGCCGGGATATACAAGCTTAATCCCACTTGTACTCAAATACCTCCCAAGGTAGGAAGAGAGTGGTGAGGGAGAACGGGCAGGACACTTGGCTAAACGAGCCCCCAGCTAACGTATCTTTTCCTGTTAAACTGGCACTGTAGTAGGCAAGAGAAAAGAGCTTTGGGTTTTGTTTTGTTTTTCCTAACCGGAGGGCCCCAGGTTTGATCCTTTTTTGGCTCTGAGATTCTGGGTCGGGAAATTGAATAAGAAATAGATTTCTGCCTTTTAACAACCACCTCCATGGTGCCTTTCAGCAAGAAGCTGAATGTTTTGTCTCCTGTATAAGCTTGGTATGAATGTCAAATGAAACATGGTGTTATTGAAACTGCTGCACACTTAATCACATCTAATTTAGTTTTGAGATTAGTTTAGCTTTGAATTTCATGCCATGAAAGCATGAGGACTCTCAGCATCCCTATTAATAGTTTCTGTTAAGAGCTGCAAATAAAACAATTTTCAGTGAGAATCAGATGTTTTGGAGAAGGTGAGCCGCGAGTCATTCAGCCTCTCTTTATTTATTTAGGATCAAATATCAGTGAAGTTGGAAAGAAATTAGAGTGAGGGGGGGCATAGAGCTAAACAACTAAAACTAATTTACTGGTCAACTGCTGGGACATCTAAAGGTCCGTCAAACACTTTTCCAATCTTGCCTCTGTGTTCAGATCTGCAGCCTCTTACAAATACGATGCGACAATCCTACAGTTGAAAAAGGGGAAAAAAAGAAAACTTTCAAAGGCTTCCAGGACAAGAGGGAGGAAAAGGGAAACTAGGCCATGAGTTTAATTCATTCTGATTTACCCTTGCATCCAGGAAACACACCCTTGTTGAGAGAGCTCCTCTGAGGGAAAATAGGTTAGCCTTCTCTCCCCTCTTTTTGTTCTCTTCACACAGAAGAGGCCTTGAGCTTCCTCACATGAGCCTCTGGAAAAGCTCCTAGTCAATTATTTACCTAACAGGTTCTTGTTATTTTTTTCTATGGTTCCCATCCTCTGTGCTAAATCCACAGGATGAGGAGCAGTACCCAGTTAACCCTCCTCTCTGCAATTAGGAGCAGCAGTGTTAAATGGAGTCAGAGTGGGCAGATGTAAATTCTCTTGTAATTTGCCAAAGACATGGATTAATTCTCAGTGTAGCACAGTGGAGAGCAGGGTCAAGACAAATTTAAAATTCATATTTACAGAATAAATGAAGAGGTTTTGGAGTTATGTCACCAATCTCCTAGCAACCAGAGGCTGATACAGATATGAAGGTCTTGTGGAATGGTGGCGAGCAGCAAACAATCGATGGCTAAATGTATTACAAAGTACCAATAAAGAGACAGACAGCTGAAGAGGATTGTTTTTAAGGTATGCATAGTACTCTTGAGTCATCTCTCATTTTTCATATTCAGTAAGGATAATAGGAAGTTGGTACAGCAATTTATTGAAACATGCAATTACAAGATGGAAGGCAATATCTGGTATAACTACTAAACTCTCTTACGCAAGCTTTCTTAGAACTTCTTTAAGTAGTCATCAGGAATAGTTCTCCAGGTTTCTTGAAGGACATTCAAAGCTCTTCTTTGAATGTTTTCTGCCTTTTGATTTCTGTTAAGATGATCCCACACTGTTTCAGCAGTGTTTAGGTGTTTGGAGGCCAATCCTTGACTGATAGTGTTCTAGTGTACATTTTTCTGTTCAGCTGGACGCTTACTGTAGATATATTCTAGTGAAAAATAGTGATTTTACCAATCAGATGCTTTCTAGATTGTACTGCATGGTGGGTCAAATTGTTTTGTGTTTCTTTAGTTGAAATTAAATCCAGCCCCAAACCATGATAGTGTCCACCATGTTTTACAGATGGCCGTACATACTAACATAACTAACAGACATTTGAACCAAAGATTTTAAGTTTTGATTCATAAAAGCTGTGGCCACTGATTTTTCAGTCCAGTCCTGGTCTTATTTGCTACACCTCAGCTTTTTATCCCTCTTTTAATCTTTTAATTTTTGGTGAATCACTTTGTTTGTGAAAAAATGCAGTTTTATGCCTGCCAAATATATTATTTTTGAGAATCTTCTATAGTTCAACTGATAAATTTGGAACAAATTATGTTTTTGCAAAAGACTGGTGATAGATGGTTGATTGATACAACACCGGTTCATACCTTGACTTAACTTTGTGTTTGAATGATTCATAGGTCAGTTTAAAGTGGCATCTCTCTCTCTCTCTCTCTCTCTCTCTCTCTCTCTCTCTCTCTCTCTCTCTCTCTCTCTCTCTCTCTCTCTAACTGTAGTTTAACTGTAGTTTAGTAAGTTTTGGACTTGATTAATGGGAAAGTAGAGTGTTTCAGGGTCAGGTAAAGGTGACAGTTTGATTGCTTTGTATTCTGTAAAAATGGCCGTCAGCAAATACTCCAGCTCTGTCCTCTGTTTGTAGTTGTTCTCCTAGTAAGAAAAAATATATAATGAAATCTATTACTGAAAAGAAAAAAACATTCCCAAGCACTGTAGGGATAAACTCTGTCTGGATCCTTATGCTCTGCGTTCATACACCTCTGGCCCACTTTGCATTAACCCCACCTCTGTCCACCCTTTCCCATTTAGCCATGCCCTTCCTTTACCTTCTGCTTGGCCTGTGTGCAGTGGTGCAATGCTGTTAGCTGTTCTCTTCACTCTCCCTGTTAGCCACTTACAGCTCTCTCTGTACAGCCTGCTTTGCAAACTTCCTCTTTGTAGGCTGAAGAGTGAATTTTACATTTCACTTATTTGGAAGATTCAATAAAGATTAGTCATTTTTCAAGGCTAACATTGCGAATAAATTGAAAGGTTTTTTGTGGAACTATAATTTGTTGTTTGTTTTATGAAAAAAGGGCCAGTCTTTACTCTGTTTAGACTTTGTGTGAAGAAAAAAAACCTAATTATAAAAGAATGAATAAAGATGATTATTTTTGTTGTTGAGGTTTATATAAAAAGACCACTTTATTAGTTGGAAACAAGTTGTTTAGTTGTTTGAAGAAAACCTATGATTAATAAACTAGCACCTGGTTTGGTTTCAGTCCCCTAACTCCCTTATTTCTGTTCTTGTGATCTCCAATGCAGTGCAGAAGGAAAACAGGTAGAGATCAAGGGCAGGAAGGTGCCCTCGTCCTCCTCGATATTAAACTGGGTCCCAGGCAGTTTGAGTACAGTACAGTGCAGCGCTGGCCCATATTCTATATATAGAAGTCCTTATTTCAGATTGAGTTGGAACTGGGTGAAATGGGTCGGATGGCTGGACAACCCGAGGTCCTTGCCCCTGATTTTCTTTTTTTTTTTCCTCTCTTTTTTTGCACTCGGGGACGTCTGGTCATCCACTTCATCAACTCAGGTGACGAGGCTGATCATTTCTTAAAAAAAAAAAAAAAGTGCAGTTGAAAGGTGGACTGTCTTCAGGATTTTTGAGAACAAGAGTAATATTGTAAAGCCCATTTTGGTAGGCAAGCTCCTGCTGAATATTTCCTTAAATCCCCAGTGATGAGCACATGTCAGTGGGGGTGGTGGGATGCTGCTGGAATGTGACAAGCACGCTGTAAAATGTCACCAATAACCCGATGCAATAACCTGCTGCTGCTGCTGCGACAAGAGTTTTAACCTGGCATGAAAAGTGAAAGGCGAGACAGCTTTTTGGCCTTTTCACCAAGTCACCTTGCATGACAACTGAGTGAGTGAGTGTGCGCGTGTCTGCGTTTGGGTGCGTCTGCGTGTGTTTGTGATTTGATGTGTGTGTTTTTTGGTTGTTTTGAAGAGTTTTATTTCCAAAACAAAATTGTGTTCTTTTAAAGCACAGTAGAAACAGCAAACATCAGACATGTCTGATACTTTTGAATTGATTTCCTGCCTCAAGAGTGAAGCTTGACAAACAAGCAAAGAATCAAAAAATATTCACCGTGACAGAATACCAATGCAGTGTAGGTAGATTTCAGTTATTGAGGATCATTTTTAATATCTTACTGGTATGATTTAAAATTTATTACTAACTGCAAAGTTTGAGATTTGAAACATATGATGTTGTATTCAGAAATCATGGACTCCTGTTTTTTGTTCCATCACTTTAGCCATTAAGGCCCTTAAATGATTTCTTTGAAAAACAAAGATCTTCTTAAGAAGTTATTTTTGTGTCAGCATTTGAGTTTTTTAAATCTGATTTTCTTTAAACAGGTGAAAATATCTATCAGTGTAGGAAACAAATATTCCCAATGCTAATCAGTTTTTTGCAAGTACTTTGCAATTTTTTTTGTATACTATTTTTATTCTTGTGCACTGACCTGTTTTGGAATACAAAGCTCTAGTTTTGGAAAGAGTGATTTTTTTTTTTTTTGTCCCCCGTATTCATTTATTTATTTATTTATTTTTACTGTTTTTTAGCTTTAAAAAGTGGAGACATCAGTCATTATGCAAGGATTAAAAGTTCCGCCTTCATATGTATATTGGAGGTATAATAAAATTTACAATACAAATGTTTTTTTAATTAATATCAAATTTTGCAACAGCACTGAAAGGTGCCCAGCAGAGCAAAAGGAGACAGTCTTGAAGAGGAGCCAAATTCAAATCAGATAAGGTGTTTGGGAAACAAAATGCTACTTTTTTAAGTAATTCTGAACTACTGAAATAATTCACTACTGTATTATTTCACAACAAATTGCCCTTTAAAGGAAAAAGATATTCATCAAAGTGACATAAGCTTGAAAGAATAGCTACAGATTCTTGAAACAATAATTAGCGTGCAAAACAGAAGATGTTCCACTTGCATTTCTTTTTATGTTGTTGATGTAAAGTAGGACTCTCCTTTGTTGTGTAACTTTTTAAAGTTTCGTTTTGGGAAGACTCTTCTCATTGTGATCGGTTTAATTGCTGCAGCTGTGTCTGTGTGTGTGTGTGTGTGTGTGTGTGTGTGTGTGTGTGTGTGTGTGTGTGTGTCACCTGCAGGCTTGTTTGGACTGCTGCTGATCACTAACTGATCACCTGTTCATTATTTTTTATAATATATAATTATATGTGAGGGTGGATAAACATGGCCACACTCTAATCTTTGCCCTCTTCCTGTCATTCCACCAGTCTACAGTCCCACAGCCCACCTTCTCCATGCCAGTCACCGTGCCAGTATCCAACCAGAACGCAGCGGCAGCGGCGGCCCTTCAGTTCAGTAACAACCCTTCCGGCGCCCTGGTCACCACCACCTCCTTTGTCACCTCCACCCTCACAGATCCCCGGCTCCTTTCCCCACAGCAACCCGCTCTGCAGAGAAACACCGTGTCGCCAGGGTTACCACAGCGACCAGCCAGTGCAGGTAAGAAACAGCATGAACAAAATAAAATGCTCTGTTTTCTGTGTGGATTGATAATGTGAGCTTATGGTTGTTCTAATAATCAATAATCTGAACCATCCAATTTTAATACCTGCAGCTGATTGATCGATCCACAGTGTAGGTTTTCAATTTGCAGTCCTAAACATTGATTTGGTTTTGTCACTGAAGGATTCTCTGATGCTAGGCAACTGATGAGTTTTACTTTTTTTGAAAACATCAGCGACAGTTTTGGGATAGACTGAAGAACAAAGAAGACACACTGACAAAATCTCAAAACTTCTTCAAAAGATAACTAAAGAAAAAAAGACATTAGACTGCCACCCACACTGCTTGATTGACAAGTATTGGAGAAAACATGGAGACAATATTTAAAAAGAAAATGAACAGACTAGAAATTTCTGGCTACATTAAGTATTTATAATATGATTTTATATGTTTACCTTCTGATATATATTTATTTTTCACATTTTAAAAAAACTTTTTAAATCTCATATTTTGTTGTTTTCGTTTGCACCCACTAAAAGCCTCTTCTTTTAGTGGCTGCAGCTTGCCACTGTTTCTCAGATGTGTGCATACTTGTACCCCTAATCTAAATAATACCAGAAATACATCATTCTTAAAATTCTGAAATTCTTTGTTCAGTAAAATGGCCGATAACCATTTCACATTCAGTGTTCCAGCTTTTAATGCAGTTCAGTCGTAACCTTGTGTAACCTTAGACTTCTGTAAAACATGACAAGTGTAGTCATGTTCACTGTGAAAGCTCACACAAAGAGTTTATCATATTTAATGACAGACAAAAATAAAAAAAAACAGTTTTTTGAGGGGAAAAAAGCAACAAAAGTAACAGTAACTGGAAAACCTTTTGACCACTGCAGCTGCCCCTGTGTCATAGAGTCCAAGTCAGGTTGATCCTCTTAGAAAGACTCAGTTCTGTGCAACCACGGTGTCATTATACATCTTCTTCTTATCGGTGTGGTGCCAGTGCAGTTTCAGAACCAGTTTTTCATTGCTGTCTTTGGAAATCAGCCCACATTTTGTCAGGTTTGATAACCGGTCATTATGCATTGTTACTCGAAGAATTTGAGGTGATTTCCATGGGTGTAAAATATGGCATACAGATTCTGTAGGCTGAATCTGCCAGACGTTGATGATTTCCCTTCGCTGCCGATGTTGATGATGGGGCGTGCCGGATTTGTGGTGCCGTGCTTCTGTGAGCTATTTAGTCTTGACAGTGCGAGAAACCAGTCGTACACTGGCACCAACGCCATGTCAGTGGAAAATGCTCTTAGTGTCGTTGCATGATGACAAAAATAGTTTGCCATGAATTATGTCATTTTGAACATTTGAAATACAGTTTAGCGGTTTTTATTTGCATGTTTGTTTAATAAATTAGGCATAGATGGCAAAGGAAATTGAAATTGAAATTGAAAGGGGACTTGGCTACAAAAATATTTTGAGGGGGAACATTATTGAAAAAAGAGGTCTTTCAGACATTGCTGATTTCATTAAACAATCACTCAGTCTCAAGGATTTTGAAAAGGACTTTCAGTAACTACATGACCTGCAAACTGTTGTAAATATGGGTCACACTGCATTGAATGTTAATTAGCAGCATCTGTCAACACTCTGTGTTATGTATATGAGGCTCAAATCCCTGTGTAAACTTGTGACTGGTGGTTCTCCGTCGATGTTTGGCCTACTTTCCGTACAGTTGATTTTCATCGGTTTTCAAATGTTTCATTTTGACATTTAATAATTGTATTTTTTTTCCTTTTTCTTCTTTTTTTTTCATCCCAAGCAGTCAGTCTGTGGACAAACATGTTATTGTACTGATTTCTAAATGTCTCTTGTAACTGAAATGATTTGAACCACTTTTAAACTCATGGTTGTCATAGTGATGTAGTTACTTAAAGACCATTTCATAAAGTGCCCTCGGTCTATGCAGAAGCACGGTTTATGTAACAGCAGCGTTTTAATAGAGAATCTTCTGAGTCGACAAGCAGCAAAATGACCAGTGATGTGTTGTGCAGCCTGCATGCTCCATCAGTCTAAATAACTCCTCTGCTTGTTGAAATAAGTGCACACTACCTATAATGACAGACATCCATCATTTCTTTGACTGGTTGGCTGGTACACCGTGCGCCCGCTGCCTCTGTGTGGCAAACCAATCCTTCAACCTCTGACTAAAAGGATTTGTGCCCCATTTTTGCGACTCAGACAAGGTTACTTATCAAGCTTTGTTCCGACCAGCGTAATCTCATTGCAAGTCAGAATTAGGTGATGTAACTCGCAACAAATGCATTACAGCATCTTTCATAACATGCCGTTCTCTGAGGCAAGTGGGTTTCACGTAGCAGTAATGGACGCCCCTTTCCTCCCCTCCCCTTACTCCTCATAACCTCAGCAGTGCAAATACATCGCTGTACCCTTTTATGCATCCCACATTATCAGAGATGCATTGGGTTCATTGTCTTTGCTTATTGGTGTTTTTCCGTGTGTCTGTCCAGCCAGATTTTTTTCAGTCACCCCTAATGACCCCGAATTTCTAAAGAACATTGGAGCCAAAGAACTGAAATTGCACCAACCGAGGGAAAATAAGTGTCAGTGCAGAAAAAATGCTGCCTGCGATGTGAGGAAAAAGCAAGCATAATGTTTGCTGGAATGAAGATAAATGTATTTAGCTGTTGCAGTGTATAAAAATGTCTCTGTTTCCTGTGCTTAGAGACAAAGCACATGAGATTTAATTTTATGACAACAGTAAAATTACTATTTTATGCGTTTTATGCTTTTGGTTATTTGGGAAAAATACTGAAAAACACTCTCACAAGTTTGTGTGTTATTACAAACCTGCTTTTTTAAACATTTAGCAGCAACACAGCTTCTTTAATGATATTCATTCTGATTCGATGCGCTGTTGGTGGGGCTAAGCTAAAACAAAACAAAATAAAAAATCAGTTTTCACACATGCACATTTCAGGAGAATCAGAGCAAAGTATTTTCCACAGTTGTCCTTGCTCACATGTGACAGACAGCAGGAAATGGTCCGCTTCAGACACCTTCGCGCTACTGGAAATACTCTGTGTGATTTAGGCGGGAGAGCTGCTTGGATAGAGCGTGCAGGAGGCAGCGCATATGATGCTGTGATGTTCGCACATTGGTGTTATCGGACACAGAGCATTTTAAAGACCGGCTTGTGAATCTCTGAAAATAAATCTCTGAAACCTACACTGCAAGGGTAAAATGTGTTTGATGTTTATTTTCCAAAGTCAGGATTTTTTCTTAATATCACTGTGGGTTTGTGCGGATCAATAACAGTGAGAAGGAGATCTCAACTACTTATGATTAAAGTAGAATTGCTTCACTTTAACATTCACACATTTACAGTAAATTAACACTAGAATAATGTCTCTAAGCACTCCAGTAGCCTCATAGTAATCCCATGAGGAGAATGAGGAAATACCTTTGGATATAACATTTGTTTATTCTGATGATCTTAAATATGTAATAAGAGAGTTTGACTGGCAGTTACATACACTGTAAACATAGACTGTCTTCCTCCCAATGAAGAGCTTTCATTTTTAAATAATATTGTGCTTTTAATTAGCTTTAGGTGAGCATTTCAGAGTTTTTCCCTTCAAAATATCACATAAGTGTCATTGAGAAGTAATGAAACTAACACTTAAACATTAACTGGAAATGCAGAATTGAAACCAATTATGGTCCTTCAGTGAGTGAAATGAGCATCGATTGCAGTAGGACTTTTTAATGATACTTGATTTAATGATTTCATTTTTCATGCATCATTTTAGATTAGTGCTACTCAGATTAACTGTTTGATATGAGGTGATTTTTAGCGTTATTTATGTGACCGTGGTGTGTTTTCCTATTATCTTAGGTGCTCTGTTAGGGGGAGACTTGGGGAACTCTAATGGAGCGTGCCCGAGTCCAGTCCGTAAGTCAATCTTTTCTTTTATCTTTTTACCTTTCATCCCAGTTTTGGTACAAAGATGCGCACACACACGCGCACACACACACACAAACACACACTCCTCTTTGCTTTCTGTATTTTGGCTGGACTCTTTAAAGAGACATGGTTTCTGAAACTGACGTAGAGACAGAGCAATGCAGAATATTTTGTGTGGCAGCAGGCTCACACAACTCGCACGCCAACTCAAACAGCCACACACACACACACACGCACTCACAAATGCAAGCACAAGCATGAAACACCTGTTGACTGGCGACAGCTGAGGGTCACAGTACAAGCTGCTTGTCAACAGTCCAAAGAACAGAATGGGTTTCAGGTTGTGAGGGAGAAAGGCAAGCAGAGACTTTAAAAAGAGGAAAAGAAACTGACAATATTACAGAATAACTTCTGTGAAGCTTCTCAGCTGTTTTTTAAATTCGAATCTTCGGCAATATTAGAAAGCCAGTCTGGGGTCTACCGGCTTTAATGTGACACATGAATCTCAAAGTGAGTTCAAAATTTCATTTTTAGTGCCAGTTTAATGAATTATGAAAATTGAGCCGAGTACTGATAAATGTATTTGAAGCAAACTGTAAGTTCAGGTTTACTCAGATTCATGATTTCTATGGCAGCTTAAATTGTGGTGCAACTCAAGGTATTGAATACAAAAGATTGAATCCACTACTGAATATGTTGTCATTGTTGTTATTATTATTATTATGACAGTCATTAACTTTTAATTGGCAGCTTTGATATTTAAAAAAAAGAAATGTAAAACACCTGATAGCCTGTTAAAATACTCAAATTATGATACTGTTAATGAGTTTTTAATTGAATTCTATTTTTCCACTATTTTTTATGTACTGAATGTGACGCTTTTTCTCGTCGATATTATTTTGCTGTGGGTTAACTGTCCTTTTTTAGAAGGTGGTGTGAGCTATGCTAATCACACTAAAGTGCCGTGTTGTTTCACTTCATTTATTCAGCGTGACATTGTGCTGATGTCACCTGGTGAGGGTGATAAGGGTCTTATTTCTACTTTATTTTGACCCAAACAATCAATAGTTAGTCTCACTAATTTTGGTTTCATCATCGTGAGTGCTGTGGTACATTGAGAAGAGAGTTTAGAGATTTATGTCCCTCTAAACATAACACAAGTGTCATTGAAAATGGGCGAAACTGCCACTTGGATATTGATTGGCAATGCTAAGCGACACCAATTATGGCCACTTAACGCTACATCCTGATTGGTGGACAGAAGCAGCGTGTATATGGGCATCTTCTTTTTTGTTTCTGACCCTTCAGTGCATCAGAGGATCACAGTGAAAGAAATAAACAAAAACATATACTGACCAGCTCTCTCTGTCAGCTCTCTGTTTCCTGTTTAGTATCTAACGTAGACATCATCAGTCACGGTTTCTTTTGTGACGCACTTACACCCACAGACTTCATATGCCAAACTGCATGCCACTTTAAATTGTGCGGGTTAGTCCAGTGAAGTTCAGTAGGAGTCCCTCGGCGTCTGGCAAAAATGCTTTGTTGATCTTTGTCACTGGCGTGAGACGGTAATCACGGTAACCAAGGAAATGAAGCAAACCAAACCAAAACAAAGCTAAAGTTTATCAAATTTTAAAAAATGAAAACAATGATTGTGCCATGCCCCACTTCTCTTGGTTTTTGTTCTTTCTAATATTAGAAATCAACAATAAGAGCATAGCCACTGTTTTAAAATGGTATTTGTCACATACTGACACAAGCAAAGTGTCAGTATGTGATTAGCTGGGAGCTAGAGTGTAATAACTTAAGCACTAGCCAGTTTAACAGTCGTTGTCAATGAAGCTCTTTCCATCCATGCAAAACTAAGACTCTTATCATTTAGGATCATTTCTTGTCGTCTTCTTAATATAAAAGTGGAATCAGACGTCTGCTCAGCATTTGTACTGTATATTAATCCTGACCTACAAAGCTTTGATTGATTGTTTCTCCAACCAAGGGAAACAGACTCCAGTGATCACAAGACCAGATCAGTTTTAATCACTGAACAAATCACAAACAAATAGGAGTGATTCAATGGTCTGTAATGAGGCAAGCTTAAAAAAAATGAACAACCAGTCAAATCTTGTTCTGGAAATCTGAAAAATAGGATTAATGGCGTCCAACCCGCACCTTTCCAATGTCATCTGGCGCTGAAAAGAGCAGCCTGTTTAACTCCCCTCACTTAAACCACTTCCTGTGCTTACCCACCACCCCTCACCCGCAATTCAACCCTCTAGCTGCACTGCTTCCCTCCCCCCTTTTCATGCTGTCTCTCTCAGCTGTTCCCCCTCATCTTCTCTCTAGAATAATCTACCGCCCCACCCCGCTCACCACCACCTTCAGCACCTCCCCACCCCCCGATCCAACTGTCCCCTGTCTTGGCAAAGGACTCTCCTCAGAGGTGACTTTGACACTAGCCAGAGCTCTCCCCTTAAATCCCATTAGCTGGGAAAGATACTGCCAGCAAACCCATAGTAATAGATATGGTAGAAAGGTGTGGGGCTTTTTTCCTGTCTATATTCACTTGATAAACGCATTGTCTCAGGGTAAGGTGGGCCAAAATGAATCAATGCATTTATATTAACTTCCCTGCACTGTATGAGAGGAATACTCGAAAGCCAAGGCTCAATATTGATATTAGTTTTTCAAAGCTATTAATGAAAGTGTGGAGACTTTTCTTTTTTTACCAAGTATTCCTAAAAGCAAGTCATCATTCAATAAATAAGAATTTAAAGTCATGTCCTGACTAATAATGCTGTAAATTGGACTTGTTATTGAAGATCAAAGAGCTGTTTTTAACAGTATTTCAGAAATGAGTCATTGTTAACTTTATTAAACTCTTCACACATTGTATTTTTCTTGTTAGAATAAGCCTTTGTTTATTTGTCAATGGCTGTGCTGAGTTGACCCTCAGAAGGTAGGTGGATGTCTGTGTTTCGATTTGGATGAATGTGACCACGAGGACTTCTGTAAACACATCACGACTCCTTCGTGTGTCGAAATATGAAACCTCGTTGTACCAGAACTCATCTAAGGTTACCTGATCCACCCGGATGGCTGCTCCACTCCGTCCTCCCATCTCACTCCTTCATCTCATTAATCACTCTCTGCCTGCTCCTTCTTCTTTTTTTAATTCATCTTTTGTGTCTCCCATTACCATCCCGACAGTGTTACCTATTTTTTTCCCTCCCTTCTTCCAGGTCTTTTGTTTCCTCTTTCACTTTATGGCTGCTCTCCTCATCCCAGTTTTTCTGTCCTCTTTCTATATCTAGGAGTCTTATTTTTTGCTTACTTTCTTACTTTTTTCTACAACCCACTCTTCTTTTCAAGTTCCTCACTTCTTCAGATTTTTCTCCCATCTTCTCCTTTTCTCTGCTTTACTCGTTTTATCTCTTTTTCTCCATTCTCTTCTCCTCTCCTCCCTTCTTTTTTTTCCCTCTTCCCCTCCCCTCCTCTTGGATCTGTCATTCTCAGCTGTTGTCCAGGGAGTCAGTGCTACGGGAATGTCACCATTGACGTCACCCAGCATTCCACACATTCCCACGCCCAGCCTCGCGTAATAGGAGACATCACACACACACTGAGGGTAGTCACACATGTTCACCGGGACACTGACAAGAACACATGTAAAGTATATGGAAAAGTGCATTCGAACAGTCAACGTACACAAATAAAGCCACAGATGTCTCAGAGCGGTTCTGTGACTCATGCTCAGAATAGGACTTATATTCATGTGAGCTTCTGGATGCTCA